>NC_066389.1:877304-1177304 GCF_013377495.2 Cygnus atratus | reverse complement strand
CGGAAAGTATTTCACCACCATCATATGACGCCAGCGCATCGCTGGCACGCGCCCAGCGCCAGGCTGGGAGGCACCAGGGCGGCCGACGGAGGGGACGGGGCCGCATCCAGCCCTGCCCCTCGCCGCCATCTCGGGGAGTGGCCCCGGGGTGTCCCCAGCGTCCCTGCGGGGCTGGCACGGGGCTGGCACGGGGCTGGCGGGGGCTGCTCCGTTGCCTCTCCCCCCTCCTGCTCCGCTTCCCGCTGCCGAAGCTGGTGGTAGCAAAGCTCTCCGGGGAAGGGATGCTCCAGTTATTTTCATTTTTTAAAAGGCAAAATTATAAAAACAAATGAGGAGGAGATCGGTTCCCCTCCTCCCCGCCGCCTTCGGGCACGCCGGGTCCCCGCCGCCCTCCCCGCGCCCTGGCCACAGTGACCTTGGCCGTGCCACCAGGCGCGGCGTCCCCGGGGGCAGCGGCACGTGGGGTGCACATCGGGGACATTTCTGCATCGGGGACATCTCTGCATCGGGGACATCTCCGCATCGGGGACATCGCCGTGCCCCCTGTGCCACCGAAGCAGCTGGAGCGCCACCGGCTCTGCCGGCCCCCGGTGTCCCCAGCCCGCGGTGTCCCCTCGCTCCCCGCCGCTGCCGTCCCCCGCCGGCCGAGGAGCGCCGCCGCGATTGCTTGTGACACCAATCTCACAACAAATTTAGCAGCTCATTTCCCGGCCGATCAAATATTCCACCTCGATTACCTCCCGGGCAGGAGACGGGCGCCGCGCCGCCGCGCGGGCGGCCAGCACCTCCCGCCGTGTCACAGCCCATCAGTGTCACCGCGGCGGGGACGCCTGCGCTGCTGGGGACGGCAGGAGGAGGGCTGGGGGGGGGGCGGGGGACGTGGCCCCACCACCCTGCTGCCCCCCCTGCAAGGCGCTGGGGGGAAACTGAGGCACGGGGAAGGCGCCTCGATAGGGGATGCGCAAGCGGTAGCGCAAGGCAAGGATCTGGGGACGGCTCTGACACCCCCAAAAAGGCCACGAGCGATGGCAGAGGACCCGGAGGGACGAGGAGGAGAGGAGGCACCAGCTCGTGATGAGACACGGGGAGAAAATACGCGGCGCTGGGAACATACGGAGCAATTTTCAATTGAAACCTCGTTGGGAAGAGGCATAAATACCGGGGGAGATGACGCGGTGGAATTGGGTTCTATTTTTCGTTCCTGAGGAGCCTTAAATATTCCCCACCTAATAATAATAATACAAAAAAAATGAACTCCCGACTTACGAAACAACATATAAATTCCCCTCGTAATTACATTACTTTCAGCGCAGCAAAGATGCCAATAAAATATAAACCAGTGTTGGGCAGGGAGAGGGAGAAAATAGAGAAGCGAATAAATGAAGTGCTTTATTGCGTTATGGCAAACGAGCTGGGCTGGGGGGGCCGCGCGGGGCCAGGGTCCCCATGGGGCCACCCCAGTGTCCCTTCAGCTGCCACCGTCCTGCGTGCACCAGGGGACTGGGGCGGGGGGTTTGGGGTGCCCTGTGGGGAGCCCCCTGGAACCCCACTTCTTCCCCACATGAACCCCATTAGTTTCCCCATGGGAAGCCCACAGCTATCCCACTGGAACCCCATTGCCTCCCCACAGCAACCCCACTGCTGCCCCATGGGAGCTGTCTTGCTGTCCCACGGAAATCCCGTTGCTGCCCCCACAGATTCCCCATTGGAACCCCCCAGGTCCCCCTGGGGACACCTCTGCTGCCCCACAGCACTCGGTGCCGACCCCAAGGCGCCGTCCCATGGCGCTCCGAGGGTTGATCCTGGCAGAACCCTGCTTTAGGGGTCCCTACGGTCCCCCTTTCTCCCCCCAAGGCGATCACGCCCGCGGGACCCCGGTGTCCCCAGGAGCCCCGAGCCCCCTCCAGCGCCCCGGGGCCGGGGTCTCCGTCTCCCCCCCACCTGCCCTGCCCGGAGGCAGCGGCCGGCCGCGGCCGTTTGTGAGAACCTCGGCACCTTTCTTCTGCCCCCGGCCCCTGAAAGGGGGCAGCCAGGCAGAAAGACAAAGGCTCGGCGCGGCTGGGGGGCACGGGGGGCCGGGCACGGCCGACGGGCACGGAGCGGGGGGCCGCAGCGGGGTGCAGCGGCTGCATGAGCGTGAAGGAGTGCGTGTGCAACGGCGCTGTGCATGCACAGGAGTGTGCATGAGAGTGTGCATGGGTGTGCAAGTGCATGCACAGGAACGTGTGCACGTGTGCACAAGTGTGCGTGCACCGGATGCTTGCTTGCACAGGAGTGTGTGTGTGCACGTGTGTGTGTGCACGTGTGCATGCACCAGATGCTTGCACGGGAGCACGTGCACATGTGTGTGCATGCACCAGACGCTTGCTTGCACAGGAGTGCGTGCACGTGTGTGTGCACATCCGTGTGCTTGCCCAGCAGTGTGCACGTGTGTGCACCAACTTTAACGCTTGCACGGGTGCGCGCGCCCCAGCCGTGTGCGTGCACAGCACTACCCTTGCGGCTGCAGGAGCTGCGAGCACGAGCGCGGGCCGTGTTCATGTGCACACCCGTGTGCACATGCGTGCACGCGTGTGCGTGCGCACGTGCAGCCGCGTGCACCCTCCCCGAGCTGGCCCCGCAGCGCCCATACCGGGCGGGCTCCGTGCATTTCGGCTCAGCAGAGCGGGGCAGCCTTCGCACCCCAGCCCCTTCCTCCTCCTCCTCCTCCTCCCCTCGCCGCTGCCCTTCACACAAAGGCCTGGGCTGCAGATGTGCGGCCGCTGCTCCCCCCCCACGCTGTGCTCAGCCCCCACGGGGGGGGGGGGGGGCCCGGCAGGTCCCAGGGTGCCCCCGTCCCCCCCCACCCATGGGCGAGCTGGGAGCTGGCAGCGCCTCTGCCCTCGTTATTTCCTCTTCATTTCTGGGGCTGTCAGAATTATGGAGCAGGGCTGTTTATTGGCTTGAGTTTAATTAATTTGTGTAATATCCCTGTTAGGAACAATGTCTAATTAAGACTTTTGTTTGTGTGTGCGCGCCGGGGGGAGGGGACTTCTTCTTTGGGAAAGGGGAAAAAAGAAAATAAAAATGAAAAGAAAAATAAAATTCCCTAATCATTAATGGAGGGGAAAGAAATACTTAAACAGGGCTGGCACCCTTCCACCGAGCTGCTGGTAAGCGCTCTCGTTACAGATGTCTTAATGAGACATCTCTTAATAATGGGATTATCATTCACATTGAATCGGGACGAGCAGCTGGGAGCGCGAGCCTCCGGTACGGGGCCTCCGCGCCGCGGCGCGTGGGAGAGGATGGGGCAGAGCGGCCCCGCGCCGAGGGCTGGGGAACGGAGCCCCCGCCACGGATGGGACCCCCCCCGGTGCCACGGGGCAGGACCCCCCCCCCCCCCCGGCCCCTTGCCCTGCCTCAGTTTCCCCACCGCCGCCGGATAAATCCAGCGTCGCCCATGGTTCGTGGTGCTGAGCTCACGCCCTGGCAAAAGGGGGGTTCAGTGGAAACCTCGACTGGGAGGGAACGGGGTCGGATGGGGGCTGATGGGGACAGGGGGCGAGGTGTCCCCTTCAAAACCACAAGGGTTTGGGGGGGGGGGGGGGGGACACCCTTGTTGCCCCCCCCCACCGCATGGCCCCGCGCTCCCTTCCCCCTCTGCTCCAGAAAATAGGGGCAGGAATCTCAGCCCGCCCCGACCCCGTGGCCGCCACGAGGATTTGGGGTCCCGGGTGGGGAAGGGGGGGGGGGGGGGCTGCAGGGCACCCACCCCCCTGCCAGCACCCCCGGGGCGGTGACACGAGGGGGTCCCGTGGGGCTTCGTGCCCACCAAAGCCAGCTTGGCCAAATGGGGCCGACGCCAGTGCCGGGGTCCCCGTGGGGTGGCAGCGGGGGGGGCCGGGGCCGGGAGCGCCGTGGGGGCCGCCCTGCAGCCCCCCCCCCCCCTCGCCGCCGGCCCCTGCGAGTCCCGCAAAGGAGAAGCTGGAGCAGCCCTGGCTGCGCTCCTGCGGTCAGAGCCCAGCAATGATCCTACAAGCCTGGAATTTGAGGAATTTCCTGCCAAGGCTCTCTGGAAGAAGAGGGAGAGAAAGGAAACCCAGCGCTTAACCCTCGGCTCCCCGCGCCCGGCCCCGATCCCGCGGCGGGCAGGGGCTGGCACCGGGGGGCAGAGGCACTTTTTGGGGTGTCCCTGGACCTGGGGGGGCTGCTCCCCGCTGCTCCCCGTTCGCTTTGGCCAAGCTGCGTGCAGAGCCCCGGGCCCCACGGCCCTCCCCGGGGACAGGCGAGGCTCCGTGCCTCAGTTTCCCCGAAATCTCTGCCCGCTGCCCTGGCAGAGGCCGTCCCCAACCCTCGTCACCTCCCCGTGTCCCCGGGGAGGCCACCTCCAGCCTCCACTCAGCCCCCGTCCACCCGCCGCGCCCCCCACCCCGTCCCCAAGCCCCCGCGACGCCCCGCAGCCCCCGGCTGAGCCTCGTGCACCCCAAAACACCGCGGGAGGTCGGGAACCCCCCTGGCCGCCCCACAAAACCCCCCCTTTCCCACCAAATCCGCCGGGAAGGGCGTTGCAAGGAGGCGAGGGAGCGGAGGCCGGGGATGCTCCGGGTGTCACCGCCCGGGGCCCGGTGCCACCAGCGGGTCCCCTCGTGCCCCTTGCACGCCCAGCCGGGCACGTGCTCCCTCGTGCACCCACGCGCGCTCCCTCGCACGCCCGCGTGCGCGGTTTTTGCTCCTTTTTTTAATTTTTTTATTTTTTTTTTCCTCCGCCGTTCCCATGGCAACCCCCGCACGGCGCACGGCCGCTCTCGGGTTTGAAATAAAAGTTGTTTTTCCTCCCCTCCTCCTTTTTACTCCACTCTTTTCGCTTTTTTTCTCCCCCCCCCCCCCCCCATTTTGATTTCCATTTGGATCATAATCCGCCCGTTGCCATGGCAGCGCTGGCAGCCCATTATGTTCCAGCCCTTGCAGAAAAAGGCCTCGCTCCCCCCCTTTTCCCTTCCCTGCGCCTTTTTCCGAGGGTTTCGGCTCCTCGAACCCCCTCCTGCCCCCCCCACCGCCGTCCCCCAGCCCCGGGCACTCTCCTGGCTGGCTCCGAGCCCCCCGCCCCGCTCCGAGCCCCCCGCCCGGACCCCGCTGCGCGCTCAGCTCCCTCCATCCCCTTAACTCTGCCCCGACTCGGCCCCGAGCCTCCTCCTCCTCCCGTGTGGACCCCCGGCACCCCATTGCCCCCCCCCCGGCGCCTTGCACGACGGCTTTTGGCTGATTTTGGCCCCCTCAATGTCAATTTTCAGCGCCGGCCGCCGCGCACCCACCCAGGTGGGGCTGCGGGTGCCCGAGGGTGCCGCGGTCCCGCTGCGGGCGCAGGACGGGTCCCTTTGGTGTCCCGTCCCCGCCCCCCCCAGTGCCCTCCCGCGCCGTGCCCACCCCCGGCTGGGAGCAGGAGGTTATGAAAATGAGCCGTGCACCCAGGAGACTGTAATTATCTGCTAAGTGTGAAAGCTAGAGTGATTAATTAAGAGATAATAAAAAGAAAAGGAGGCTGGAGAGGGAATAACGGATGCTTTGATGATAAAACCTGAGGTAAGGCAAGCAATTAGGGGGAACCTTTATGGGGAGTTAGCGACAATCCCCCCGCCGCCCCTTGCTGCTGGGGGGCTGTGTCCCCGCCGGACGGAGCTGGCGACACCCTGCGGGGCCACCGGGGTCCCCTCCCCAGTCCTGCAGGTGCAGGGGAAGGCACAGGGGACACCGAGGGGACACCGGGGGGCTTCCTGGGGCCGTGGTGGCCCCCGGCCATCCCCTCAGGCTGACAAGATGGGTGCCGCAGGGCTGGATCCGGTGGCCCCAAGGATGGGGTGAGCGGGGCGGGCGAGCACCCATGGGTGCCCAAAGGGCGGCGAGAGAGCCCAGGGCAGCCCAGGTGGGCTCTGGGCCAGGCGGGGCAGGAGGAAAGCTGGCTCGGGATTAAATCAATCTCGAATTAAAGGCTGGGGATGTAATTAATGCTGGTCGGCTCGGGTCGGTGGGGCGGAGGTGGCCGACGACCCCGATCTCACCTCCGAGAGGAGGGCGCGTGGGGTGCCGGAGGTCACCGCGGGTGGGAGGAGGGCCGGAGTTGGGGGCCCTGCAGGAAACGGGCAGGAGGCCGCTAGGACGGGAGCGGGACGGGGCCGCTGCCCCCCCCCCCTCCCCGGGATGCTTCCCCGGCAGTAAACCACGGCCCCAGCTGGGGAGCGGCCGATTCAGCCCTGGCACGGGCGGCCCGGGCAAGTCCCGGCATGGGGCCGTGGCTGCCGTGGCAGGATCCGTCCCGCCGGCCCCAAAGGCTGCCGTGGCCCCGCTGCGGGGCTGAGCCGGGGCTCGCTGTGTGCCGGGGCAGGATCCGGCCCCTTCTGCGAGGGACGTGCCACAGGCTCGGGGCAGGACCCTGCACAAAACCGCGGCATCCCTGGTGCTCGCAAAGGGGCTTTGGGGCCCCTGGGGAGGTTGGGACCCTCCCCACCCGCCCCACACAGCCCCCGTCCTCCCTCCATGCCGGTGCTGGAGCCCCACGGGGGAGCACCCGGGGGTCTCGGGCCCCCCATGCTGCCAGCCCCCTCCCCCTGCGCTTAAGCACCTTAATCCCAGGCTGCTCCGATCCCAGTTAGCCCAAACTGGGATCGCTGAAGGGCGCTGCGGGGAACAGGGAGTGCAGGGCTGGGGGTGCCACCCCAAGGTCCCCCTCACTGTGGGGCTGGGGGGACGCGCAGTGACCCTTTGGGGCTCCATCTCCTCCTCCGAGGTGTTCTGGGGATGAGGGTCTGCAGGGTGGCAGGGACAATCACTGTGACCCGGAGGGGACCCTGGGGACAGCTGGCACGGGTCCGCGAGCGCTGTAGGATCACGCCGAGAGCGGCACGGGGTTTTTTAGGTGGGCAAAGCGGGCGTGCAGGGCAGCGGGGATGCCCCGAGCAACCCGACGCCACCGGCGGCTCCTTCGCTCCCCGAACGTCCCCGGCCTCCCCCCTCTGCCCACGGAGGGGGGGCGATGCCAAGCGCTGGCACCCCCCAGCCGCGGGGACCGGGGCCACCTTCCCACCCTCCCCGGCCGCCGCGCCGCGGCACGGGAGCTCTCCCGGGGGCTTTTATTACCCTGCAGCAGACGGCGGTCAGCTTACAAATCACATCACGCCACCACTGCTCCGGCGGCGCGCGGGGAGCAGAGCCGCCACGGCCCCGGGAGGGGAGCACGGGCAGGTGCCCGCCGCCGTCCCCAGCAGCTCCCCGTGGCCACCGAGAGCCCTTTGCCTCCACCCGTCTCCAGCAGGCAGATTTGGGGTGCAGCCCTTGCCCAGCCATCTCGTCCCCCTCCCTGGCACAAGAAGGGTGGCCCCGTGCCCCGGCACCGTCCCTCCTGCCCCACAAGTCTGGGGCAGCCCCAGGTTGAGGGATGCTGGTGCTGCGCCAGGTGGTTGGCATCACCCTGGGGTGCCTGCAGGGGCACGGGGCGGCGGGACCGGAGCCCTGCACACGCTCCCTACCCGAAAAAGGCACCAGCATGGGGGCCAGAGGGACCGGCCTGACCTCAGAGCGCCCGGTCCCGGTGCCACTCCTGCCCCTTCAGCAGTGATGCACCCAGGGGTGAGGGCTCCAAAGGCAGAGGGGCTCAGCCACGTTCCCCCGGGGCACGCAGCGAGCTCGCGAGGTCTCAGCGCAGCCCCCGCCGGCACCAGAGCCCCGGGACGAGCCCCCGCCGCCATCTCTCCGCTGTTTCAATTTCGCTGCTCTTCCTTGGGAGGGAAGAAGGGAGGGAAAGAAAAGAAAAAAAAAAAAAAAAAAAAACCACCACACACAACAACCCACAGAGAGAAGGAGAAGAAGAATCGCCCAGAAAATGAATAAATATTTCAATTTGAGGCGCAATCACAGCGAGTGATTGAAACGGGGGGAAGAATAATGGGTTTCATTTAGATAAGATACAGAAAATTATTTAGTGAGAAATGAAGAGTGATGAAACCCATTCAACATCTTTGTGCGAGCGGGTGTAACTCCATGAATGGCACGGACCCCCCCCCCCCCCAGCACCCACACGCCTGGCTCCAGGGTGGGGGGAGCCCACCAGATTTTGCTCCCCCCCCCCCCACCTCCCCCCCAAGCATCCCACCTTAGAGCGGGGCCGCGGCGGGGAGGCAGAAGCGAAACTTAGCGGTGGCAGGAGCGAGATGGGGACCGTGGTGGGACGGGGCCACTCGGGGGGGGATGGGGGACGGGGGACAGGATGGGGGGATGCTGGCGGGGTGCTGCCACCCCCGTCCCCGTCCCCGCAGCCCGTCCAGCTCGTCCCTGCGGCGAGGCAGAGCGCGGAGGCCGGCGCGATGCACATGGCACCGTGCGGGCGCTTTTGTTCCTGGGAGGGCAGCGGAGCCCCGCGGCGCTTCCCCGAGCCCTGCGCGGGGGAGCCTGGGATCGGCCCCCCCCCACACACACACCCCCCGGCCCCAGCCTCGGCCCTCTAAGAGGCTTTGCATGCTCCTTCTAAACCCCCCATTCGACTCATTTTTGTTCCTGGCATCTTAGCAACGCCGCCCCCTTAATTAAAAATTAGATTGGATTTTGCAGCAGGGAAGGACCCGGAGGCCGTGCAGGGGCTGGCTCGGCGCAGGGCAATGCCCTCGAGCGCCCGGCCCCGGCCACGCACCGGCCCCCCCTGTGCCATCTGGGGGGACACAACAGGGGGAGGGGGGGGGGGGACACCCCAGCAGAGACCCCAGCAGCTCGGTGCACGCACGGTGCCCAACCCTGTGGGGCCCTGCTGGTGGTCTGGGTGGCCGGGGGGCACCGGGGCTGTCCCCAGCTCCGCACCCCTTGCTCTGCGTGACCTTGGCCGCACGGCGCCCCGTGCCTCAGTTTCCCTCGATGGCTCCCTGTGGTCATTTGGGGGGGTCACGTAGGGACGTGGGGGGGCTCGGGCGAGCCCCTGGGTTGCAGCAAGCCCCGTAAAGCGACTGGGGGGGAAAGGGGGTGCCCCACGCCGTCCCCAGCCCCGCTCCTGAGGGCTGCCCAGGCTGGGAGCTGGGGGTCCCGGCTGCCCCCGGCGCTCGCCCCCTCTCACCGAGAGGTATCCTGGGCGGACGGACGGACGGACGGCAGTCCCCACTCGGCCAGCATCGCCACGTCCAGGCCGGGTCCTCCCTACATGTCCCCCCCTGTTGTGGATCCCCCTGGTCACTGGGGGTCCCCAGAGCTGCCAGGTCCCCCCCGCCTGCCCTGGCACCGACAAATTCCTGCGTCCGAGCGCCGCGGCCCCCCCGGACCCCATCTCCAACGGCCTCACCCCGGCTCCAGCGGGACCGGACCGGGGGGACCAGGACCCCTGCGGGGGGCAAGGCCCGGACCGGGGCATCCAGCGGGACCGAAACCGGGGGGCCCTGCCCCGAAGCGGGCTGGGGGGGGCAGAGCCCACCCCGGGTTGCATCAGGACGCAGCAAGGCGGGGGTCCGTTTGCTCCCAACCCGGGGACGCGGCTCCCCCGCTGGGGTCCACCAGCGCGAACCCGGGGTCCCAGCCCCCGCTGGGGGGCTCCCCCAAGACCCTGCCCGGCCCCCCCCCAGCCGCGGGAGCCCCCCCAGGACCCAGCCGCGGGCTCCTTTGGCCGGAGCCGGGCGCATCCCAGCGGGGCGCGGCGGCACCGCGCGGGTCCGGAGCCGGGTCCCAGCCCCGGGCAGAGCCGGACCGAGCCGTGCCGTGCCCCGCGAGCCGTGCCGGGCTCTTCGGTGCCCCCGGTGCCCGGTGCTTACCTTGCCCGTAGGAGTCAGCGAGAGTCAGGAGGCAGAGGAAGAGGATCCGCATGCTCCCGTCCCGGCCGCGCTGCGGACACGGGGCGCGGGGGGGGGGCCGCTGCCCCGCCGCCCCGCTCGGCCCCGCCGCCGCTGCTAGAGCATGGCCCGGCCGGGCAGGGGCCGGGGAAGGGCCGCGGGCTGCGCTGGCTCCGCTCCGAGCCGTGCCGAGCCGCTCCGAGCCGTGCAAAGCCGTGCCGAGCCGTGCCGCGCCGCCCCGGAGTGCGCGCTGCCGGCGGGGCGGGGCCGGGCCGGGGGCGGCAACTCGGGAAAGTTGGGGAGGGGGGAGCGGGGGCGGGGGGGCGAGAGGGGGCCCGGGCCTGGGGGGGCGCGGGGGGGGCGGCTTTTTGCACGGCGGGGGGGGGTGCGCACCCGGGGGGTGCGGCTGGACGCGCGTGGGACCTTGGAGTTGGACGAGTGTGCACGCGTGTGCGTGAGTGTGCATGCGTGTGCACGCGTGTGCACGAGTGTGCACGCGCGTGCACGTGTGTTTGTGCGTGTGCATGCGTGTTGGCGCGTGCACGCGGGGCGAACACGCGTGTGAGCACGCTGGGGGTGGCTTTGTGCCGCTGCGCCCGTGTGCGTGCACGCCTGTGCACGCGTGTCACGCTGCACGTGTGCGTCCCGGGGCGTGCGTCCCTCTCCGTGTGCACACTCAGGCACATGCACGCCAGCTGGACGGGTGTGCACGGTGTGGGACTGCCCGGGGAGAGCAGCACCCACCCGGGACCCTGCAGCACCCACCCAGGACCCCGCAGCACCCACCCGGGGCAGGGGGCTGCGGGCTGAGCCCCCCGCCCTCGCCCTGCCTCACCTCTCCGCCGCCGTTCGGGCGGCCTCTCCCCCCGCGCCGCACGCTTGCTGATCCTCCCCTCTCTCTATTCCTCTTTTGAAAACTTTCTAAGCCCCAACTGAAGGCCCTGGATATCAGCGGCTCGAAAAATCCTCTTGCCTACAGGCTCCGGGGAAGGGAAGCTTTCCAAGTCGAGCGGAGCGGGCTAAGCCCTCGGTAGAGGCAGAAGCTTCAGCTTTCGTGGTTGGGTTTTTATTTTTTTTTTTTTTCTTGGCTGTTGTTGTTGGGTTCCTTTCTTTCTTTCTTTCTTTTCTTTTTTTATTTTTTTTTATTTTTTTTAAATAGAATTTCTAGCCCTGAGGGTTTTAGAGAAAACATTGCAAATGGGAACCAGCGCCGGCTGCCTGCCTGAGTCAGCAGGCATCTCCTGCGCCCGCCGGCGGCTGCAGCTTTGCCAAGGGTGGAGGAGCGCGGGGCGACGGGCAGGGAGCTGAGGCAGCCCGCGAGCGGAGGGGCCAAGCGCTTGGCTCCGGCGGGGATTTCTAGCAGGGCTTTCTAGCCTTCGCTCTGATTTTTAGTTTTTGCCGGAGCTGCTGCCCCCAGCCCGGGCTCCGCGCGGGGCGCTGGCGTGGCCGGGTGCCCCCCGTGCCATGCAGGAGGTGGCTCACGGCGGACTGCGGGGGCTCTTCCTCCTCCTCCTCCTCCTCCTCCTCCTCCTCCTCTTCCTCGTCCCTCGCAGGGGGCTGGGGGCTGCAGCTTCTCCCCGGCCCGGCCCTGCCCTTTGCCCCCCGCTCGGCGAGGAAGGATCCGGCCCCGCTGCCGGCGGCTCCGCGCTGCCCCCTGGTGCCGCCGCCCGGGCAATAAAAGGTGCTGAGCGCCGAGGGCGCCTGGTTCCAGCTGGGGACGAGGCATCGTCGCGTCCCCCTGCCCTCCTGAGCGGCCAAATCCTGCCCTCGGCTCGCCAAAGCCCGCTGCTCTGCCCCCGGGGCTGGAGGGGGGCGAGGGGCCGGGGGGCTGCCGCCCTCCCCCCGGAGGAATGTGGAGCAGAGGAGATGGAGATAAATAGGAGGGAGTTTGTCAGGCGCGAAGGAAAGCGAGAGAGGTCAGGGGGGAGCGGTGGGGAATTTGCTGACGGGGGGAGGAGAGCAGAGCAGAGCAGAGGAGCTGCCACGTTCGCTGCCACGTTCGCTGCTCGGGAGCAGGGGTGGCTGGGGATGGGGCTGGCGCTGGGGGCACCCCAAAACCGAGGCTGGAAGAAGCGGAGCAGGACCCCCTGGCCCCCGCCACGTGCCAGCCACCACGGCATCACGGAGGGATGAGCATCAAGCCCATCGACCCCAGAGTTGGGGCGGGATGAATGTACCCATCCTCGCGGCAAGCGTGGGACATCGTGGCTTGGGGACACCCTTCGAGGTCCCCGTGGTCCCATCCGGTAGGGTCCTGAGGAGGGGTCAGGAAGGTGCCGGTGGTGCCGGGAGGGGGGCAGCTGGGGACCAGACTCACGACACCTCCCGGCACCCCACGCGGGGCCGGAGCTGGCATCAGCGATTTGTTTTCTCCCACTCGCCGAGCGCCGGAGGCAGAACGGGAACTCCCGTGGTGCGCGGCGGTCCATGAAAGCCCATCTGTGCCAATAATAATAACAATCATAATGATATTTATACAGAGCCTAATGTCTCCGAGCAGCTTCCAGAACCCATTTGGAGGCAGCCGCTCGCCTTTGCTCATTACGAGCGGCGCGCTGGAGCGGAATGGCTAACGAACCCGCTTGTTAGCCGGCCCCGGCCCGCATGGGCGCAGCGCCGGGTGACATCGGCATGGGGCTGCCCAGGGTCCCCTGGCCTTTGGTGGCTTTGGTGAGGTCTGGGGAGGTGCCTGGGGGGCTGCAATGCCCGGGGGGCCCTGGCCGGTGCCGCCAGCCCCGCTCGCAGCGTGATGGAGAGGACGGGATTTCACTTTCCGCTCACCGGGATGGAACAACAGGGAGCGGAAAAATAATTTGAAAGCTTCCGAAAAGCACCTCGGCGGGGAAAGGAGGTGGATTTCCCTCCCCGATTCAATAAGCGGCCAGGCTGGAGAAGTCTACCCTGGCGCCAGAGCCCCGCGTTAGGTCTCTTTATTATTATTATTTCTGTAAAGCAATTACGAGGCAGCCTCCTTGCCTGCACTCCCGTGCTCCCACCAGCGTGACCTCCGTTCCGCCGTAATTAACGGCCTTCCAGGAGGGGAGGCAGCGGGCGCTGCGTGCCCGGCTCCTGCCTGCTCGGCGGATGGTGATTTGCAAAGAGCTGCAGGAGGCTCGATTTCCTAAGGAAACGCAGCTTATGCGCTCGTGCTCCCGCTCCCTGCCAATAACTTCTGAACTCCTTGGCTGATTGAAAACAAATTTCACAAGCGGGTCAAAGTCACGGGGATAAAGGATCTCAGCGGGGCTTCCTCGGGTTCCAGCTGCTTTGCCGCTCGCTGCCTCGGTTTCCCCATCAGCAAACCGTGCAGCAGCGGCTCCCCAGGGCCAGCGAGAGCAGAGCTGGGAGCCCTGGGGATGGCCGGGTGCTGCCTAACCACGGATTTGCCCAAAATGCCAGGGAAATGGCCAAAACGCTGCCTCCAGCATCGTCGCCCCAGGGCCGGTCCGGCCCCAGCTCTGAGCTTCACCTCTCTCCACCCCTCGCAGCTCACCTCGAGCACCCCAACACCAATGGAAATGCCACCGAAGGGGTGCCATCGCTGTTTATTCTTTATTTTTTTTTCCCTTTCGCACACTGATTTCTGGAGTGTGCTTCCATCTCCTAACGAGGTTTTATTTGTCGTGTCTGTTTGTTCGCCTCCCGGGCTCGGCTCTCGGACAGAGGTGCTAATAAAGCAGACATCTGTCACGGGGGATTAGATTGTGTTCTTGTTAACACGCTGTTTCCTTTAAATAAATAATTGTCCCCCAAACTGGCATTCAATTATTAAAGCAAACACTGGCACGCGGGTGACGGAGCAGCGTCAGGATGCTCTGGGAGAGCCGTGGAGATCGAGGGGCATCCCCAGGCAGCGCCCGCGCGCCCACCCCGTCCCCGTCCCCCCCATGGGGACAAACCCGAGGCAAAGTGTGGGAGGTCGCCCTCACAGCTCTCAGGTGTGAATTTTCTTGCCTGTTCCCCGTCCTCTGGGCTGGGTTTCATTGCCTGCTTCGCAGGCTGTGCCTCGTTATGGGGACCCCGTGCCTCGTCATGGGGACCCTGTGCCCTGTCTTGGAGATCCTGTGCCTCGTCTTGGGGACCCTGTGCCTTGTCATGGGGACTGCGCTTTTTCATCCCGTTACCCCACGAGTCTGAGGCCCGCTTAATGCATTATTTCCACCAGATCTGGCAAAGAGGCAGAGGAACGAGATGCTTCGGAAACGGACGCGGGGAGGGAACGGGGAGCGGAGCTGTGCCGGACAGGGGCCGGGTCTCGGTGCCCGGGGATTTTCCCTCTGCACCGGGCTCCTGCTGCGCCTGCTTAATGACAGCAGGACCTGGGAGAAATACGGCTCTCTGCACAGTCGAGATGTCGAGAGCAAGCCCTGGCCCTTGGCAGGGAGGATTTAAGCTTGCTGGGGGAGATGGAAATGCGTGTTTGCCGGCTGGTGATGATAGCGGCCATAAAGCAAGCGCGCGGTGCCCCGCGGTGTTAATAAAGCCCAGGTAACGAGTCCGCTGCCAGCCGGGGCTCCCTGCGGGGGTGCTTGGGGTGTGTGGGGTGTGGGGGGAGCACGAACCCGCTGCTGGTGGGTCTGGGGGATGTGTGTGGGGGGGACACAGCTGCTGGGACTGGTACGCAGGGCAGGGCTGGATCTGTGCCACCTTATAGGTGCAAGAAAATGAGCTCCATGCTCCCCGTGCTCCCCAAATCCTCAGGGGGTGGCACCCCCGGAGCCAGACCCTACAAACCCTACAAACCCCCTGAACCGCGGCCACGCAGGGCCGGTGGATGGGGCAGTGCCAGGCTCTGCACGTCGGGGCAAAACGTCACAGTGACGTGAAAGCCCGGGGTGCCCCGGCAGGGCTCTCCTTCCCGCTCGTCCTTATTTGCCCAGTCCTAATTCATAAATCAGCAGGCGCGAGTAATTTTCCCAGGAGAGCATTTAGACGGCAGATTGAATGAGTAATTTACTGGGAACATTAAGACGGCACCGGATAACTTATTTATGAGAACTTTTTGACAGATCTGCCCGTCAATAATTTATGCCGCACAGCATTTAGTCAGGGTCACCAGTAAATAATTCACTTATTAAAAAACTATGGAAGGTTTCATGAGACGCTGAGTTACTATCTCACACCGAATTTGGGGCCGTAAACATGAATCCGGTGCTGACCCGGTAGCGGAGGAGTCCCTGGATGGGGAGCGTTGGGACCAGGCACTGCAGGGCGCGGGGTGGGAGCAGGGACAGGGAGAGGTGTCGCTGGATTTGGGGGCAGCTGCTTCATTTCTCGTCCTCGCAGGGCTCAGTCCTTGGTCACCACGTGGACGGCCTCCAGCAGCATCACCTGCGGACCGAGGAGGGCGGTCACGAAAAACCCCTGGGCCACACGGTCCCTTCCTCCCCCCAGCACCCAGGGGCTCCCCCCTGCCTGACCCCCAGCGCGGTGGCGTCCCCTGCGTGGTGCTCAGTGCCTGTGCCCGGTCCCACTGTCCCCACCCCTCCTAGAAACACCCTGAAGCATCCCTAGGGATGGGTGCTGGTGCAGCAGGGATGCTCCAGGCTCCCTGCCCGGCATCCCAGCCCCCTTGCACGCAGCCGAGCAGCGCGGCCCCGGCCATGCCCCTGGGTCCCCTCCTCCGTGGGGGCGTCTGGGGACCCCCAGTCCGTGGTGCTGTGCCCTGCTGCAGCAGGAAAGCCCTGGGGCTGGTGGAGGGCGATTGCACGAGACCGGCTGGAGGGACGTGGGTGTTTGTAGGGGTGAAGGAAGCGGTGACTTGGCACGGGCTTCGCCGAGGAAGGGGCAGCAGCTCTGCTAAGATGTGCCCGGGCCTGATTCTGCCCCGGGTGCGCAGGGAGGCGGAGGCAGCTCCTGCTCCGCTGCGGCAGAGCCCGTCCTGCCCGTGTGGGTGATGAATAACCCGGTGGGGCTGGTGGGGGCCGGGAGAGGGAAGGTGGCCCCGGGCAGCCCCCAGCATCCCAGCCCGTTCCCCATCAAATCCACCTGGAAGCAGAGGCACTAATTCTGCCATCACCCCACAGCTCAGGCCACTTGCAGCCGGAGCCGGGAGAGGCTCAGGCGCTGCATAAAGCAGCTTTGGGCGTTCATTTGCCTTTCCCCGTGGACGCCAGACCTTCCTGACCCTCCTTCCATCCCTGACCCGCTCAAAGCCAGGGTTTCCACCGGTCCCAGCTTCACCCCAGCGGCTTGGGGTAAATGCACGGAGCCAGGGCTCAGCACCTGCGGGCTGCACCCTAGGGGGGTGCTCTGGGGGGTGGACCCCCACCCAGAGCCAGCCCGGCCCGGCGCGCGGTCGCATGCTGCCACCTCTCGGGCAGAGCCGCGCTCCGGGCAGGGCGAGCATTTTGCCTAAAACCTTGTTTTTTCCCCCCATTTCATTTACACCGAAAGGGAAGTCGGGCGCTGCGGGAACGGGCTGCGCCCCCGAGCCGGGGGGCTGCAGGCGAGCTAGAAGCCAGAAGCGGTCACAGCCCCAGCGGGGCAGGGCCGTGGGGACACCCCCCACCCCCCGCCGGCAGCAGCACCCTGCGAGCCTCGCTCAGGGCTCACGGGCCACATCCTGCACCCACCCGCAGCATCGCCTGCCCGCAGCCGAGGTGCCGGGGTCAGGGCCGGCAGCGGCCTCGTGTCCCCTTGTCCCCATGTCCCTGTCCCTCGTGCGGCCACGCGAGCGGCTCCCCCCCCGGAGCCCCCCGCGCCTGCACATCTCAGGGGCCACATTTCGCTGGAAGGGGGATGAGAAACCGCGGATGATGCGCTGAATAAAAACACCCTCTCCTCTGCAATGCGGTGCTTCGAGTATGCAGCATCTTCCCTTCCTCCTCAGTGTGGTCTGTGAAACGTGGTAAATGCTTCCCTTTCATTCCCTTCCCTTTTTATTTTTTTTTTTTCCCCTCCCTCTCTCATTTTCTTCCCCCTCTCTCCCGTGGCTCGCGCTCCCCGGGCAAGCCGCAGAAAGCTCCTACAGCAAAGGGAAGGTCCCCTTGATGTAAATTGTTCCCTACATGTTGAACCCGGCCGCAGACAAAAGCTCTAATTAATCGGCTCAGCCCCTGCTCTGGAGTGGAGGTTTTCAACCTCGCCTTTCCTTTGTACCCTTAATTAGTTTTTGCTCCTCTGCCTGTGAGCGGGGGGCCGGGGCCGGGGGAGCCCCCGCGTCCCACGGCACCGCGGGGAGCGGGCACACGCCGGGAAAACAGCCCCGAGAGGGCACAGCGGCGACTAACGAGCACCCAGCAATTAACGACGGGCGCGTGAGGCCCCCCTTTGCTGCCCCAAAGGAGAAACGGGGCCGAGCGGTCCTGCGGCAGGGCAGGATGCGCCCCTCGAGGGGGCTGATGCTGATCCCCCATCGCTTCGGGCGATGGAGGAGCGGGGACCCTGTGCCCCTTCTGTGCCTGCTTCAGGGCTGCAGGAAACCCACCCTGGGGAGACGGGAGCCACCACCGCGGAGTTTTTCCAAGAGTTTTGCCCAGGATCTGCCCGGCTCCCATCCATTCGCACCGTCCCCGGGGACGCTGAGGCCCTCCCAGGGCATCCTCGGGGCGCGTGGTGCTCCCCTCGGGGCCGCGGCGCTGACCGCTTGGCCGGGGAACGGGAAGGGCTGGGAGACAATGAGCTTAGGCACCAAGCCCATAAGGTGATTAGCGGCGGCGAGGGGATCACAGGGCAGATGCAGACGGCGGAGAGGGGGACATGGATTAGGGGCTCCTCTCCCCTCTCCCGGCATCACCGATGGCAGCCAGCCCTGGCCGGGGCAGCCGGGCAGGGGACAGTGCGGGGCTGTGCAGGTTTAATTTGGGCAGCCCTGAAATCTCAGGGCAGGAAGCAAAGCGGAGTGGGGTAAAACCGCTTTCCGGACAAGCTCATTAAGATCTACCAGCGCCGTCGATTTCGCAGCGTATCTATCGGCCGGGCTAGATAAGGGACAACAAACTGCTGCCGCGTTCAGATAACGCGGTGCTCCTTCGCCGTCGCACCCCGCTCGCAGTTTATCTGATGGCGGCAGATCTGGAGTTAAAGAGATTTGGCAGCGAGAATAAACCTGCGGCGATGCGCGGGCGATACGCCGAGCTGCCCAGATAAAAGCCGGGGGGGGAAAGAGTTTAGAGCAAGGCTGGGAGGCTCCGCGGGATGCATTGCTGCTCCCCACCCTGCCCCACGCTTGGGATGCTCGCTTGGGAAGCACGAGGTGACAAGGACCAGGACACTGGCTCTGTGCCGGGGGAGGACCCTGCTGCGTGTCCCTGAGGTCCCCAAATGCTGTCCCAGCACCACGGTCAAGGCGAAGGGCAGCTGACAAGTCAGGAAGGGTGTTTGGGGATCCGCAGAATGGCCCAGAACCGATTGAGGAACACCAGAATGCTGGAGAAAAAGAGGTTTATTGGCTTGTTAATACGTTTTCATGGGGGTTAACAACTCACATGGGTCGGGCTGCTTGTGAGTCCCTTCCTAGGGGGTCCAGTGCTTTGGGACAGGGATGCCACCGCCTGGCTCGTGTCCTGCTGCCACGTGAGGACATGCGTGATGACCACAGCTGCCACCAGGCTGCCCAGAACCAGGAGGCTGAGAACCCCCTTGGTTCTGCAGTAGCGCCACGAAACGTCTGCAACCGAAGAGCCAAAAGATGGGGAAGGGAGACACTTTCCACCCTGGGGTCACCGAGCCCCACTGGGTTTGGAGCATCTTGCAGGACTGATCCTGCCAAGCCCCCCCCCGCCGCATGCTGCTGCATCTCCCACTCATTCATCCCAAACAGATTTAAGTCCCAAAGCTCATTTAGGACATAAAGGTGCAGGAAATGTCCCACAAACCTGCGCCCGGAGGGAGGCAGACCGTCGCGGTGTCGATGCTGGCCGTGCTCCAGCTGACCGGGTTGCTCGCGTTACAGACGTAGGTCCTGGGCTCGGAGTCCCCACGCACCGACAGCACGTTCCCGTGCCCCAGGGGAGCCCCATCATGGGACCAGCTGTAGGTGTTAGCAGCAGCACCGGGCACGGAGCAGAGCAGCGAGATGTTGCACCAGCCCTGCTCCTGCTGCAGCATGCGCACCTGCAGGTTTGGCCGGCTGACGGGCTCTGTGGGGACAGGGGGGTGAGAGGGGCTGGGGGGGGGGGGGGGGGGCAATAGGGAGGGGACATCCACTCACTCCACACCGACACGCAGAACCGCTGATGAGGACCGAAGCCAGATTCAGTCTCAAAATCTGCAGAGTAGTTGCCGCTGTCTGCCTGGGTGACCGGGCTGATGCTCAGGGAGAGGGTCTCCGGGAAGAAGGTGCTTCTCCCAGAAAAAGAACCCTTGAAAACTGGAACTTTATCCTTTGTAGCCCTCATGATGACCAGCCGGGTTCCTGAATCCAGTGCCACTCTCCATTCCAACGCTTCCCACGCTGGCAGTGGTCCCTTGAGCAGCAGCCGCAGCTCTCCTCCGGCAGGCACAGCCCTGTCCTCGCACCCTGCGGTCCCAAAGAGGAGGCATGGGATGAGCGCGGGGGGTGTCACTCAGTTCCCCTCGTTCTGGGAAGGAGCTTCCAGCTAATTCCTCCTTCACCTCTCACATCCTCCATCACCAGTTGTCTCTGGGTGGTGAGAAGGAGCTACTGACGTGTACACCCACTTTGGGGTTATTCTTTCCCAATACATGTTTATTATTTAGGGCCAGTATGAAGAGAGTTGCCTTTTGCAAAGACAAAGAGGAAGCTCTGCCTTAACTCTTGCTTGCTTCCCTCTCCCAGGGCACACTAAAGCCTTATAAACGGAACAGTTTCTCAGAGATATGCATCCTTTCCTAAAAAAATAATAACAATTCACAATAACTCTGAGTTAAGTCATTCTCCCTGCATAGCAGGGAGAACTTCAGGCCCTCAAGAAAGTGCGTTTTGCTTTCAGCATCACTTTATTGGGGTTTTTTTCCCCCAGCCACTCAAAAGGCTATCTTGGACTCCGCTAGGAACCATTTTCTTGCTGGTTTGCACAAAAGACACAAAAACAGAGAACCAAAACCAACGCCACAGCTGGATGACCATCTGAGGCAGGCATGTAAAAGCAGTTTCCCAGTGAGCTTACCTTGGGCTCGGCTGAGGAAGAGGAAAGGGACGAGGAGAAGCGCAGTGCGCTGCATGGCCAGCTGCACCGCACCATGCAGGAACGGGAACAAGGCGTGACGTGGCCGTGAGGGCAGGCGTGGGGGTTGATCCTGCCCCGGCTCCCAGTGCTGGGGCTCAGCAGATTGTGGGGTACGGCGTGGGGCTGGTCCTGCACCCGCAGCCTGGCTCCATGGGGTGGTGGGAGGAGAGGGACGGAGCCCTGAGCAGGGGCATCGCCCAGCTTCGCCCGTGGGTGCAGCATCACCGAGGTCCTGCACGGATCTGGGTGGGAAGCGCAGCGAAACATGGAAAGTGCATGAGAAGAAGTCCAAAAAAATTCAATCCTGCCCTCACGCCTTTATTAGGTCCCAGAGAAAGGTGCTGGGAGGTGAGGGAGGAGGCAGCCCTGGTCCCGCACCTCCCTGACCCCCAGGCTGGGCTGGTCACTGCTCTCTGGTGGGCCGGATCCTGCTCGGGGCTGTCTCCAAGCTGGCGTCAGGGTGCTCGCATGCTGCACACTGTGAGCACCCACTGCCACCCTGAGCACACTCTCCTCCCAAAGACGAGCTGCAAAAAGAAAGCAAAACCCCAAAAGCACCCCCTTTAAGTAATTAAAATTATTTTCCCCTGAGGTTTGCAGCTGCTGCGCCCTGCAGCTGAGCTCGCTTGGGAGGCAGCAGCACGAATCGCCCGGGGGCCACGGGAGCCTTAGATGGTCCCATCCTCCCCACTGGTGACGCAGGGACAGCGGGGGTGGCCGGGGACGAGCTATGGCAACACAGAGGATATTGCACCGGAGCGTGCGCCCATGAGGGTGTGAGGAACCGCAGGCGGGAGAGGAAGTTGTTGATGGCCGGTCACGGGTTCCCAGGGCTTTCTCCAGCTGCAGGAAGCTTGCTCGCACGTTCCAGAGATGGAGCAGCTCAGGGACGTTCTGCCGGCACCGTGGATGGTGCTGTGCCTGCTGCTGTGGGTGGCAGCCCAGCTCCCTGCGGGTGGCCAAGGTGAGGAGGGGATGCGGGGCGAGCCGACGGCACGGCGGGGCGGCTGGCGGCTGCAGGCAGGGCAGGGGGGATGTGCAGGTGGGACGTGGGTTTTCAGCCAGGCTCGGGGTCCTGAGGAGATGGGCTGGGCCTGGGGGAGTATTTGGGGTTTTCTCTGCCTCTGTCCTCTGCACCCAGGCCAGCCCAGCCCATGTAGGGCCATCGCTGGCCATCGCGCTGCGCCAATTCCCTTTTGCAGGCCGGATTTCTCTGCTGAGTGAGGTCAACACCTTTTGACAGCAATTTCAGGGAACTGTCAGTGCCTGAGGCTCTTCCTAAAACTGGAGATTTCTGTGCCGTGGGGAGCAGGGCCCCTGCAAGTGCCTGGACTCAGAGGCACGTTTGGTGCCTGCAGCATCCCCCGGACACATTTCCGTAGCCCTCATCGCGTTCCCTGCTTTTGGTGTGACCAGGGTGGGCACCACTTCTGCCTCCTCTCCCCGACCACCCCATCCCCACCAGTTTGCACGCCAGCTCTGCCAAACCAGCCCCGGGGGGTCGCACCTGGGGGGATGCTGCTGGCTGGAAGCTGCAGCAACAAAACCTGCAGCAAGCTGGGGCTCGGTTGAGCTGCAAAACCCCCCTGGCGGTGCCGGTGTGGTTAACCTTGGCGTGCTGCACCAGCTCAGCCCCTGCATTCACACCTCTGCAGGCTGCACTTCGCATTGTTTCTTCCCCCGCTCGCTGGGACCACAGTGGCTGGGCAAGGCACAGCCTGGCCGAGGGCGTCACGGTGCCTTTTGTGCTTTTCTTGCAGCACAATGTGGTTGCAAAGCTGCAGCGAGCGGCAGTCCCTGTTGCTTGAAGGCTCCTGGGTGCCTGGAGCGGTGGGCGCCCAGCGCAATGAGATTCAGGCGTGAGCCCACAGGGGATAAATAGTGCTTATCCCTCCCAGGGAGGCTGCTCCTGCTCTTGCATGCCCCAGCCTCTCCTATTGCTGGGTCAGGGGGTGTCCCCTCTGTACCCGGGGTCTGGTGGCTGCAGTTTAATGAAGGGTGAGGTTTAGGCTCGGTGTCTCAAGTCAGGTCTCGCCCCCATGCACGCACGCAAGGAGAGCGAAGCCGGTGGCTTTGTCAGCACCCTCCGAGCATCGATGCGGAGCTGTGATCCCCGACCTGGTGCTTGTCCCCCTGGCCGTGCCATACAGGGGGCTACGAGGGGGCAGCAGCACACCCGGCTGTGCCGTGCTGAGCTGGGGACCCTCAGCAGCCCCCCACCTTTTGGGGCTGCCTCAGTGCCCCAGCTGCACGCAGGCAGGAGGAAGCCGAGTGGCTGCGTGCGTGCTCAGCCCAGTGACCGCTGGCTTTTGTGTGTGTGGTTTGTTTTTTTTTTTTTTTTTATCTCACCTCCACCAGAGGCCCAGACATCCGGGGCTGCTCTGAACGGGAAGGGGAGAAAGCCCAGCTTCGGGGTGGGGGGAAGGGTCCCTTGGGTAAGGTTCTTGCTGCTCCCCAGGCTGGGCAGGCAAGAAAGGAGCTGGGGCACAACCGAGCAACTGGAGCCTTACTGGAAGGGCTGCAAACACCTCTGCTCAGGACAGAGATGATGCAAACACGGGCAGCCGCCAGCTGTGAGTACGGGGTACAGACAGACACACGGCCAGCCCGGGGAGCTGCAGGATCTGGAGACACCCAGGGACCTGGTCCTGCTGCACTGAGCACTGGTGCCCAGAGGGTATGGGGGCATCAGCACAGGGGGCTCCAGCAGGTAAGCCCCCTCCCTAGTGTTTTCTGATGCCCCAGGACACCCCCCGTGCTCACCCTGTGTCTCCTCTTTGGGACCGCAGGGTGCGAGGACAGGGCTGTGCCTGCCGGAGGAGAGCTGCGGCTGCTGCCCAAGGGACCACTGCCAGCGTGGGAAGCGTTGGAATGGAGAGTGGCACTGGATTCAGGAACCCGGCTGGTCATCATGAGGGCTAGAAAGGATAAAGTTCCAGTTTTCAAGGGTTCTTTTTCTGGGAGAAGCACCTTCTTCCCGGAGACCCTCTCCCTGAGCATCAGCCCGGTCACCCAGGCAGACAGCGGCAACTACTCTGCAGATTTTGAGACTGAATCTGGCTTCGTTCCTCATCAGCGGTTCTGCGTGTCGGTGTGGAGTGAGTGGATGTCCCCTCCCTATTGCGCCCTCCCCCCCCAGCCCCTCTCACCCCCCTGTCCCCACAGAGCCCGTCAGCCGGCCAAACCTGCAGGTGCGCATGCTGCAGCAGGAGCAGGGCTGGTGCAACATCTCGCTGCTCTGCTCCGTGCCCGGTGCTGCCAACGTCTCCTACAGCTGGTCCCATGATGGGGCTCCCCTGGAGCACAGGAACGTGCTGTCGGTGCCTGGGGACTCGGAGCCCAGGACCTACGTCTGTAACGCGAGCAACCCGGTCAGCTGGAGCACGGCCAGCATCGACACCGCGACGGTCTGCCTCCCTCCGGGCGCAGGTAATTTGCCCTCGGCTACAACAAAGCTGGCTTTGGGGGTGCACCAGCTGCACTGCTCCGGTCTCCGGGACCTTCATCTCCCCAGTGAAACTCCAGAGGGTGTCATGCTGCTGCTGGGCTAAAATGTGCCCAGCTTCCCCTGCTGGGAATGGAACGGTGACTGCTGGGTGCGGGAGATGTGCATCGGGGCTGAGGTTTCCTGGGCAGGTGCTGCGCTGTGGCACTGGTGGGGACTGTGCTTCAGAAACGTCCAGGCTCTGCCCCACGTCACCCTTCTGCCCTCATTCTTCTCAGTGTCTTCCATCCTGTGGTGGGCAGTGGCCGTGCCGCTGGTGCTGGCTGTCTCCATCGTCGCCTTTGTCGCCTGCTGGTGCTGGAGGAAGCGACGGAAGGCCAGCTCGGCAGGTTTGACCCCGGGGCTGGCGCGGGGGTTTGGCTCTGCAGCTTCTGCGCTCCTGCTAACGCTCTCGGTGCTGGCCCTCGGCCACCCATCCCTCCTGGGCTGATGTGGGAGCAGCCACCAAGCCCCTGGCTCTGCAGAGTGGTCCATGGGGACGGGCTGAGTCCTGTCCCAGCGCCGTGCCCAAACCCAGTGGCAGCACTGGAGGCTTCACCCCGTGGGGTCTCGAGGACTATTTGGGTTGTGGTCAATGTTAGCTCTATTCAGAGGAGGAACAAAACCTCCAGACTGCCGAGGGATGCCTTTCTCCCTCTGCTTTGCTTTACTCGAGTGCTTCCCGGGGGATGAATCCCCCCAGCGTGGGGGCTGCAACCGCTCATCCCTCGCTCTGACCCTTCAAGCTCCCCCAGAACACGTCGAGCCATCGCTGACTGTCTATGAGGAAGTGGGCAAAGTCCAAGCTGGCCAAGACCTTGTGAGTGTTGGGGGCGTCCCTGGGAGCCCCCTCCCCATGTGGGGAGCATCGGTTTGGAAGTGCCTGTCGCCCTGGGCTGCGTCCTTTAACCAGCCTGGGGCTGCTTTCTCCTGCAGAACAGGAACAGGGAGGCCAATGCAGTAGGAAACACTATCTACGCCGTGGTCTCCACCAAAGCACAGGTGGGGCTCCAACCCAGGGGAGGGAACCTGGGTGGCCCCCTGGGCAGAGGGCTGCCCCTTTTGCCCATAACTTGCTTTTCATCGCACGTTTTCACTGTTTCGCCCTGGCAGGGGCCCAGAAGCTTTCAGGAGCCCCAAACCTGCACCATCTACTCCACTATTCAAGCTACCAAGAAGGTGAGCTTTCCCTGCTGTGACTCCAGCCCATTTGCAATGGCAGGGAAACCCAAATCCTCCCCACAAGCTGAAGGCATCGGTGCTCGGTGGGGCCCAGTACCCCCCGGTGCTCCTGAAATGTCCTCAGGGACCTTTGGTGGGGCAGCAGCCACCCACTGTCCCTAACGGCAGGTCCTTTCTCTGCTCCGCAGTCCCCTTCCATCAGGAGGAAGAAGCTGGATCCAGCTCTGGTCTGCACTGCCTACACAGAGGTAAAATGGGCCCCGGCCCCGTGGGGAGAGGAGCCCCATGCGTCTCCTCTCCAAGTTCTGCTCTGCAGCTTCTGCTGCTGGAATTTGGGTGACTTTGGGGGTGTTTTCTGGTGACTAACGAAAGCCCCACGTCACCCTCACCGTGAGGGGCTGTAAATGCCATTGTGGGGGACCCGAAGCGACACCCACCAGTCCCTGCTGGGCTAAAACTCCCCCCTTTCCTTGCAGCCTACGGTGCCTTTGAAACACTGGAGTCCCCCACCGCGGGGCTTGTCCCTGTCTCCTATGGACCACCACCTCTCCTAGCCCCTGGCCATTTTGGCAAGACCTCTTCTTCTCCTGGAGCCAGCACCCAAGGGGCAGCACCCACGGGGAGCTGGGGATTTGCTCAAGATGAGAACATCCAGAAATGGGGTTTTACAAGGACTGCAAACCCAAACTGCGCCTTGGAGGCTTTGCTGCAATGGAAGGGGGACCGGCTGGGTGGTTGAAGCTTGTCTTTGGAGGAGACGGCTTTGAAATCTGGACTGTGCGTCGGTGGGAGCTGAGGATGCATGATGTGTGTTAGTGCCAGTGTATGAGCTTTTTTTTTTTTTTTTAATTTTTTTTTTTTTTGGTTTTTGACAGATCCAATACACCTTGTGAATTCATTTTTAAGTGTGAATAGAAGCCGAACTGCAAGAGGCAATTGTGGGGCTGGTTTAATTAGCTTAATTGACTATTTATAGCCTGAAATATAACTTGGAGGGGGAAGGAGGGGGGGGTGGATCACCTTGCTCTGGGATTGGGAGCCTCTGAAGCCAATGCTGAGGAACTTGGAAAAGTTTCTGCTGTGTGAACTGGGGTGGCCCTGGGGATGGTTTCAAGGCAGGAGCATGATGCTGGGCATGGCCTCGAGCACCCGGAGCCATCCTGTGTCCAGCAATGCCCCCATGTCCCTTCCCACTGAAGTTATCCTATGGCACGAGTCGCTCTGGGAGAAGGGAGGGGAGGAGAAAGAGGGGCTCTGGCTTCAAACATCTCACCAAAGGCAAGATCAAGGGATTTTATTTGGGATTAAAATTAAATGTGCCACTTTGATGGAAGCTTTCTCCTAATGGTGCTGCCTGCTCCCCTCTCGTCTGATTCCCTGCATCAAAATATCTTTGTGTCTGCTCTCTGTGAAAGGAGCACTAATGGGGATCGTTAATGGGGAGCTGTGCTGGGGGAGTGCTGGGGGGGAGCTGGCTGTCACAGCAAGGAAACCTGGGGGGCAGGCGCAGCACATCGGGGCTCAGGCACCGCCGTGCTTCTGCCGATCGGTGCCAGCCCGCGCCCTGTCTTCAGCACTTCAGGGCATGCAGGTGTGAGCGGAATACTTGTCGCACTAAATGCGGGTGAATGCAAATGCAAATGAACATAAGGAGACTTTTCTTATTTCTTTTTGGTGAATAATAACCCTTCCAATGGCATAAATCCCAACCCACTCTCGCTTCGGCCATGGGAGGTAAGTCTGGGCTGTGCCTGGCTGAGGGACCTTGTTGTTGGGGCTGGGAGCTGCAACCCACACACAGAGCAGCGTGGGCATTGATGGAGAATCCGGGGCAGAAACTTCAGGCACATGGAAGGGGCTGAGGCTGCTACCCGTCAGCAGGGGCTGATGTAGGAGGTGCATCTCCTTTTGCAGAAGGGACTGGCCCCAAAGGCAGGGTCCCCGTGCTCCTAATGAGCAGAATCAGCTGAGGGTGCCAGTTCTGAGCTGCACCCATCAGCCCAAGCCATGCTCCATCATGGTAATTTTTCCCTAATGGCCATGCTTTGCACGTGGGGGGTGACTTGCAGCACCCAGGCTGCAGCTTGCACGGTGACAGCAGTTTGATCCCCACTTCCGCCAGTTCCTACTGGTGTGCGTTGAGCTGGTGATGCTCAGCCCCGCTGTGCCTGGGGACGGGGACAGCACTGCCCGTCTGGCTGCAGCATTGTGTGCGCTGGCACGTTCATAGGAACACCTCTTGCTGGCATCGGATCTTCTCACTGATGGGTGTGAACTGTGGGGGGCTGAAATTAAACTGGGTCAGGTCTCAGTGGGTGCTGCCATCACCCTTCCTTCACAGGTGGGAAGGTGCCAGTGTTTGCTTGCCCCCAGCACAGGACTTCACTGCCCTTTGCCCCAAAAAGAATCATAGAATCGTAGAATATCCCGAGCTGGAAGGGACCCATAAGGATCATCCAGTCCAACTCCTGGCACCACACAGGTCTACCCAAAATTTTAGACCATGTGACTAAGTGCACAGTCCAAATGTTTCTTAAATTCAGACAGGCTTGGTGCAGTGACTACTTCGCTGGGGAGCCTCTTCCACTGTGCAACGACCCTCTCGGTGAAAAACCTCTTTCTGATGTCTAGCCTGAACCTCCCCTGCCTCAGCTTGACTGCCGCCCTCCGGCTCTCCCAGGCAAGGCTGGAGGACCCAAAAGAGGAAGAAAGGGTGCGGTCTTTATTCTTCGTACTAACATACTTCCTTGACCGGGGAGCTGGGGGATTGGGGGTTTTCTGCACTGGGGGTGTCTGAGACACTCGGCCACGTGAGTTTCAGCGAGAATTTTGCGCGCCAAAATGCTGTGAAGATGGCGGTGGGGCTTGCAGCGGAGCTCCTCTTAATCTACTCTATTGTGCAAGGTAACATTGGGGCGGGGGGTTCTCCAGGGCAAGGGTGCCGGGTGGGCTGTGATGCCAGGCTGGGGGTGGATGGTGCTGGGGATGGCGGCAGCAGTGGTGGTGGTGGTGGGCACTGGGGGGGTGCCCGTGGATTGCCCATCCTACATGAGCCTTCCCCATCCTCACTCTTTTCCCCAGCAATTCCCATCCCCAAGCTGTGACCTGTGGGGACACCCCGGTGTCCGTCTCGCTCCCCACAGGGCACCCCGGTGTCCCACCAAGCTGGGGGGCAAGGGGCTGCCGAGCGAGCTGGGGAGGGGGGAGGAAAGTGGAAGCAAAAGTGGAAAAAATGTCAGCGGCAGAGCTTGGCATGAAGCCATGCCTCACAAGATGCTCCTGGGGTTGAGAAAAGGGAAGGCAGTGTACAGACAGGGGGGCAGGCAACTGGAGCATGGCCCTGCAGGATGGGACAGGAGCCTTGGGGCTGATGGTCAGCCCCCCCAGGAGCCAGCCAAAATGGCTGCCCCGAACCCTGGGGTGCGGAAGAAATGGCTGTCCGTCTGTCATCAGCATCAGCACGGCCTCGCCCCAAGCTCCTTGTGTAGTTCTGGGCTCGGCACCATACGAAGGACATGAAAATATCAGAATGGGCCCAAAGGAGGGCAACGGGGGAGTGGAAAGGACCAGAGGGCGCGATGTGTGAGGTTTGTGTATCCCTGAAAGGAGCAGGCTGAAGGGAGGCCTCATGGCGGCCTGCAGCTTCCTCATGAGGGCAGCACTGACTCAGGCCCTGGTCTCTTCTCCCTGGTGACAGGATGTGAGGAAATGGGGCTGGGAGCAGCCAGACTGGCTATTAGGGAAGACTTCGCTGCGGTCAGGCCCTGGAAGAAGCTCCCGGGGCCGTGGGCATGGCCCCAAGACAGTTGATGCTCAAGTATGTGGACAGCACTCTTGGATATATGCCGTGACTCCACCCTCTGTGGAGGCAGGAGTCAGGCCGATGAGCCTCAGGGATGTTCCCACCATGGGGCATTGCATAGAAACGTTTCTGTTGGAAAAGAATCACAAAATCATTAAGGTTGGAAAAGCCCTCCAAGCTCATCTGGTCCAACTGCCCCCCTGCCACCGCTATCACCCACTAAACCATGTCCCCAAGCACCACCTCCAACCTTTCCTTGAACACCCCCAGGGATGGGTGACTCCACCACCTCCCAGGGCAAAGAGCACCGTGGCCAGCAGGTCCAACCATTACCCTAGCGCTGCCAGGTCTGCCATGAGCACCACACCAGATATGTCCAGGAATGGTGACCCAGCTGCTTCCCTGGGCAGCCTTTTCCAATGCCTCACAGCCCCAGGGGCTACAAAGGTGGCTGAGGCAAGGGGCTGCCCCCGTCCCCTCCGAGCCATGTCTGGTAGCACAACTCTCTGCTCTCCCCACAGCATGGGTGCAGGTGGCCTCATCACAGGCAGTAGGGGTCGTGGGAGGGGTGGTGTACCTCAGCCCCCCGCCACAGAGCCAGAACACCACCTACCACCAAAGCCACTGGCGCTGCGGCAGCTCCCTGAAGGTCGCCATCCGCGAGAACGGGAAGGGGGTCCGGTACCCCAACGGTCCTTTCAAGGGTCGCCTGCAGCTCTTCCCCAACAATACGTTGAAGATCAGCAGCTTGCAGAAAAACGACAGCAACACCTACTGGGTGTACCTGGAGGATGAGGTGGGCAAGGAGCACACCAACAGCGTCCACCTGAAGGTGTATGGTGAGCCTTGGGGTGTGGTGGTCCTGGCACCCTGCTGGGGACAGGGCGGGCTGTGACATCCCAGTGCCTCTTGCAGATGTGGTCCCCAAACCTACCGTGCGTGCCATAGTGAATGGGGACAACCTGGAGCACTGCGAAGTCACCCTGGAGTGCTTGGTGCAGCTGGAAGACGTGACCTATGAGTGGATGCCCCCCAGCAGGGTCATGACAATGGGCTCTAACGGCACGCTGCCCCTCTCCTTCAACCCCTTGCTGGAAACCTACACCTGCAGGGCCAGCAACCCTGTGTCCTCCAGCAGCGCCCAGCTGACCCGCAGGCACCCCTGCTCTTGGACAGGTACTGGCTGTACCAGGTGGCAGAACCTGGGTGGGATGGGTGGGAGGTGGTCCCTGGGTGTCCCAGGGGTCAGGGCCCTTTTCCCATGGGCTGGGTGTGGCAGGAGCCCCCTGGGGAGGGGACCGTGGGGCTGCATGCTCCAGCCCTGCGGTGGTCCCGCTTGGGCTGGTCTCATGTCTCAGTTTTCCCTCTGCCTCCAGCTGAGTCCTCTGCTGTCACCACCGCCGCCAAGACCAGCATGCTGATGTTGCTGGGACACCTCCTCCTCCTCTTCTTTGCTCTGCCTTAATGACATGCTGCGGCTGATGTTGTCTGCTGTGGGGCTAGAACCTGGATGAAGCCCTCAGATGGCAAGTCTCTTGCGATGGCACTTTGAGAACCCCAACAATGCAAATCACCAAATGGACATTTAGCAGCTCAAAAATGCTCTCAGCCCTAGCTCTGAGACCTGAGCTGAGCCTTTCCTGCAGGTTCCCCATGGCAGTGGGCATCCTCGGCTCTCACCTGGTGTCTGCCAGCCACTGTGGGGGCAATGCCCTTAGGGGACTTGTGTGTGCTGTGGTCATGAGGGACGGTACACAGCACGTGACACTTTCAGGGAAAGTGCAGGATACTGCCAGTGCAGCCCCACATCCAGTCGTGGAGTACTGGAGCATGACCATGAGACAGTTAAGGTTGACTTTTCTCAGCCCAGGAAGGCTCAATGTTGGAATTATGTTGTATGCATGCAGTAAATTATTTCCTTTCCACGCCAGTCCTCATGTTTTCGGGTGTGTGTGCTTCATTCCTCGTGGCTTGGTGCCCCCTTCTCTTGCTCCCCCTTTCCTTTGGGCTGGGGTTTGGTGTTGGTGGCAGTGGGTGCCTGGGGACCGGGGGTGATAGGGGAGCTGTGTTTGTCCCCACTGCCCTCGCTGGGAGAGGAGCCCTTCTACAGCTGTCCCCTGCGGGAGCAGTTGGGGGGACACGGTGCAGGGGGACGTGCCTTGTGAGTGATGGTGACATCCCTGAGCCTGCAAGGAGGGTCAGGGACATCACACAGGGCCACAGCTGCCTGGGGTGCTGCTGCTCCTGTCAACTCCAGCAAATCAGACAGAGAAAATGAAGAATTGGGCACTCTTCTCCCTACAACCCAAGAGCAAACTTCCCAGATCCATCACTAAATAAAGGCTCCTAGGGCCAGATTCACCAAAGGGGTGGCATGGACCTCGGTGGCTCATTTGAGAATCAGGAACAAGCACGAGTTGTTCCAGCTCCCGGGTTTAATAAGAGGCCCAGGGTAATTCCTCGTGTGTGGCAGCGTGAGATTTCAGTACCAATGTGGGTTTCTACAGAAAGCCCCCTGCAAAGCATTAGCTGGTGCCTCGCTCACCTTTCCAGCCAGGAGACTTCAGCCCGAGCTGCCTGGTTTCTGATGGGGAAACCAGCAGCATGTAGGATCCTTCTTTCCAGGTAAAGGGAGTTTTTCTGTGAGCTCCCATCACCATTTGTCCTATCCTCGCCCCTCCATCCTTCCTGGATGGTGATTCGTGCTGTCTGAATGATTTCTCTTGGTGGTTGAGGGTGTTCAAACCCTGACAGAACCATGGTCCCCCTTGGGGACCGTCCCAACGCCTTGCCCATGTGACCGAGCCGGTGTGGGAACACTGAAGAGCACATCCATGGGAGAGACCCTTCCTGAGCACCGGCTCTTGGCGGGATTTCTGCTGGGGCAGCTGGGTGCTCTGCTCAGTGCCCCCAGGTGACGTCCCAAACCCCTCCATCATCAGACCAAGGTGATGCCCGAGCCCTTTCTCATCCAGCTGCTTCAGCACCCTCCGAGCCGGCTGCCAAATTTCGGCTGAGCCCACGCTCCTTGCACGCTGTGAGAAAGGAGCAGAGTCCCCTCTGTACTGCTCTTACTCATTCTTTCTATTTTACACCTCTGCTGAGCTCTTCCCTTTCCTGGGAAAGGCCTTGCTTTCTCAGACAGATGCTTTCTGAGTGGGAAGGAACGGCCCAGCAGGACGCCAGGGAGCACTGGCTGGTTTGGTGTGGTTTTAGGCATAACTTTGCTTTTTAGTGTTAGAAATAATTTATTGGTGACAAAAGTCGTGGAGCGCTCAGAGCTCTGCTCCGCTGAAAAATGGTGAAGCGCATAAATTCAGCTTTTATTTCATCCTGACACTTAAATTTGGTCTGTTTTAAACCAGCGGAGGTATTTGTGCTTTATGCTGTTGCCTCTGCTCTCTTCCGCAAACCAGGAGAGAAAAAGTAAGAAAAACTTGAAAAGAGCAATAGGAAAAAAAAAAAAAAAAACCAACACCTTCTCCCATTGTAAAGCAGCAACGCTTTGCAGGCCAAGCAGCGGCGGAGATGAATAATTCATTCCACTAAAAACACAAAAACAACCAAGCTCTTCTCGCCCCTTCCCAGCAATGGAACGTGCGGGTGGTGTTTTCCCCGCGCTCCCCATCCCCGAAGCTCACTGAGTGTGGTCCCTGCTCCATCCATGTCCCCTCCCTGCTCCTTCAACATGGGGGGCACCCACAGGAGTGGGGACTGTCCCTGTCCCCAAGTCCTGGCTGGGCTGGGCCCATGGGGATGGGGTTAAGCGGTGCAGGAGCAAACTGGGGCCAAAAGATGCTCAGCCTGAGAAGAAGGATTGGGCTTCTCCTCGATGGGTGTTAAAGGCCACCTCTGCTCCTGCTTGCGGTGAAGCCATGGAGCTGAAGCTGCAGGCTGGGACCACCAAGGGTCCCATGCATCCAGAGCAGGCTAATCCCAAAATATCAAGTGTTTTTCCTGCAGCGAGGGGCCCTGGTGAGCTTTGTGGTTGCTGTGGTGTGGGATCTGCTTGTGTCACCACCTCTTCCCCCTCCACCGCATTCACAGGCACTGGACAGCCCCAGGAAGCTGTTACCGTACATGAAATAATTTTCTTAGTGGCTGTTTCCTCTTCTCTTGGGTTTGGGTTAAGGACCTGTGGCTGGATGATGTAGTTCTGGTGAAAACGATAAATCAATGGTCCGGGTCCTGCTGCAAGTCTCTCTGGTGCTCTCCAGTGAAGCATTCAGCAGTGACTCTATGCTTTGAATAGTTTCCACTCGAGAAAAACAGTCATTCTGCTGAAAAAACAGGAAACACATGGCCCACAGCAGTTTCTCTGATTTGAGTACACCTGGTCTTATAATGAGCCCGGCAGCAGATATTAGCTTCACTCCGGCAGCAGCTCCGTGAAGCGAGGCATGGGCTGCAGCGTGTGTCTCTGGCTGGTCGTCTCCTTCTGCCGCGTCTGGGGTACGTACGCCTTCCTATCTGCAAAATACGTGGTTCGGATGGTTTGGGGATCGTCAGGTATTAGGACTTTTAGAAACTGCGAGCCGTGCGCTGGGTGGGCAGGCAGATAAATATAAATATTCATCTGGAAGACAAATGACTCACAACTCCAGGCTGGATGTGCCGTGCATCCCTAATACGCTCCTACCAGGCAGAACGAGGGAGGAGTGAATAAAAGATGCTGGAGGAACAAAGATGGTGATGGACAGAGCGTATTTGCAGTAACAAAGTACTCCGCGTGTGTTTTAACCGGGTATTGACAGCACCGAGCAAATCATTCGGTACCAGATGTGGGCTGGGGTACGGGAGATGGGTGGTAGATTTGGCAGATTTTGGCAGATTTTAGCTCAGGTTGCCTCAGCTGGAGGTGCCAGTGGGCTGGGAGATGGTACCTGAGCAATAAAATGTGTGTAGGAGTGGGAGCGGGTAAAGTCTGGGGACGTTGTCGCTTTCTGCTTAAAAATGAATGATCCAAACCCCTCTGGATCGGCTCTGGATCTGAGACCCCTCCAGGCCCAGCATCCACAGTCCCTGTGGTGCAGAGGGTTGGGGAACACCCAGAAAACCCACGAGGGGTCGGGGCAGTGCCAGGATGCGGGGTCCTCCCTTCCGAGGGCTGCAGGACGTAGCGGGAGGGTGCTGAGAAAGGTTCAGTGTTAAACCTGTGCAGAAGTTTGGGGGGAGACGGGGCCCCTGAGCCGAGCAGAGGCAGGTCAGTGATGAATCCTGACCCTCTTTTTGGAGCCAGCCCAGCGTCCCCATCCCTGGGGACACTGTGTCCCCCTACAGCCCACTGCGTCATCGCCGGGCACAAACCGAAGGCTTCGGCCAGGAAACCGGCAGCTTCGTGGAGCTGGGGTTTCTGCTCATCTCTGCTGGCTCACTGTTACTAGAATACCTGCCCTTGAAATCTCCCCGGGGTTTTCTGCCCGGCCAGCATGCCGAAAGTCCCATGAACACAATACCTGACGCAAGGCCTGCTTCGGACCCCGCGCGTCGCTTGCGTTCCTCCAGCCCCTCCAGCTGGGTTTGTGTGGATGCTTTTGGCCCTCTTCGCATCCCTCCTACAGCACCCCTGCTCCAGCCGAGCCGCCTTCCCCATGGGGAAACATCTCCTCTCCCCGGGAGCGGCTTCTTGCCGGGACAGAGGGTTTTTCTAACGTGATGCAAAAAGGGCTTTTCCATTCGGTAATTAATCAGGAGCTTAACCGCTGCGCTCCAGGCCGCCGAGAAAAGACAACATCCAGCTCCGTGCTGGGCTTTACAGTAAACGTGGCAGCTGCTGGGTCAGCCGGGGCTCGGCATTTCTGGGGGATAACGGCCGTGTCTGCATGGCTGGGTCGGCGCCGTGGAGACGTAATTCACAGGGACAGCTCTGAAGCTGCTGTGTTTTGTGCCACAGAGGGGGAAAAAATAAGTGATGGCATGTACTCGGGACGGTGGGAGAGGAAAACAGTCACTCTGAGCTCTCTTGTGGTTTTTACTGGAACCGTATGTGCAGCAGGAGAGGCGGATACTGGGCTTATCTGGGCCCCACCAGGCTTGCTCTTCTGCAGCGAGTCCCACATTTTCCTTTTCCCTTCTGGGACAAGCCTCCACCTTGATGGAAGGAAGTGGGGGTGACATGGTGGGGTCCCCTCCGTGCTCCAGCAGTGAGCAGCGCTGAGCTGGCATCGGTCTCCACACTATTTCCTACAAAAACAAGCTCAGGGTTCACGGAGGCTGTGGGCTAATGTGAATCACGGGGTCACAGCCTGAAGCAGGAAAGGGTTGGGCAGAAGGGTAGAAGCCCTGAGTTGCACCTCTCCCAGGACAGCTGGGTGGGCAGGATGCTTTTGGGTACATTGGGGTGCATGCACAGTCCCACCATCATTGGAGCTGCTCAGTCGCCCTCTTGGTAAGATACAAGAGACACCCAAGAGACACCATGGGACCACCTCGTCTCCTCGCTGCCTGCCAGATCCTGGGTGAGAGGAGAAGGGAGATCCAGCCTGTGGGGCTTTGTTTCCTGCAATTCCTCAAAGAAAACTCCCCAGGGAGGTATCTGTAGCTGCAGCACTTCAGGGAGACGCATGCCTTGACGCACACCCAGCCGCAGGCTTTGGCCGAGGGCCACTGAGCATCGCTTCCCTCCAAGTGGCCCTGGTGTCACCAAGACTGCTCCAGGGTGCTCCGGCCACCCCATGGGCATCACCTCTCCATGGGACCAGGGCCACAAGTGCCTTCCCCTGCTCAAGGTGGCCCCGCTCCAGCGGGTGCTGAAGGGGTCCCTGTGAGCTTGGAGCACGCAGGGACGTTGGGGCACGGAGCCCCTCGCGTTCCCTCCTACCCTGAGAGCCGTGGCAGTCGCTGGTGCAGGATGTGGTGCGCGAGCAAGGGTTCAGGCGGGCTGAAAATGCCGTTCAGTAAAGCAGCCGAGCAGATTGTTGAGCAGATGCCATCTCCAGATTACCAGGGTGGGTCCAACACCGTTCCCTGCTCGTGCAGCTCGGGTGGCATCTGCTCTCCAGCAGCACCAGGGAGGGCGCAGCTTCTGCGAGCCCTCCGGGCTGTCCTCATGCATCTCTGCCTGCGTCAGCCCTTCTCTCTGCTCTCCTCCCAGGCATGGGCCGCGGGACGAGGGAGACTGTGCTGGGCACGCTGGGGAAGGCGACGGTTCTGTGGATCCCCCAGGAATTCCAGAACCTCACCCAGAGCTTTGGGATGGCCGTGTGGAAGCGGGACACAGAGGACCCGCATAGCAAGAACGTTCTGCTCAAGTACTTGGATGGAAACTACACCAACTACAATCCGAGCCAGAACCGCTTCCACTCCTCCAACTTCTCGCTAGAGATCCTCAACACCAAGCGGCAGGACCAGAGGCTCTACGAGTACATCATCAGCAAGGACGCGGAGGAGAAGGTCTGGCAGATACAGCTGGAAGTGTATGGTGAGAGGCGCTGGTTTCGGAGAGCCGTGATGGCCTCTTGTGGTGCTGGGAGCGGGTCTGGGAGGTGGGCAGCAATGGGGTGGGGTGTGGGGGTGGCGAGAGATGCCCCCCGTGATGTCCAGGACCCTCTCTGGTATCCCAGGAGTATTTGGATACATGCAGACCTCGTCCCCATTTGGAGAGGCCGCAGCAGGCCCAGGGCCAGATCGGTTTCTTCCCACCCCCCTCGGAGCTAGGAGAGGTCGGTGGGATTTCCCAGGCCAAGGGACGAGGCGGCGTTTCCGTCCTTCCCCAGAAACGAGCCTCTGTCCCCTCTCCCCATCCAGAGCCGGTGTCCGATCCCGACATCCAGGTCCTCAGCTGGGCTCTGGCCAACGACAGCTGCACCGTCACCCTCAACTGCATGGCGGCCAGGGGGGACAACGTGTCCTACAGCTGGGCCGGCCTGGAGGCCAGCACCTCATCGCCCTGCGCCCACAACGGCAGCCTCCTGCACCTCTCCTATCACCTCAACGCCAGCAGCCTGGCCTGCGCCTGCACCGCCAGCAACCCTGTCAGCAGCAGCGCCGTCACCTTCAACTCCTCCGCCTGCAGCTTCGAGCAGCGGGGTGAGTCCCCGGGGACGCTACAGCCGCCGACCCGGCTCTTTCCCACCTCCAGCCCCGCTCTGGCTCTGCAGGGGATTTTTTTTTCACGTTTCTTTCGGCAGCCTCAGAGGAGCCTTTTGCAGGAAAAGCGGCCGCAGCATCGCCTGCTCAGGGCTGCCCGGTCCTTCCCGTAAATGCCGAGCCGTGGGTCTCATCCGCCGCCCCGCTCTTGCTGCGCCCCGGTGCCCAGGGCTCATTTTCAATGCATGAGACTTGCACGCCGGGAGGGCCGGGGGGGATGAAAAACCTCGGTGACAACTTCCCCTTTGGAGGTTCTCGGGGCAAAAGCCGTGCTCTCTCTCGCTGGGGTTTTCTTGCCCTTCCTCGTGACGTGGGGACTTTTGCTGGGGCCGGGGGAAGCAGCGGCTGCCCCTTTCCCTGGGGACACGGCGTGAAGTCACCTCCCTGCGGTGCTGACCCATGCCAGGGCTCTCGCAGCGCCCTGTGCCCAGTAAACAACCCCGTGGCGTCTCCAGGCCTCCCCAGACTGGGAAAGGAAGATGCCAAAAGGAGATGATGCCAGGGTTTCGGGCGTGTTTGTCCCCCCTCATCCCCCCAAGCCCCTTGCACATGGGGACACCCCTGTGCCACACGCATTAACGGTGGTGGCAGCCTGGTGCCACCCTCAGAGCTCTGTCCCCAGGCTCCCTTCCCATGCACTTGCAGCACCCAGGGGCTATCTCCCTGCAGATCCCTGCGAAGCCACCAGAGCTGTATTTAGGGCCTTATCTGGCCCCAATCTAGCCCCCAGCAGCTTTTTCGCTGACGGCTGCAGTTTGGAGGCGCTTATTGAAAGCCGAGTTCAAAAGAGAGTATTTCCTGCCCCTTGTTTCCTGTTCTACCGAAAAATCAGCCTCAGATGTAGGTGACAAGACCCAGGATGGTTTTAAATGGGGAGGTTTTTCTGCTGGGGGGCTGGTGCTGACCGTTTCCCCTCTCTGCACTGCAGGCAGCGCCAGGCCGGGGCCGAACCTGGTGCTGGCAGTGGCAGTGCCCATAGCGGTTGCGCTCATCTTCGTCGGGGTCTTCACTGCCATACGCACGGGTGAGTGTCAGGGAGTGCAGCCGGGGGCATGGGGGGGTGTTTGGGGGGGGACAGGAGGGGATCACAGCCCCCCCAGCCAGGCTGATCCCTGCAGTACCTCGTCTTGGGGTCCGTGGCCCTGGGGAGGGAGTGAAACCTGCTTCTTTTGAAGCACGGGGTAAAAGGGAGGAAGGAAACCAGCTTAAAAAAGAAATATATATTTATATATATGTATATACCTGCTTCACCTAGCACATGGTCTCAAGTGCTTTACCCGGATGCTATGCTTCTGTGATTGTATCACACGGTTTCGAGGGGAAATGCATGATCCCAGCCCAAATTTGCGAGAGCATCATCTCCCCAGACGCCTCGGTGGGGGCGACGGCCGCCCCGCTCCCCTGTCCCCTGTGCAGGGACAAATTCACAAAGGGGGACAAAATTCACAAAGGGACAAATTCACCGTGCTGGGGACGTGCGGCGCTGAGCCCACCGGCCTGCAGTGCTGGGGAAACACCAAGGCCATCCCTTGCAATGCTTTGGGGTTGGGAGCAGGGTGTGAGGGTTGTCCCCAGCTGCTGTCCCGTGGCACCACAGTGACTTTGTCCGTCTCCCCCGGGGCAGGCCAGCTGCGGAAGCATGCGCCATTCGCCGAGGACAGCGAGGTGCACACCATCTACTCCCAAGTGCAGCGGGTGGAGGTGAGAGAGCCCAGCCCAGGCATGGGGGTTGATGCTCGGGGGGCTGCAGCCTGGGTTCGAGCAGCGGGGAAGGCAGCGGTACCCCGAAGCCGTGCGGGGTGCGCGCTCGTGGCTCTGCGTGCGGTGGGCTTTGGTCACTGGGTGTCGATGTGGCTGGTGGGGGCTGAGTCAGGGAGGCGGCGAGATCGTGCCCGTGGTGGGAATTGGGGATCATGGGCCCCTGGGTGTCACCCCCCAGCATGGTGAGGTCCCGAGAACCATCCTGGTGGCCTTAGTTTGGGATTTTCTGGGAATAAAGTTGGGTGCTGCAGCTTCCCCAGCCCCTAACATCCTGGGGGTGGCTCTGGGGGAAAGTATTCCCTTCCCAAATCCTGCTCCGGGATGAAATTGGTGTCCTGCTGAAGGGCTGAAGGGAGGGAAGAGCCCCCGCAGCGACCTGTCTGGCACTGTTCACCCCTTGCTCCCCGCACAGAAGCAGAAAATCCCCTGCAGTCCCCCTGGCACGGAGCACCCCTCCTGCACCACCATCTACGCCGCAGCCACCGGCTTGCCCCCGGACACAGCCCAGGCCCCCGGCCGGATCCAGCACAGCCCCTGGGCAGAGCCGCCCACCCCACAGGGCCGCTCGCCCCTCTCGCAGGTAAGGGAACGTGGATTCCCCACTTTGGGCACCCCAATTTGGGCACCTCGCTCACCCCCTTCTTTCCTTGCGAGCAGAGCCCCGACACGGAGCCCACGACGGTTTACGCCAGCGTGACGCTGCCCATGATCTGAGCCCCCCTGCGCGGCGGTAGCCTGGCCCCGAGACCCCCGGCATCCGCGCCCCGTGACCAGCACCCGCATCCCGGGCTGGGGGGATCCCGCTCAGCCCTGCCAAATAGGGCAGGCCCCTCCAGCACCCAAAAAAGCTGCTCCCAGCCCCGAAAAAGCTGGCGTCGAGTAACGGTGGAGCCCAGTGCAGGACCGGAGTGGGGAAAGGCTTCGCTGCGGGCTGGGGCTGCGGGACAAGTGGTTGAGATGCTGAGCACCGGGAGAGGAGCTGGATGCGACCCCACAGGCGGCAGCCTCCGGGGGCGAGGCAGGACGTGGCCGGGGGAGGCTGCGGGACCCCACGGCTGCAGCCCACGGCCCCGGCTTCGCTAGAGGGAGCCCACGGCCCGCGACACCGGGAAAAAAAAAAAAAGAAAAAAAAGAAAAAAAAAAGAAGAAGGACAAATCACCAAAAAAAACCCAAACAAATCGCAAGCGGGGTTACAAGCTCTGCTCCGTGGCAGCTTGCACGAGGCGCGGGTTTGGGTCTGACTGCTGCAGAAATTTGGGTTGCACAACGCTGGGCAGGGCACCCGGCGCCGCTCACCCGTGGCCACGCTTGGGAAGGGGCCGCATCCTGCTGCGCTCCGCCACCCCCTCGTCTGCCACGGCTGCTGCTCCAGGTGGACTTCCAAGAGCTGGACTTCTGGCTGAGCCAGCATCCAGCAGCGGGGTGCTGGGGGTGGCCGGGAGCCCCCCCAGGACCACCAACGGTCCCAGCCCGAGCTGTTCTCGAACCCCAGCAGCAGGTCGGATCTCGCGTGCGGCTGCAGGAAAAACAAAGTTCCAGGAACGCCTTTCAGAGAGGTTTAGGGGAGGGACGCGCCGGGGGCTGCAGCTGGATCAGGTGCTGGCAGCGAGAAGATGAATTGGTGTTTTGCACGTCCCGAGCTTCCTCCTTGTGTTACATCAGCAGATCAGCTGAGCTGCTTCCTTGGAAAAGTCTGCTTGCAAAGCTGTCACTTCCACCAGGAACCTAGAAGAAGAAGAAGGGCAAAGTCATGCTTCACTTTGCGCCCCTAAAACGGGGTCAAATCCCCGATTTCTGTGCCTGGCAGGGTGCAGCCCGCTGCTCTCTCGTTCGTCCTTGCAGAAATACAGGTCTGACCCTGCGATGTGCAATCACAGCCCACCTGCGGAGTGCGGGGGGACTCAAAATGCTCAGGATGGTAAAAAAAAAAAAAAAAAAAAAAAAGCTGATGTTGTCCCAGAGCCAAGGCAGTGTAACTGCAGGTGAAGCAGCGCTGGTGCTGCAGACCCACACGGCTGCTGGTGAGGGTGGGATGACCAAAGGGGGCTGTGGGTGGTTCTTCCTGTGGGGCATCTCCTCCTGCCCCTGCTCTTGTCCCATCCCAGGGCATTGTGAAAGAGAGGAGCTGTTTTTAATGGATTGCTTGTGATTTTCTTACTTCATGTGCACTTCTTCCCACCTCAGCTATAGTGCAGTTCAGCGGGGCTAATTACCCCACAGGACTGATTTATCTCATTTCCCTGCTCTTGCTCAGCCTCCTCACCCAGCCTCCCACAGCACTGCATCAGGGCAGGATCGCGGCAGCCCCCGCGAGCAGCTGAAACCCCTTCCCTTGCCATGGTAGAGGAACCAGCGGTATTTTAAAGCCAGACATTGCCAGCTCGCTTCCTTCGCCTGAATTTCAGTATGACATCGGGGTCATGCTGCACCCCGGAAGGTCTGGCGGCGGAGGCGTTCCTTGGACGGTTTTGGGGATGGAGAGTTTGGATCTCGTCGTCCCTTACAAAGGATGCCCCGGTGATGTGGGTCCATCAGCGCCAAACCACGATGCCCCCTGCTCCCTCGGGGCTGGCTGTTGGGACACTTGTCACCACCATGCACTTTGTCACGGCTGCCACACTTTGCTTGGACATGGTGTTTCTCTGTTTTGGTTTCCATTCTGTGTATTCCACGGGTTTTTCTTGCACCTTACTCCTCCTCGTGACGGGCCAGACGCTGCTGTGTGAAGTCAGTCAGTGGGATCCCCTTGGCCGGCTGCATGGTGCCCACCCAGCCGCTCTCTCACACCCTTTTCTCAACAGAAGGGGGGGAGAAAATACGTGGAAAAATCTCCTGGGCTGAGACAAGGACAGGGGGGCACTCACCAGTCACTGCCATGGGCAAAACAGACTCGACTTGGGGAAAATTAATTTATTTCCAGTTGGTAACAGAGTAGGATAGTGAGGAACAACAAAATAAAAATATTTCCCTCTCACCCTCCCCTTCTTCCCAGGTTCACTCCCAGCCTTTCCGTGGTCAGTCCGTAACACTTTGTCTCTGTCGCCCCTTGCTCCTCCCTATCCCAGGGGGGGAATATCCCGTGGGGTACAATCCTGCCCCAGCTGCCTGGCTCCTTCCCCTGGGCTGCGCTTCTTCAAGAACTGCCCCAGGGTCAGGTAGTTGGCAGGTTGCAGTCCTTCAGGAGGGGGCTGCGGTGGTGGGGGCTTCACTGGGGGCTGCAGTGGTGGTGTCAGCTCCATCGGGGTCCTGGGGCCAGCCCGAGCACAGCTGCCGCAAGCAGCCAACAGACGCAGCAGCCTCTGGGTTCTGCTTTAGCACCTTCCGAACCTTCTGGGGCCAAGGTCCAAGACCAGTGGGGGACCCCTGGGCCCTCTCTGAGGAACAAGAGGGGTGATGTGATGGAGGGGCATCCCAAAACCGACAAAATGGGGCCTAAAGCAGGGTCACCTCCAGCAGGTAAGCAAGGAAGTGCCTGCGAGGTCCCGTTAAGGAGAAATTCCCCAAGCCCTTCCTGGGTGCTTGAGGTCCTGGGGGGGGGGGGGGGGGGCTCTCCCTAGGAGTATTTACACACGCAGGAAGGGGAGTGAACGCGAGGAGTCAGAGATCAGCGTGCGGCCGTGGGGCTGCCCTTAGGAGGCGAGGGGAGACGGCTCCTGCGGCTGCAGCGTCACAGAGGGGGGACGCAGGGGTGCAGGGTGGGCAGAGGGTAGGGAGAGCTGTCCCTGGTGTGGGAGAGCATCTGGGGCCCCGGGGGGCAGCCCGGGCATTCTGAAACCTCACAGACATGGCCCTGGGTAAGCTGCTTGAGGTTGGAAAAATCTGCAGAAGTCCCATCCCCAACGAACCAGCCCAGGGGTCTTGAAGAGCTGTTTTGGAGGAAGTGAGAAACAGAAAAAGGCGTAGTGTGATCTTCTTCCTTCTCTTGCCGCAAACCACGAGAGAGCTGAGGGCAGAGAGCGCGCCGTGCTCCGATGGAGGTGTTTGTGTGCCTGCTCCTTGCCTGCCTCCTGCGCCGAGCAGGTAAGGGCAGGATGCTCCTATCCCCGGGTGCCACGAAGGAAGGGAGGGAGCCCACGGGTGGAGGCAGTCTGGGGATGCCCACGAGAGCAGAGAGCCCGGGACGAGCTGGTGTGTGCCGGTGCGAGTGCCCTACGTGGGGACAGGGCTTGTTTTTTCACCCCATTACAAGGGCTCGGCTCCGCTGTCCCACAAGGGATGGGTGAATCACGCCCAGCACATCCCAGACCTGCTCCTGGTCCCACCCTCGCGTGGCCCCCACTAACGGGTGAATGTGCTGGGCCTCAGCCCCAGCCCGGCCTCCGTCCAGCTGCTGCCAGATGTGCCCCAGATGTGCACTTTTGCCCTTCTGCTCCGTGTCCGGCGGCGACCACGGGGTCTGCTCCCCGTGGCTGCCCGCGTGTTGTTTCTGAGCCTGCTGCCTGTCCAGGGTTTCGTTACGGGGAGCTCAGGTCTGTTTTTGGAAAGAGGAGCTTTCTGGTTGTTTTCAGGCTGCTGCAGACACTGGGACGTTTGTCGCCACGAGTCTCAGGAACTCCTGGGCACAGAAGTAATATCGAGGGAGGTCTGGAAGGGTGAATCGTGTGAATTCCCATCTGGCTCTTGCAACCAGATGTCTCCAAGACTTGGTGGGGTGGCTCAGGATTTAAGCAGGCACTGGTGCAGGACGGGCTTTGCTCCCATGCTGGCTGGAGATGCTGCTTTTCTCCTCCTCTCTTCCTAACCAAGACTTCTGGGCAGGGTCTGCAGGTGGCTGTGGCCAAAAGAGAAACTGTCAGGTGCAGGGGGAAAGCAGCAGAGATGCCGCAGGAGCCCCCGGGGCCTCCAGGACGAGCGCGCCCTGCCTGCAGCATTTCCTCCCCGAGCACTATCTCCTCTGCCAGCTTTTTCCCCTCCCTGCAGCGGGGGGAGCGCGTCCCCGGAGGGGTCCCCGGGGCAGGGGGGTGCGGACAGAAGTGCCTTTGCTTGGCCTCGACGAAGAGCACCCTTGGGAAGAGAGCAGCGTCTCGGGGCCAGGATCCACCCTTTCCAGGCTCTGGTGGGGAAACCTCCCCCCTCCCAGCCCAGCCCAGCTGGGGCAGCACAGATTTGATCTGGGGAGCAGTCAAAACAACAGCAATATGTCTTCTTCCTCCTCAGAAGAGGGAAGAAGTCACAAAATCAGAGAAGCAGCCACCTGCTTTCTTGCTCATTTGGATGAGCTTGGTCATATTTCTTGTAAGAAAAGGGAACCTCCTTGATTTTTTTTTTGGAGCCGTCACAAATTCCACCTTGTGCTTTTTGCTTTGCACCTTGGGGCTTTGTCCCTTGCACGCTCCTGGGGCCTGCGAAGCAGCGTGAGTCTCGCAGCTGAGAGCAGCCACAACCACGTGCCGATCGCTTGTGGGACGCGAAAGCACCGGTCCTGCCGCGGGACCTCATCCCGGAGTAAAACATGTGGGACCCCCCAGCTCCTGCAACCGCCCCATGATGGGGCTGGTTCTCAGCACCCTCACATCCAGAGCCGCGGCGATGCACCGGCCGTCCTCGTGCCACGCATGCTGTGCTGGCTGGGGAGCAGCACGGAGGGCGATTCAGGGCCCGGACCTCAAAGAACCCCAAAGGCCTAAGGTCGGGGGGGCTCCACACGCAGGACTGAACCTGCACCTTGAGCACAGCACCGCCAAACCCACTTCGTTTCGTGCTCGGGGCTCAGCCTGGTTTTTCTCCCCAGCGTGTGCCAGCAGTACGTTAGAAGTGGATGGAGCCGAGGGCAGGTCCATCACGTTTCACCTTCAGGGCCTGAAAGGAGAAAATTTGGCCTGGAGCTTTCGTGGAGAGACCATACTTACCATCAAACTGGGAGAGTCTCCCGATCCCTCGTTTTATGAGGACTCCTACAAGTCACGCGTGACCTTCCCTGAGAACGGCAGCGCGCTCACCATCTCCCAGCTGGGGAAGAAAGATGCCGGCATCTACACAGCAAAAAATTCCGTGTTTAAAGCCAGCTTCTTCCTGCAGGTGTACAGTGAGTGCCTTTTCATGTTTCGGCCTCGTGCCAGGAGCGAAGGGTGGGAGATGTTTGAGAGCCCCCCTCCCCGTTTCCCCCAGGCGTGCTGCAGGAGCCGGCGGTGACCTGCGCGTCGTGGAACTGCTCGGCCGACGGCTGCCGCTACACCCTGCGCTGCGCCGTGCACACCCCCGGGAACAAATCCTTCTCCTGGAGCCACGGCGAGCAGCTGGATGCCGAGGGGCCCGAGGTGGTGGTGGAGGCGCCGCCCCCGGGGGAGCTGGATGTGCTCTCCTACACCTGCACGGTGCGAAACCCCGTCAGCAGCAGCAACGCCACCGTCTCGCCCGCCGCCCTCTGCACAGGTGAGAGCCCTCAAAGGATGCGCGGATGGGGGCCGGGGGATGCTGGCGGGGACGGGACGCATCCTGATCCCAGCCGGGCACTCCTCAGGCTCTCAGAAAGCAGAGAGAGCGCGGCCCCCCCCCCGGGGTGGGGGGCTTTGCCGAAGCGCTCACCTCTCTCCCCTGTCCCTGTTCTCTTCCCCACGCCGTGCTGCCAGAAAACACAACCCGCTCTCCTGCCACCGGTGAGCTGCCGTGCCGCCCCATCCACGTCCTGTCCCCAAGTGTCACAGGGTGCCCGAGCCAGCGCTGCCGGCACTGGGCTGCCCCGACCCTGCGCTGGAGGCCAGGGGGCCTGAGGCTGGAGCAGTTCATCTCTTCCTGCAGCTCGGGGGCGAAGGGGGGGCGATATCCAGCCTTTCTGAGCATCCTCAGCATCCGTGCACTGTCTCTGCCACCTGAGAAAATTTGGAGTGGGAGGTCTGGGTCAGTCCCCGAATGTCCCAGCTTGGGATCAGAGCAGGGAACTATTAATGCAATGGGGAGGCAGAGCTGGGGAGGTGCAAGAGCAGTAGCTCGCCCCAGTACAGCGCATCGGCTCCTGCCAGCCTTGCACCACGTCCCCATGAAATAAGAGCTCCTGCCGAGCAGGGGAGGGCTGAGCAGGGGTCAGCAGCAGAGCTGCGCTCCTTTACCCCCGGGTCTGACGCTGGGAAGAGGCCGATGAGCTTCAGGACGTGCCCAAACGACTCCTCCGTGATCACCGGACCCTCTTCTCTCTCCAGACAGCTACAGGAGCAGCTTTACCGGCACCGTAGCCGCGATGGTGATCATAGTGCTAATAATCCTGGCTGTCCTCTTGGCCTTCTTGATATTCCAAGGTAAGGCTCTGCCTGCAGGCCCCAGCCTCTGCAGCGCTGCCCCGCGCGTGGGCTGCTGGTGACGGAGCCCGGTGTCGCTTCTCCCCCAGGCAGGAAGATCTGCAACCCCTCCATGCCCGCAGCTCCTGCTACAGGTAGGATTTTCAGGCTCCCCCAGGTGTTTCCTTCCTTCCTCAATTTTCTTGGTGAGGACAGGCTGGTCACCAAGATCAGGAGGGAATTCAGCCACTGCCAGGGCTTGGCGCCGCAGCATAGCCACTCTCACAGCCCCCCAAAAGCTTTAACCCCCCCGGGACATGCTAGAGGTCGCCGTCCATCCTCCCTCGAGCCCAGGTAGTGCTCGAGGCTGGGGCTGGCGAGCCCCCAGCACCTCCCTGTGCCCCCATCCTGCACGCACGGTGACAGGGACAGACGTCCCTGACCGCCCCCCTCCTCCCCGGGGTGATGCTGCGGCCGCTGGAGCCATCCCCTGCCCTGGTCCCTCACTGGAGACCTTTGTGCCCTCCCCAAGGGAAGAAAGCGGAGCCGTGAGGACAGCGCCAAAGCACGAGAGGGACTTTGGGGACAATCTGAAGGCAGCAGCAGAGGGGGTGTAGAGAAGTGAAGCGGCCCCACTGCAGCACCGTGCCCAGCCCGAGCGACTCCTGCCTGCCTGCGCTGCCCCTAAGAGCCGCTGCCTGGATTCCTTGGGGCTGGGGGGCTTTGGGGGCAGAGCTCGGAGGTTTCCCCAAGAGCATGGCATCGCTTTCGGGTCCGTGTCCGGGGCTCAGGACACAATTGCAGCGGAGAGGCCGGGTGCAGCGAGAGGCTGCAGCACCTGCTGGTGTCTCCTCTCCCGGCATCGGCAGTGGGATGTGCCTGTGCCTTCCCAGAAGAGCTCTCCCTCGCCTTTTTTACGTGTGCATCTTGTTGTTTCACCAAGCTGAACTAAAGCTGTTGTGAACGGGGCAGTTGCTGCCCTTTGTTTCGCGTTTCTGTGTGCCCGGGCCGGGTGTGCAGGCGCACCCAGCACCAGGACCCAGGCTTTCTCCAGAAGCAGGACCCAGCTCTTCCACCAGGAACAGCAAAACTCTTCCCCTAAAAATTCCTCTCTGTGCAGGCCCAAGTCCCTGTGGCCATTTCAAATGACAGGCACTGAAATGTTGACCCCAAGCCAGGGTTATGAAGGACTTAAATCCCCCCATCCTCTGTCTGACGAGACAAAGACCGACAACGCTTCTTGCTGCAATGGCTGCAGCTTAAAATGGAGAGGCTAACACATGAAAACATCTTCTATTTAAATAAAAAGCTGATTTTCACTAGCAAGTTGCTTTGACTGTCTTTGGCTGCCAGTGCACAGCCGTGGCTCTGCAGGCTTGATGCCGGGATCCCCCCAGCCCTCGGCGAGGAGCCGGGTGCGCACCAGGGACGCCGCAGCCGGTTCCGGTGCTGACCTGCCCCTTTTTCTCCTTGCAGAGGTGGCAGCAGAATACCTGACGGTGTACGCTGAGGTTGGCATTGCCCATCAGGTGAGTCCCTGTGGGCTCACCCCTGACGACCCCCTTGGGGTCCCTGCGTGGGTTGGGGACAGCGCAGGGGACGCATGGTGGGGATGTGGAGGGAGGACGGCAGCCGGACAGCCCCGCTTTTATCTGCTGGTTCCTCCTGGGGACAGCAAAGGGGACGGCCGAGAGAAGCTGGCAAAGCCACAGCCACCTGCCTGTGCTTCCCCGTCTGTCACCAGGGACCAGCGCTGGGTCTTGGTCCCCAGCCCCACCAAATTCGGGTGGCCTTGGCTCCCCGAGCCATTACTTCTGTGCCCTGGAAACATTTAAAAAACTTTTTCCGCAAATGCAGGATTTCCCTCATGCACAGAGAAATGACCCAAAGAAGACGCCGGCCCCTGGGGCAGAGACCCCCAAAACCATTTATTCCACCATCCAGCCCATGGCCCAGGTGGGTTGGTGCTCGTGGCCATCTCCCGCTGTGGGGGGGAGGCGAGACCCTGGGGGGAGAAGTGGGAGCTGAGCGGGGCGGGGAGGCAGCGGGAAGGGGCAGCTCGTCCCTTGAGCGCATCGCAACGCCCTGGTGCTGGGGGCAGGGGCTTGGGGCAAGGACAGAGGGGTCGCCACTGCTTTTTCTCAGGGCCCAGCACTTCTAAGCAAGCCTGAGGGCCTCCTCTGATGTCACCAGAGGCATCGGCTGCTGGGAGCTTTGTATAGCTGTGTCCGTTTGTAACTGCAGGTGGATGATAACGAGCTGGGCGGCAGCACGCTGGGGTGCTAGGAGCGGATAAGCCTCTACTGGCCGGTCAGCGAGCTGGGTGCCACGGCACAGGCAGAGCCCAGCACACCCGTGAGCCTGCTCTGCTCGTGGTGCCAGCACGCCGGGCTGTGGCATCCCTTCCCGGCTCAGTACCACCGCCTCGGTCACCCTGGCCTCGGCACGAGGACGTAAGCACCTGGGGGATGCGGTGCAGGCAGAGACGCTCGTCTGGCGCAGGAGCTCTGCCCGTGTTTTGGCATCCAGGTGAGACTTCGGCTCCTCTTTCTGCACTCTCTGGCCAGAGAAACACGGAACAAAACTGCGGCTGCCGACCCGGCCCTGCCACGCAGAGACGCTGCTCCTGGGAGGCTCCTGCAGCGAGGAGCCTCGAGGAGGCTGCGCAAAGGGACGGGAAGCCCCAGGGAGAGTCCTAAAGCCACGTTTTTTTACTACACTTTTTAACCGTGCAAATACTTTGACTTCTTTGGTTATGGGACAAAGAGAAAGTAAAAATAACACTTTTAAAAACACGGTAAAAGAATGAGATGAAGGTGCACTGTGGTTTCAGCACTTGTGCTCGCTCCCCCAGTGCTCATGGGGAGCTGGTGAAGACCTCGCAGCTCCCCCACCACTCGTGGGGTTTCTTTGTGCCGCAAGCGAGCTGTTTGCAGCCCTGCATGAGACACTGCTGGGTGGGAAGTGGTCTGAGGTTGTCGGGCGGCAGGAGAAGGTCAGGGGAAAATGGGACAAGAAGCGTGGCTGGTGCTGTTGTGCTCACCTCCTTTGATGTATTTATACACGAGGTTTTATTCTTGCATGATGTGCTCGAGTGTGAGGTGCTGGAGCTGCAGCATTAGGCTGCTTCCAGGCGGAGCTGTGCCGAGCAGAGCAGCTCTCCGAGATGCTGCACGGGGCGGTAGCGGCTGCACAGCCCGGGCTCATCCCCACAGGGACTGGGTGAGGTCGGGATGCTTGCGGAGGACACGGTGCCCAGGTCTGCATCGTTCCCAGCAGAGCTGGCGCTGAGCAGGATGTGCACCTTGCCGTCAATTTTCCAGACAGACACCGCAGCCGTGGAAGCCTCTTCCTGTGCGTGCTGCTTCCCCCTGCTCTTTGTCTTGTCTGTGCGGATAGTAAATTATTCAGGGATGAAACCGGAGATTTCTTTGAAGTGCCTGGCACAGGAGAGCCCTCTAGGAGCTGCTGGAATAAAAATGCGTGACACATCTGAGCTCAATTTCTGTCTGCATATTTTTTTTGGGGTGGGGGGAAACAGTCTTATTAGTGACAAACCCGTGGTGTTACTTTGTTCTCCGCATTTTCACGGTGCAGCCAGATAAGACTTGTTTTTGTGTTTCTTGAATTTCTGCCGATCCATTCAAAAATAAAAAACCTCAGTGGGCCAAACGCTTTGCCAAGGGATTTGCCCCTGTGGCACCAAACCCGGCCCAGCCGGGCAATGTCCAGGGCTCGAAGCAGCACTGGTGACACTGGGCAGGGGCCCCAAAGGGAGCTGGGGCAGCACTGGAGCATTGCCGCCTCCTTCACCCACGCCGGTGATGGCTGGGGTGCCGTCCCTTACCCTGTCACAGCCCCGGCAGTGCCCCCTGGGATGCTCCCTGCCCATTAATCATCATTTTATGTCGGCAACACCTTCGTGCTCACAGGAAGCCGTTGGCTGGGCAGAAAGGGGAAGGAAGGCATTGCAAATTCGGCTGCAAGGAGCTGCAGTGGAGGGCTCGGAGGGGCAGAGGGGATGGGGGCGAGCGGAGCCGGCTGGAGGTGGCTCTGCGTCGCCGTGCTCGGCGCTGGGGCCGGTGAGTGGGGCCGGGGGGGGCGACATGGGGCCTGGGGGTGCCCCCACCTGCGGGGCTGGGAGGGGAGGAAGAGGGGGAGGAAGAGGAAGAGGGGGCGGCGTGAAGGCCGGGGGTGCAAGGCCGCGATGGTTCCCCAGGGCACTGTGGCCCCTGCATTAGGGCCGGGTGCTGGCCCTGATATTTTATGGGGAGCGCGGCTCTGGCCTCCTGCTTTATGGCTTGGGTTGAGCACAGGGGGAGGCTTTGGGCACCCCGAGCTCCCCCAGCACCCAGGGCTCTGCTGTGAACCCCAACCTCACCACGCTGCTGGCTCCGAGCTTCAAGCCCAGCTCTTTGCCAGCGCCGCAGCCGGGATGCTCGCTGCCCACCCGGCCCCTTACCCGGCCCTGGTGCCAGTTGGGTGTCCCCGAGCCGCGGCCCCCTTGCGCCACCACGGCACGGCCACTGCGCTGGCACCGCTGGCGAGCTGCACAGCCTCCTGCCGGGGGCGCGTGGCTGCGATGCGACGTGCAGGAGGAGCTCAGCCTGCCGACAGAGCCCGCGAGCACCAGGCCACTGATGCTCACCCAGCCCCAGGGCACCCAGGGATGGAGGGACGAGGATTTAGGGTGGGGGGGTGGGGGCACTGCTGCTGCCTCGGCTCCCAGCCGTGGTGCAGGATCCCGGTGGGGCTCGTGCAGCCCCGATGCCACGTGCTGCTTGGTGTGAGGTTTCAATAGGTCTTACCTCGAGTTCCTAATATTTGGATGTGCGGAGTTGGTGTCGCTGGGGCTGCTCAGCCCTAGCGTGAATTAACAAACCTTGCGCCCAGTACTCGCCCTCGAAGGGGAGGAGCTGTGGGACCAGAATATCACCCAGCACGATGACAACCCAGAGGCTATGGGAGACCCCACCGCGGCCACCAGGGACGTGGATGGGGTGAAGACGTGGCCTGTGGCCTCTCCGACCCCGCCTTTGACCAGGGACCCCCCCACCATCACCGCGCCAACACAAGCAGGCAGCCTGGGGAACCAAACCCGTGAGTCCCATGGGGAAAGGACGAGATGTGGCTTGGGGCTGTGCCACCAAATACCCTGGAGGGTCCTGCAGCCCCCCCAGTGACCCTGACCCCCTTTTGCTGGCAGCAAGCCCCCATCTCTGGTCTCTCCCCATAGAAAATGGGTCGGGAGTTCCTGTCAAGTACTGGTCCCCTGTGATCTTTGTGCTCCTTGCTCTGCTCGTGCTCTTCTTCACCTACCGGAGGACCAAGGGCGAAGGTGAGCTCCTCGTTGGGGCACCCGTGCTTGGGGCAGCCCCGTGATGGGTTTAGCAGCAAACGGTGGTGGCAAACCCTCCCAGCCTCAGAGCACCACGAAAAGCAGCAAAATGCCACCCATCCTGGCATGGCTCGACGAGGCTTCGTGCTGGAGGAGGCTTCTTCTGTTCAGTTTTGCACCTTCTGGGCTCCCCTGTGCCAGCTTCGGCCTCTCTCTGTTTTGACACAAAACCGAGCTCGTGGCCTCGGAAAGCAAAACCCAAACCTGCTGACTCCTCATCCCAGCAGGAACTTGCTGTGTTTTTGTTGTTGTTGTTTTATTAATGGATTTTCAGCCTCTCTAATGTCATGCGTGTGTCTGCCCTGCCCCGCAGGGACGCAGGACCCAACCACCTCCATCAGCGACTTCTCAGGTGAGCCGCCAGCGGGTTTCTCGTTAGGGCAACGCTCGTTAGAGCAGCCTCTGCCCGCTCCTAGTGCCTTGACCCGGCCCCGCGTGTTGCGTTGCAGATGCGCTTGTCCTAGAGCACGACACTGCCCTGATCCTCCCCGCTGCCCAGGTGAGCCGGGCACATGGGGGCTGCTCCGCCGCCGCTTCCCCCCCCCCCCCCCCCCAGCCCGTGCCTCAGTTTCCCCACCTGCCGCAACCATGGCGAGGATGCTCAGCACCTCCTTGTGCTGCTGCTCCTCTCTTGCAGGAGGACAGGAAGGGGGCAGAGAAACCCCAAGCCCAGGAGCTGACCGAGACCACCTTCTGCCAGCCAGAAACCCCCCCAGGACAGCCGCTGCCTTCCCAGGTATTACCCCCCCCTTCCTGGCAGCTGCCAGCCCAGGGCACAATTCTGGGCACGGTGTGCACCCAAAGCGCTGTGTGGGGAGGTTTTTAGGATGCTCCTGATGTGCCCTGGACCCCCAGGGAGTGTTTGTGGCCCGCCCCCCCCCCCCCAGCATCTCCTTTTGCTTCTCCCTGACCTCAGCAGCCCGCTGTCCCTGAGGCCACCGGCGGTGCCCGCTGCTCCGGGGAGCCCGGTGCTGACTGAGGGCTGGCCGGGGGAGCCGGCAGCTTTTGGACAACCTGATGGAGCATGAGGCCACCCCAGGATGACAAATTCTGACAAGACACCCGGCGGGGGGAACACGTGGATGCTGGGGGATGAGAGCATCGTGTACCGCCTCGCTCCACCCGAGGGATGCTCCGGCACGTCACCAAATCCCTGCGGGATGGGGACCCGCGTGGGATGGGGCTGGGCGCAGCGTGGCCGCGTGTGCATTCACTGCCCCCAAAGACAGGGCTCGGGGGGGGGGCACAGCCGAGCCAATAAAGCCGGGTTTCACCCCGGAACGCCTGGATTTTCTCCACCCCACGCAGCCGGGCTGTCAGTTTTTCCTGGCCCTAGGAAGGAGCGGAGGCGGCCGCAGGCCCACGCGGAGGGAAAAAGTGGGGGCTGCGGGGGCAGGAGGTTTCTTGGCTGATTAATTACTCACAGGAGGGGGGGGAAAAAAAAAAACCACGCAGCTACCGTGCCGGCAGCTCATTTGCTGAGCGCTGGAAGTCATCACGGGGCAAAGGCGGGGTGAGAGAAAAGGGAAGGCGGCAAGGGCTGGAAATAACCATGGGGGCACCCTGTGGGTGGAAGCCGGGGAGGGCAGAGAAGCAAAAAAAAACATCGTGGGGAAGCGAGCAGCTCCCGATGCGTGCAGCTGGACGGATGCTGTCCCCACGGCCGGTGACACTGTGACATGCCCGGGTCCCTGGGTTAACCTGGTCCCTGCCTTGGCTTCTCCTTTCTCTGCTCCCCATGGTGCCAACGCACAGCCCCACGTAAGGCGCAGGGAGGGAGGTGGGGGGGACGATGCTTGGGGAGGCCGAGAGCGGGGGGAGAAGGTGCTAAAGCCAAAGGAAACGCTGACACCCGGTCCTGGTGAATCAGCGGGGGGCCGGGGGCGTGTGTGGGGGGGTGCAGGTGCCGGCACATCCGCTGCCTCTGTGCTCAGAGCGCGCATCCTGCGAGGGGGGCGAGGTGGGGGCTGCGCCCCGAAGGGTTTGGGAATTTCTCCAGTTGCACCCCAAGGCCTTCGTCGTGCAAACCCCGAATCCCCGTCCCCGTTAGCTCCAAATCCTTGGCCCCATAAACCCCAGGCACATGGCTCCATAAACCCCAAACCTGTGCCCCCCCCAAAACCCTAAGACTGTGACTCCATAAACTCCAAAACTGCTGGCCATGTAAACCCCAAATCCTTGGTTCCACAATCCCCAAATCTTCAATCCCAGAAATCCACAGTCCTTAGCCCCATAAAACCCAAACCGTTGCTCCATTAACCCCAAACCTCGCCCCCCCAAACCCCAAACCTTGGCCCCATGAGCCCCGAGCATCCTCTGAGGGGCAGGGACCGGTTTCCCCGAGCGCTCTCTGGAGGCCGCCTCCTGCTGCTGCAGGGCACGCATCCGGATCCGGCCCCAACCCCACACCAAGCAGGGCTTGGAGCGGGTGCTGCAAAGCACCGGGGGGGGGGGGGGGGGGGGGAGACAAAACCAAAAAAAAAAAAAAAATGTCCAACGGGTTTATTTTATTAAAAAAAAAAAAATTAGATCCTCTATGAAAAAAAAAGACAAAAAACCAACTTCCTAACACTGCCATAATGCTTCGATCCACTGCAAACTGTAAAAACAAGCTTTTTATATATTAAAAAACAATTTTACATTTTACAATTTTCTACACGCATGCACAAGGGCTCGGCTCTGCGGAAAAAAAAAAAAAAAAGAACGAAAAAAGGTGAATTCTTCTTAAACTCCAAGTGGAAAATCCGCCCCCCCCCCCCCCCCCCCGCCTACAACATCCACTCTCACTCACTGAAGTCTTTTTGCAGTAAAACACCCCCAAACCGGGCTCCCGGCGGCACCAGCCCCCCGAGGGGCTCCGGCACCCGGGGGGGCTCCGGCGCGGCGGTGCTGGTGTAAACGGGACTGGAAGCTGGCGCGGGACAGACGCTGGCACTGCGGGGACCTGGCGGGGCTATAAAGACACAGAAACTCCGGAAAAATGGAGATTTCCTGGGAATTCGGAAAGGCGGTGCCCGCCCCCCCACCCCCCTGCTGCATCCCCCCACAAGCTTGTGCTGGGAGAGCCCTTGAAATCCACTGGGGAGCCTCTCTCTGCTACTGGTATTTACTGGGGAAGCCCCCAGGCCCTCTGGGGTGGGACGTGTGCGTCACAGCGAGGGAATTTGGCAGGTCTCGCCACTGAGCGAGCCCAAACTCAGCTCGGGATGCTGCGGTCACCCCCGTGAGCCCCCCCCAACCAACACAAAAGCCAGATGAAAAAAAAAAAACAAAAAAAAAACAACGAAAACAACAAAAAACACCCATGAGGTATTTGCAACCTTAACAAAACCAAGGGAAGGCAAAAGCTTCTGCAGGCACGGGGACCCTGCGTGCGCTCGGTGCCCCACGGCGCGGGCAGCGCGGGTCTGGGCGCTGCGGGGTCCCCTTGCTCAGCCCCGCCGGGGGCCGCCACGTCCCCATCTCCACCGCAGGGCACAGATTTCAGACCCTGGTGAACCAAGACCCTTTGCAAAGAAGCCACTTGAGGCCAGCACCGGAGCCCGAGGGGTGCTTAGGGCCGTTCTGCAGCAAACTACAAGGTGCTCTGCCCCCCAAATCCCGCAACCCCTCGCCCTCACCGGCCAGCCTGGCACCACGGACGAGGCTGGGATGATTTTTGCCCCGCTCCAGCAGCCAGCACAACTCGGGCTCTTGCCACGCTGCAGGAACAGTGCAAAGCCCCCCCCCGTGCTCGGAGCTGGCAGGGTAGGCTGCGGGGACTCCGATCTCCTCGGGGGCACACGCACCGCCGTCGAAAAGCCGCTTTTTGCCTTAACACCCCAACTTTCTCTTGCTTTTGTTAAGAGCTGAGTGTGGAAAACGGCGGGGAGGCGAGGACCTGCCCGCGGCCACATCGCCGCTTCGGGTCCTTCCCCGGAGGCCGGGGAGGGGTTCATAGCAGCCACAGATCGCAGAGGTGTTCGCAAAATGCTCCAAAAGTCTCGATTATTAAAAACCAGCCCCGGACACCGGGCGGTGTTTTAAGGCCAGAGGCAGGACAGTCGCCAGGTAGAAAACGGGAAAGCGCAGGGGGTCCGCCAGACCCGGCCGCGCTGGAAAGACGCTGGTGAAGGAAATTCAACGGAGGGTTAGCCCTTGAGTTATGGCACCGAGGGACGCCGTCGCCTTCCCGGCCGCGACACCGTCCTGCGCTGGATGCGCCTCCTGGGGGATTGCTACAAGGACCTGGGTTTCGGGGAGCGCGGGGACGAGGAGGAAGGGGCTCGGCTCGCCCGACGGGGACCCGAGCCGGAGGGCGAGTGGTGGCCACAGGTTGGTGGCGGGGCCAGGCGCGGGCACTGCTTCCAGGTGCCTGCCGCAGTCCTGCCCTCCGGCCGCGGCCTCGCTGAGCCTTGGCAGAGGTGGGGAGGATGAGGCGGGGTGGCCCCCCCGGCCCCTCTCCACCCCTCGTCAGCTCACACGGAGGTCTCCGACTGCAGCCTCATGACGAACTTGTGCGACTTGGGGTCCACGAACTCCTCCGAGAGCTTGAAGAACGGGATCTTCTTGGTGCTCACCACCAGGCTGAAGTCCTGGCGCTTCAGCACGAAGACCACCCCGTCCTTCAGGCCGTTCGTCACCGGCTCCTCGCTGACCAGCGTCCACTGCTTGGCCAGCCAGCGGTCCTTGTGGTACTGGATGGTGGGCCCAGCGCTCAGGTACCGCTCCAGGAACGCCTGCAGGAAGGAACGGACGTGTGAACGTCGGCCTTTTTTTTATTTATTTATTTTTTAATTTTTTTTTTGCAGCCTCAAGCTGCTCGGCAGGTCCTGCAGGAAAAGCATCCCCGTGCGGCAGGTCCAGCAGCTGGGAACCTGCCCCCATCCATCGCCGCCTGGCACGCCCGCTTCTCCGGCTGCGCCGCACCACAAAAAGCCTCCCCCCCCCAACCCCTCGACCTGCCGGGGGGGGGGCTCTCACGCCGCGGGCAAAACCCCCCCGAGCCCCTTGCCCTGGCGGCTGGGTCCCGTCCCGTTGCGCCCCCGCGCACCTTGGGCGTCATGTCGTGGGTGATGCAGAACTCGAGGTGCTGCAGGATGCTCTCCATGGTGTGGTAGGGCTGCTGCTTGGTGGTGCGCAGGTACTTCTGCATGGCCCGGGCCATGGAGGCGAAAATGGCCTGGGCCGCCTCCCGCGGGTCCATGATCTCCCGCGGGTTCTTCTGGTCCTCCTCCTGCAGCCGCTTGATGTGGGTGAAGGCCTCTTCCACCGCCACCACGAGCCTGCCGGGAGAAAGACCCTATGGAGCCTCCTCCTCGGAGCAATCCAAAAGCTTCTGGACGTGGTGCTGAGGCCCTGCTTTGGGTGACCCCGATGGGGCACAGCTCGGGCCCGAAGGACCCCGCAGTGCCTCCAGCCGCAGCCACTCGGGGTCTCCGTGAAGACCACAGCCCACGGGTGCAGCGGGGCAGTCGCGGCAGCAGAACCCGGTCCTGAGGTCCCCCGGAGCCCTGGTGGTTGAGGGAGCTGCTCGCCACCCCTCTGCCCCACAGCTCCGCCCCGTGCCCCATACCCCAAAAGCAATTTTGCGGGGACATCACCCAGCACCCTACGACGTGCTGCTCCAAAAGCAGCTCCAGCTCTTGGAGGAGGCCCTGGGGCTGCTCCCTCCCTCCTGGCACCCCAGGGGGGTCCTGGGATGGTTCCTGGCGTTCCCCAGGGCCCGGTCCCTGCTGATGGCCCCGTACCTGGCACGGCGTTTCCGCACCCTGCGCTCGTGCTCTGCCTCCTCGTAGTAGTACTCGTTATGGCTGTTGTCGCGCCTGCGGGCAGCCGCGGCGATGACGGCCCGGGACTGCCCCGTGGAGTTGTTCGTGCTGTTTTCTGCAGGGAAAGGGGCAAGCTCAGAGCTGGGGGAGCGGGCACTCCGGGTCCGCCCCCCCCCCCCCGCCTCCCAGTGCTGCTGGCACAGCCCCGTCCCGCGGCCGCGCTCGACTTGCTCCTGCTTGCAGCAGGGCGTTACTGGTGTGGGCTGGGAACCGGCACCCGACTCGCCCGCGCCGGCCGGGACAAACGCACGCAAATCCAGAGGGACCGGCTCGGCGCCCGGAGCCCGGCCCGGAAAGCTGCCTTCGGAGGGGAAAACACCGGGATGGGAGGAGGGAGAACGAGAGGAGAAGCCAAGGGAAAGGGGGGAGCTCACCCTCGCCAAGGGAATAGACTTTAAACCCGGACATTTTCTTGGACAGGACGGATTTTGGCAGGTTGAGGAGGGCAGGATTGTAGACTGGGAAATCGTGGTAATAGTTCTCCAGGATCCAGACGGCCGCTCGCTGGATGCTGCAGGGGCACGGGGCACAAAGAGCAGGTTAGCACCCATCGGGGGCATGCACACGGCCGGGACAGGACGGGGAGGGAGCACAGGGGTCTCACTGCGGGCACGCGCACGGCTCCTCCGGTGCTGGGATGCAGCGGGACACAGCGTGTGCACACCCCGGTGCAAAAGCCCAAGCACAAATACACATGCACAAATGTAGATGCACACACAGAAACACAAAAACGCGCGTGCGAGCACACAGACACCCACATGCAGATGCACACACTTGCGTGCAAACACACAAAACACACACGGGAACGCACAAGCACCACGACTGCACCGCGGTCCTGCACGCACCGGAGCCCGTGCCGATGCGGGAGCTCACCCAGACCCACAGGTGTCCCCCCCAACCCCTTCCCTGACCCCGTCGCCCCCCCCAACCCCTTCCCTGACCCCGTCGCCCCCCTTTACCTGAGGTGCCCGACGTTGTAGAAGCGGCTGGCCCCGTCGGTGGAGCGCACGGCCTTGAGCGTGAACTGGGGCTGGAGCTGGCGCAGCTCCAGCAGCACCACGGCCAGGTAGTGCACGAAGAGCAGCGCGTCCACCAGCGAGACGGCGTACTGCACGATGCCCTGGTAGTTGCGGTCCCGCGAGTCCAGGATGCGCACGCCGTAGAAGAGCCAGTAGGAGACGACGAGGAGGAAGACGAGCACCATGAGCAACGCCCGGAAGACGAAGACGCGCGGGAAGAAAGCCTTGGGGCGGCGGAAGAAGAGCGCCCAGCTGCCCAGCAGGAGGATGAGGAGTTTGAAGGCCACCGAGATGAAGAGCCCCTCGCAGGGTGTCCCGCAGGGCTCCAGCTCCTCCCGCCACAGCAGCTGGGGCAGGAGCATGAAGGCGAGGGGCGTGAGGAAGGCGAGCAGCGCCAGCGCCCCGGCCAGCGCGACGCCCAGGTGCCGGGAGCAGTCCAGGTGGGCGCTGTCCTCCATGTCCTTGGTGATGCGCGTAATGTCATCGTGCGAGATGCTGTGCTCCGACGTCCCCGTCACCACCGTGGTGGTCTCGCCCCAGTTGTCATCCTGGGGAAGGGGAGAGGGTCACGTGGAGGAGGGCCCTGCCACCCCGAGACCCCAACCCAGCCTGGCATCCCCCCCGGCCCCCAAACCTCCAAGCCCGGCGTGCTGACCGGTGCCATCACCCCCATTTAGCAGCCGGGGTGGGGGGGACGGCGAATCGACCAGGACCCTCTAGGAAATCCCCGTCGGAGGCTCTGCGCCGCGCTCCACCTCTCCGCCCCGCCACGCACGACGCGGGCGAGAGCGGCTTTGTAAGTGGAAGGCATCCTGTTTCCAGGCAAATCCCCTCATTAGCGGGGCCAGAGCCAACATGCCCGGCCGCCGTCCCAACACACCCTCGCTGCCGCCTCCTCCGCGCCGGCTGCCGCTGCCTGCTCCAGCGCCGGGGCAGGGCGAGATCGCCGGCGATCGGGGCTCGTGGCCGCGTGCCAGCTCGCCATCACTCCGTTTTGGGGTACGCGTCTCTGCCAGGGGGACGGGGCAGCTTCTTAAACCTTAGTCTGGTTTGTTTTTTTTTGTCATCTTTTTTGCTTTTTCTTCGTTTTGTTTGTTTTCTGTTTTCAGATGTATTCCCTGCTTGTAAAACCTCTCCATGCAACCTCCAGCTTCGCCAGCACAATCCCAGGCAGGCGCCAGACCCCAGCAGCTCCCCAGCAGCCAGCACAGCCCGTCCCATATGAAAGCAGGACCGGGAGCGGACACAAACCCGGAGCGTGGCCGACCTGGCCCCGTTCGTTTCTTTTTTTCACCAAAGCCACGCAGGTGTGGAAGTGAGACGTCCCTTTTTGATCCCTTCCCAGTTAAAATGTGGAGTTTCAGCAAAGGGAGGCGGCGGCGCCGGCGGTGCTCCTCCGCACCCGGGGTCTGTCCGTCCGTCTGTCCATCCTCGCGTCCTGCTCCCCAGCACCTTCAGTTCCTGAAGCCGGGGGTTTCCTTGTATGTGACAAAGCTGGGATTTTTCCTCCCGGAATTTCTGCAGGCTGGCAACTTCATCCCGAACCGGAGCAGAGAAATAACCCCTGAGCCGGGGGCTTGCTGGAGGCAGGAGGAGCGGAGAGGTGCTGGCCGCCCCCGCAGGACCGGTCCGTATTTCCAGTCCGTCTTTCAAGTGCTTTGCTCTGGCCACTGCAGGAGTGCGCGGGCGGCCGCGAGCAGCTCAGGCAGCACCGGCAGCACCGGCTCCGTACTGGGGGAAGATGAAAGAGCCAGATGTGCCCGTGTAGGTGGCTGGGAGATGATTAAAGCCAGGGTCTGTGCTCTGCGGTGGCCGGAGGAGCTGGCGCCCAGCCTGGTCCCCCTCATCGCTGCAGTGCCCTGTCCAGAGCATCTCTGATCCCGGGGGGGGAGGATTTTGCTGCAATGATTTGGGCTCCAGGAACCCTCCCGGGGCTGCAGGTCCCGCGCCGGCAGCAGAGAGCTCGACCGGCTGCACAAACCCGCTCGTCCGTTTGATCCTCCCAGGGACGGGGCTGGGGTTATTAAACCTTGGCAGGGCCGAGCCGGCGTCGCCCTGCAGGCGCTGAGCGAGGAGCAGGAGCAGATCCGGAGGGAGCAGATCCCGAGGGAGCCGATCCCAAAGGCGTTTTCCACCCTGGGCAGCGGGCAGGGAGCTGTGGGCACCCCGTGCCCACCCCAGCTGCATGCCCACACCGCGACAGCCCCGTCCCCTTTCGTCTGGCCCCCCGCCCTCGCCGCGGGCACACGGAGGCAGCGCCCCGAGGTGCTGTCAGCCCGCCCTGGGCCAGCCCGACCGGCTCCACCGCTCCCCGGGGGCGGGCAAGGCACGCCGGGACCCCCCCTGCAGCTCCCACCCTCGGCAGTGCCCGCCGGGGCTCTTGGAGTCGTCCCCTTCCCCAATTCCCAGCCCCGACGTGGGCTGGGCCCGTGCCGCCGAGGTTGGCTCTGGATTTGGGGCTGCTCTAAGTGCAGGGCCGGCTCCTGCCCCTTTCTGGAGCAGGGATGGAGGCGACACAAAGCCCGGCAGGCCCCACGGCAGCCCCCTGCTCATCCTCACCCTCTCGTCCCCCCGCGTCGACTCGTTGTCCAGCAAGGGCTCGCCCGGTGCTTGGATGGTCACCGACTTGTCCCCGCGGCTCCCGTCCCGGCTCTTGGAGCGGTGCCGGTCCCGCCGGTCCCTGGAGGGCAGAGAGGGGAGCAGGGTGGGTGCGCGCCCACGGTGGGGACAGGGGACCCCTGGGGACACGCCAGCCCTTCTCACCTGTGCTTGCGGGAGCTGCGGGAGTGCCCGGATTTGTAGGAGTAGCCCGAGTACTGCGACTCATTGTCCATGGTGTCGGCGCGCCGGGGCTTGTGCCGCTCCACGCCGAGGGGCTTGGGTCTCCCCGGCCCCGGGATGGCCGCCAAGGCCTCCTTCAGAGGGGGCTTCTTCAGGCCGAGGGGCACCTTTAGGAAGTCGACCGTCACCTTGAGGGACTCTATTTTGAACACTGGGCTGGGCTCGTCTCAGGAGAAATCGGTGCGCCCACCTGCGGAGGGGACGGGGAAGGGTCGGTGGCACTGCCGCGGCCCCCAGAGCCGTGCCCGGGGACCCCAGGGTGTCCCCGCTGCCACCACCAGGACGTCACCACCGCCCGCCCCCGTCCCTGCGGATCCAGGTTTAAAGCGGCGACAGGACTTCAGCGGGGAAAGGATGAAGGAATTTGGGTCATTTTGGGGCATTTTCTATTTTAAACCCAAGTTGGGTCCAGGACCACCTCCTTTCCCTTTATTAGCGATTAGCTTCTAACTGCGCTGTTTCGGGTGATTTGCCCTTTAATGAACATCGCCATCGTTATTTTAATTGCCAGGAGAGTGCCTGGGGTGGGGGCCAAACTTAAAACCCAAAAACAACAACAACAAAAAAAAAAGAATGAATAACTTGGCGCAGGCAAGCTTGCAGGCCCGGCTCGCAGTCTGGGGCTCTGCCCGAACAAGTTTCCCGGCACGGATTCGGCATCTCGCACCCGGATCAATGCGGGCCCCGCAGCCCCCGTGGGCACGGCAGGGCCGGGAGGGGGGGCTCCAGGCTGGGGGGGGCGGCTTCGAGGACGGGGTCAGGAGCCCTCAGACGAGCCCCCAGCCCGGTGCAGCAGCGCCCAACATCTCCCTGCGCGCCGCTGCTGCGTAAATCCGCCCGGACGCGCGCCTTAACGCCCACCCGCGCTTGCTTATAGGGCCGCGTCTCTGCTGGATTGGGAAAATGACGTGGGGTTTATGGCTGCGTTATACCCTCAGCCCATCGGCAGCACGGGACCTGCTCGCAGCCCCCCCCCCGGAGCATTTCCACCAGGAAGGGACCTGGGCCGAGACGGCGGCCACCACGGCGTCCCCCCGACGGGTGACACCTCTGCGGGGGCATCCCAAACCCCACTGAGGGGGTCGCAGCCCCCTGTCAGCACCCAGATGATGTCTGGGGGGTGTGTGTGGGGGGGGTGTAAGGGACCCCCAGCACCCCGAGTGAGCACCCGGCCACCCCGGTGCGTGCCGGGGGGGGTGCTGGCGGTGGGGGCCGAGCCGGCTGTGTTCGGGGTGGGCGCGTTACCAGGGCAATGCCATTTTGCCCAAATAAAACCCAAATGTCTTCTGGCCTCTTTTCCGAGGCCTTTGGGGGGGGGGGGGGCGGAGTCGAGGAGGGGAAAAAGAAGCAAGGCTGGGGGGGCGGGGGACGGACGGACAGGGGGGGACACCCTTTTGTCCCAGATGCTGGATGCTCGCACGTTTATCACTATGGAGACAAAAGCCCCCCCCACGCCGGTTGTCTAGGAGATGGCAACGGGGCCAGGAGCTCGTCCCGGCGTCCCCAGCGAGCGATGGGGGAAGGGGCAGGGAGAAAGGGACCCCCCCGGCCCCCCTGCCAGCCCCCCCCCCCCCTTCTTCTTCTGGGCTTTGTTGGGAGGCCGGCATCGGGTTTCTGGCAGGAACAATGCGAGGGCCGGCGGCTCGGCGCAGGGGGGGCCACGGCTGGGCTTTTCCCCCGACCCTATTCATTAGCGCCACGAAGGGCCTTGACACCGCTGGCTGCTCCCGCCGAGGGGACAGCTCGGTCCCCGCGGGCGGAGGGGACAGCTCGGGGACTCACCGGAGGGGCGCTGGGGCTGGAGACGGGCGCTGTCCCTCGTGCGGGCGGTCACCGGGGCGCTCGGGGCATCCTCAGCGGGCGGCGGGGACGGCATCCAGCTGGCGGCCGCCGCGGCATGGGGGCCGCTCACGGGTCGGGCGTCCGCGCCGGGGCTCCGAGCTGGGGGGAAAAAAGGGAAGGGGATGAGCAGAGAAGCATCTCTGTCCCTGGCAGCGGCCGGCAGGAGCGGTGTCCCCTCCCCTGGGGACGCATCGCCCCCGGATTGTCACGCCAAAGAGGACCACGAGCATCCTGCGCCCCGGCACGTGTCCACCACGAGCCGATGTCCCTGTCCCCACACGTCACTGCCCAGCCACCAGCGAGGGATGGGGCTCACCGAGGGTGTCACTGGTTACGAGAGCCCCGGCAGAGCCGTGGTGGCGTAAGACAGCTCTGGTGGCATCGCGCTGCAGAACGCCCCGGGGCAGAGGGAACGGCGCGGCCCCCTCGCCCTCTGCGCCCCCGTTGTGCCCCCAGCCCCACGCTCCGGCATCACGCAGCTGGCTGCCACCTCCCTGCTGCCCCTCACCGTGACCCTACAGAAGGGGCAAAGCCCCCTCCGGCATCCCCTCGGGGTCCTGGTCCCATCCAGACCCAGTCTCTCAAAACTCAGCCAAAATCAGGAGGGGATTTCGGCGCATCCCTGCCACCTGAGGGACCGCAGCCCTCCAGCAGCCCCGCGGGTTCAACGCTGCCCAAAAACCCCATGCAGGACCATCCCTCAACGAACCAGGACAAAATCCAGGCAGGCATTTCTAACGGGAGCGAGCAATTAGCCACGGGAACGGCTCGGGCCCTTCGATCACGAGCAGCGGTTACGGGCTCGCGGCGGAGGTCCTCTTCCTCCTGCCCCAAGCACCGGCTTCCCCAGAGGCGCAGCGCCGAGCCCGGCACCCCCAGCGCCTCCGCGGCCCCCGGCCAGCCCGAGCACCCCGGGGGCTCTTCCAGCTTTCCCTGGCGCCTCGCGATGTCCCCGGAGAAGGCGGAGGCAGCTGCTGTGGTGCCCAGCTTCAAGTACAAAGCAGCGCGGCGTTTCTCACGGCAGCTGGAGGAGCGAGGGGCTTGGCCGCTCCGGCGGGGAAGAAAGGGATTTTTTTTTTTTTTTTTTTTTATTGTTGGTGGTGTTCAAAAAGAAGAGTTTGCCTGGCAGAGCGAGGAGCCGGTTCGGCAGCACGGGGGCTCAGGTGGAGCTGGAAATGGTTGCCTCGTCTGCGGGAGGAGAAGCGGCTTCGCCTTACCCAGCCTCTGCGAGCCAGCAGAGCAACCGCCGAGGGCTGGGAGCAAAAGCCAGACACAGGCAAATGAGGAGGAAAACTCACTTTTTTAATAGCGAGGTGATTAACCATTAGAACAAACTCCCCAGGGGAGGAGAGGATTTGCCATCTCTTGACATCTTCAAGTCCAGACTGGATGGCTTCTCGGGATGCTGCTGAAGCACATCTCGGGCTTCAAAGCAGAGAGAGCTTGGCTGGGGCTCCGGGGCGCACATCCTGCGGGCGGTCAGAAAGAAGCTGCCGCCATCTCCCCTGCCCTTGAGTCCGCGAATCTCAAACCTCAACTATCGCTTGCCTCCAAATGCCCCAAAAAAGACCCAAGTGCTCCTTCACGAGAAACCTTTCTCGCTTTAAACAGCTCCAGGGAGAAGCCCGAGAGGCAAACCCACTCCTCCCCTTCCCAGCCAGGCAGCTCAAAACCACACGCCGGGGCACCGACCTTCTCCCCATCCACTCCATCCCTGAGACCATGAGCTTCTAAGAGCCAGAGACGACATTTGCTGGCAGCAGGCAGCTCTTCCCGAGGGACACAGCCCGGCAGCACCACTCCCCTCGTCCCTGCCAAGGAAGATTTGAACCAGCCCAGGGCTGCTTTGCCCTGGGGCAGGTTGGAGGGCACCCGCCGAGACCCAGAACCCAAACCCCATGGGGTCACCGGGACCGGCCTGGCCAGCTGCTGAACTGCTCCACCTGGTTGCTAAATGCGGCCGTGCCTTTACACCACCGCGCCGAGGCGGTGCTCTTTACACCACTGGTGTAAAGCATCTGCAAATCCAGATCGATCACCGAGATAGCGGCGCGAGATGATGATGCTCTCATGTGGTTCCGAAAGGGGTGTGAACGCAACCCTCTGCACGTCGACGAGAGCTGGCTTCCCACCGGCGAAGCCAAGCAGGAATAGCGGCAGGGAATACCGGCACATCGAGGCGAGCATTTTCCTCCCAGACCTGGGGAACGGTTGGGAAACTGAGTCAGGCGGTGGGCAGCGTTGTGCTAGGCACCGTGGGGAGGACGCCGGGGTCCTGGATCCTGGCACACGGCTCCAACGCCGTTCATGCTCTCAAGGGGCCCCGAGGGCTGGCAGCACACCTCTGCCCGCCACAGAGATGGGGAAACCGAGGCACACCGCAAGCTGGTGTCTGTAAACACTTAAGGACAGGCAGAAAACCTAATGTGAGCCTCAGCTCTGCTTCACACCGTGACTTTTGGGCTGTCGGAGCTGACACCAGGGAGCTTGATCCAGGGAGCAGCGTAGCGAGCATCCCTCTGCAGAGGAGCCAGGGGGCACAGCCTGTCCAGCCCCATCACACCTCCAAAACCAGCCCCAGCTCTGCCACAGCCTGGGATCGGAGGCAACTCCCGGCCCTGGTGCTGGGGTCTGCCGAGCCCAGCGCCCCGCACATCTGCTCGCTTGGCTGCACAAACACGCCTTGCTGGCTCTGCACAATGGGCACCGTCCCCGGCCAGCCACCGCCTCGGTCCCCTGCCGGGACAGCCGCCACCATCCCAGTGGAGCCCCAAGGCCATCGGGGAAGCGGGAGGTGATGGGGACAGGGAGGGGACGGAGCAGTGGCTGTGGTTCCCCCACGCACCAAATGCCGTGGTTGCATCCACGGGGACGGAGGAGGCTGCTGGCACCGCGGCGCTGGGTGTCCGTGGGTGATGCACAAGGTGCAGGAAGCTTTGTGGGTGCTGTCTGAAGTCCTCTGCGTGGAAAGGGGAGAAGGGCTCCAGCCTTCCCCAAGCAGGAGCTGGGGGACCGGTTGGCAAAGCATTCCCCCTGCTACAGCACAGCCACGTCTAGCCAAGCCTGCCGAGGGACTGGGGGGAATTCACCCGGCTCCCTTCATCTGCACGCTCCCTCCAGAAGCGCAAATGCAAACCCTCTTCTCCCCGAGCCCTCTGGGCCACATCCAGCCTGGCACCTCCTCGCTGAGCTGCGTCCACGCCGCGTCTCTCCTGCTGCCTCTGGGGAGCCTCGTGCTGGGGAAGACGCCAGGGGCTGCTCGGCTCCGTCGGATGCTGAAGTCCCCCGAGATGGGCTTGCAGGAGCAGCCCCAGCCCTCCTCATGTGCTTTGGAGACGTTTCAGCTGGTCCAGCCCCAGCCCCACAAGGCTCTGGAGATGCCACCACCACGCTCCCAAGGAGGAATCTGCAAACTTCCACGCTGGAAGAGGTCCCCGGTCCATCGGCACAAGCAGGCGCTTCAGAGGGACGCGCAAAAGGCCCATGGGAAGCCCGAGCAGCTTAATCCAATTCCCCCATGGGGTCCCATTCTGATCTCAAATTGCTCAGCGTCAGCTTGGATGCAGAACGTTTAATATCCCTTCCCAACTGTCAGCTTTAATTACGGTCACGCGGGATTGTTACAATATCCACAGGAACGTCCAGTCCCTCCGCGAGCCGCGCCGAGCGCTCGGGGATTCCCACTGCGCAGCTCCGGGACAAAGCCCAGCCTCTCCCCGGCACCGGGTCTGCTTTATGGGGTGAAGGCGGTGGTGGCCGTGCCGGGATGCACAGGTAAAAATGGCTGCGGCAGGTCTAGAACCAGAGGGAGAAATTGTACCAAACCCAGGGGATTTGCATGAGAAGGGCTGGCTGCAAAGAGAAAGCCATTTGCATTGCAAAACGCCGCAGCACCAAGGGAGCCTAACTGCGGCGTACCCCACGGCCCCTCACCTGCTCCTGCTCTGCCCTCCTGGGCTCAGACCCCCACGCGGGGGGCTCAGCCCTGCACCCACGGCCTCGCAGCATCTCCCCCGGCAGTGCCTCCCGCGGGGACGCGGGCACGGGGCGACAACCCCGCGGCCACCCCAAGGTCCTGGCGCGCAGGAGGACTCGAACGCCGCGGTCCCGGGCTCCTTCGCTGGTGGGCACGGGGTCCGAGCGGTGCTGCAGGGTGCCTGGGGAGGGTGAGAGCTCTCCCACAGCACGCGTGGTTCTGGACGGCACTTTTACCTTAGCGGCCCCTCCGACAGCGTCGCGGGAAGCCCTGTCCCCCTGCTGCGTGCTGCAGCGATGTCCTAAAGGACCAGCCCCGACCCAAAGTGACGCTGGCGGTGTAAACAACGCCACTTGTGGATGTTTTCCAGCTCTGCTTAATCCGCTCGAGTGCCTGGCGCTAAATCCCGCAAGGCTGTGGCGGGCAGACGGTGTGGTCCGTGCCTCAGAGCCCCAAGAAACAGAGCAGAGACGGGGGCTGTCCGGGGCCAGCCACGTTGGCAGCTGGCCCTGCGGGGACTTCGGCGCCGTGCCGTCACCCCGTGCCCGCTGGCGGGCCACGACGCCACAGCTCTGACCCCGGAGCTTGCAGGAGCACGGGGGCAGCCAGGCAAGAACGTCGGTGCCCTCGCCGCACGCTTCTCCCAGGCCCCCTGCCCAGCATCCTGGCCGGACAATAAAGCCATAAAGCATCTGCGAGCCACGCCAGCCCTCGGGAAGCAGACCTGAAATCTCAAAGTAGCTCAGCCCAAAGACCTGGGGCTGCTTCAGCCGTGTCTGAAGCCGGGGAGATGGGCTCCCTGCCTTCCCCCGTGTCCCCTCCGGCCCCATTGTCTGCGATCTGATCCAAACAAGAAACATTTTATCATTCAAATGGCTGAAGCCAGCCTGAAAGAGCCGACAAACACCAGGCAAGTCGCGCCAGAAGCCCCCCTCCTCCGGGTCACCCTTTCCAGCAGGGAATGCCCCGGGATGGAGCAGCTTTCCTCCAGCATGGCCAGCACCGGGTCCCTGCTCAGCATCCAAATGCTGGTGCACGCTGCCAACCGCGGAGAAGCATTCCTGGAGCACACCACATCCCAGGAAAGTTCCTGGGAGCCCCGCTGTGCGGATAATGGGAACCTGCGGCTGCCCCCAAGGCCCCAAGTCCCTGTAGGAACGATGAGTGCTGTTAAAGGAGCAGTGGGAATGGCAGCCAGCTGCGCCCGTCTGTGGGGCTGTGCCACCCCGTTAGCTCCTCGCACCCTCTGCCCCGTGGGACAGGGTGCCTGGGGGCGAGCAGGAGGCTCCATCACCCCACATCACGGCGTGGGGCTCAGCACAGGCAGCCCTGGCTGCCGAATGTCCCCCACTGCCAGCATGAGACCCCACTTTCCCCCTCTCCTGGCTGCCCCGAGGTGGCCAAATTCCCCAGGAACCCATGGCAGAAACGGGACCAGCAGCACAAAGCACCCCACGCTGCGGGAAGGGACCCCCTCCGGACTCCGCAATGAACCGAAATGACCCCAGATCCTAGGCCTGACGTTCTGGGAAGCGCTCGGTGGTCGGGCAGAGCCCTCGCGGGGCCGATGGCTGGATCTGTGCCTCTGCCTCGCTCCGGAGGAGAGCAGAAGGGCCAAACCCATCCGTGGCGACGGGCACCCCCGGGTCTACCAACGGGGCTCGGAGCTACCTCTGCCTCCGACGGAGTCATCTGCTAATTAAATCATCTGCTCGGGTCCCGCGCTCGCCCCCAGCACAAAGGCAGCCCAAATCCCCAGGAGAAGCCCGGAGATCGCATCTGACTCAGGCTGCCTCCGAGCCCAGCTCAGCCCCAGCACGATCCCGAATTGCTGTGATTAAGCAAGAGCCGTCCCCAGAGGCTCCGTGCAGATAATATTTAATTCTTTTTTTTTTTTTTTTTTTTTAAAACCTCCGCCTCACTTATTATACCGTGGCCCGCAGCAGGATGGGGGGGGGGGGGGGGGTGGGGGGAAACGGGCTCTACTCCCTCTCCCAAGGGAAATGAAGCCTCTCGCCCCAGCCGGGGCAGCAGGGCCGGTGTCTGCGCTCGCCGATCGCAGGGAACTCCCAGGCGGCTCAGGGCGCTGCGCCAGGGCCAGGACCAAGATAAACCGGATCAGGATCCGGCCGGGTCTCTGCCGGGAGCAGGTGAGCGTGGCGGCGGGGAGCGGCTCAGCACCTTTCTGCTCCCCGCCGCGCACCCGGCACCGCAGGAGGGGGCCGAGCTGCGGACCCCTTGCCCACCACCCGGGCACCTTTCTGCTCCCCGGGCAGGGGTCCCAGGGGAGGGGGTGCGGGGGTGCCGGCTGCTTTTGCTGCCCACCAAGGGGCTCCGAGCCCCGCGATGCAACCGCCGGTGCTGGGGAGCGGGGGGCACCGGGGGCACGCATTTGGGGGGGGGGGGGGGGGGGGCCGGGGCGAAGCGAGCGAGCAGCAGCGGGGCTGGGAGGGGGGGGGGGGGGGGGCTGCCGCTGCCCCCCCCGCCCGCGGGCTCCCAGCAGCCGCCCGCCCCTGGCCCCCCACTCGCCCCCCGCTCGCCCCCACTCGCCCAGCAGCGCCTTCCCCCGCCCGGCCGCGGCCCCAGGAAAGTCCCCGGCTTCCCAGGCCCTCGGGCAGGCCCGGCCCCAAGGCGGCTCCCCCCGCCCCGTTCCCCCCCCCCCAGCCCAGGACCCCCCCGGACCCCCCCACTCACCATTTGGGCACCTTTGTACGCGCCCCCCCCCCCCCCGCGCCCAGCGCCACGAAAATCCCGGGGCTGCTGCGGCGGCGGTGGCGGCGGCCGAGGAGGAGGAGGAGGAGGCGGAGGAAGAGGAGGAGGAGGAGGAGGAGGAGGAGGAGGAGGAGGAGGCGGAGGAAGCCCCGGCTCCCAGCGGAGCGGCCCCAAAGGCCCCGCCGCTCCCCGGGCCCCCCCTCGGCCCCCCCCCGGCCGCTGTTCCCGGCCCCCCCCCCCGCCCTCCCATTGTCTCCCATCCGCGCTCCCGGCGCCCCTCCGGGGCTCGGGGACCCCATTGTCCGCCCCATTGTGTCCCCACCCCCCGGCATCGCTTGCTGCGGGGATGGGGAGGGCGGGGGGGGGGTCCTGGCGCTGCCCCCCCCCCCCCCCAAGCTGGGGGCTTTGGAGTGTAGGTCGCCAGCGGGCCCCTGGAGCCCACCAGGAGCTTGTGTCAGGGGTGTGCGTGTCCCCAAGGGTCCCCCCTTTTAGGGTGGGACCAAGCCAGGGGAGGTTCAGGTTGGAAATTTGGGGAAATTGCTTCTCAGGAAGAGCGGTCAGGCCTTGGGACGGGTTGCCCAGGGAGGTGGTGGCATCGCCGTCCCTGGGGGGGGAGTTAAGGAGAGGTTGGACGTGGTGCTTGGGGGCACGGGTTAGGGTGTGATATTATTTAGTGGGGTATTATTTAGTGGGTAGGGGGACGGCTGGACCAGATGAGCTTGGAGCTCTTTTCCGACCCTAATGAATTTAGGATTCCCCCAGGGAGAGGTGACCCCGCAAGGGCACCGGCCCATCGGGGCCGCGCTCCTGCTCCCACCCTTTGTGCCAGGCCTGGGCGCTTTGGGGTGAGGACGTGCGTGTGAACAAACGTCTCCCCCCCGTCCTCGAACGTGTCCCCCCTGTGAAAGCCGGGTCTGTCACCCACCTCCAGCACGGTCCCCGGGATGCCTGGGTCTGGCCGTGCCCATCGCAGCCGGGGCATCCCAGCCGCGGGTTGTGGTGTCGGGGGGCCAGCCCTAAGCTGGGGGGGAGCACCTGGGAGCCCCCCAGCCCCGCTCTCGGCAGCCCCAGGGATGAGGGGTGCACACGGATGGATGCAGGGGGGGACACCAAGAGGGACGAAGGGGGACAGAGGAAGGGGTTAGGGCAGGGTGGCACACACCTGCAGGCCGCACGTTTCGGGAGAGGAAACCTGGGGGACCAACAGGGATGGAGCCAGACCCCGTGGGAGCCCCTGCAGCGCTGGGGCGGGGAGGGCGGGGGGGGGGCAGCAGGGACAGAGCCGAGCCCTACAGGAGCCCCAATGCCAGGAGCGGGGGTCCCCACTGGGGCAACTGGGGACAAGCATTCAGGAGCAGCCCCCCCCCCCCCCAAATTCTCAAGGCCTGTGCTCCCACCGCCTCTTCGCACCCCGGGGGGGGGGGGGGGGGCAACCCCTCCCCACGGTCAACAGGGGACACCCACGCGGTGCCCCCTGCGCACCCCGTCCCGAGGCCGGGCTCTGCCCCCCAACCTCCCCAGGCCGGTGGGGGGGGGGGGGGCACCCCCATAGCGGGTGCCGGGGCGGGGGGGGGGGGGGGGGGCGGGGGGCTGTGCGCGGAACAGCGCCGGGCGCTTTTCTCTCAATGAGCGGGGCTGGGAAAAGGCCGGCCCCGCCCCCCCCCCGAACTGACCAATGGCGCGCCGAGCTCCCCTCCCGCCGCCTCCCCATTGGTGGGATTTAAATGGCTTGTTTGCGGGCGGGGGAGGCCCGGGGACCTGGGAGGCTCCGTAGCCTCCCCCCGGTTCGGCCTCGGTCACCCCGTAGCCCCCCAGGATCTGCCCCCCAGCCCCACAGGGTTCCCCCCCCAGCAGCCTCCCCAAGATTCCCCACCCCGACTCCCCCAGGGTCCCCCCAAGTTCCCCCCAGGTGGAGGCGCGGGCAGGCGGAGGCCGGCGGCAGCCTCCCCGCCGCTCTCGGAGGCTCGAGGCCTCCCCTCGCCGGCCGCGGGGCGAAGGAGGCAGCCGAGGCTGTTGGGTTGAGCTGGGGGCGCCTCGGGAGCCCCCCCACCCCCGGGCCCGCACGGCTCCTTTCCTCCTTTCTGGCTCTGGTGGAGGCCGAGCGGGGCCCGCCTCAGCGTTTCCTACCTGCCGGCTGGGCCGGATCCTGCAGGAGCTCAGCCTCGGCCTCAGCCTTGGCCCCTGGGGCTGCTGCGGGTGGCTCTCGGCCTCCACCCGCGAAATGGCGAGGCGATGCGGTGCCGGGGGCAGATCCCAGCCCGTGCTGCTCCCCTGGCTCCAGGGGAGCTGCCCCCCCCACACACACACACACTTTTCACGTGGTGAAACAGGCCCCGCGAGCCTCTGAGGCTGGCCTCAAGGTGCAGCCCTGGGGGGTGCAGGAACCCCGGCTGGGTTCGGGCCCTCGTGGCCCCGCAGGGCTTTGGGGATCGCTGCTGGGTGGGGGCCCCTCTGCTCCCCCCTTCCCCCTGCAGCCAGCTGCCCCGGGCTGTCCTCTCGCTCCAGCTCCGGCTCCAGGAGTGATTAATGGGCCCTGGGAGCTCATTCCTGGCCAGCTGGGGCTGCCGGAGCCTCCCCGCCATCTGGGAAGGGCCGCATTGTTCCACCTTGTGATTTACAGGGACGGTCCCCTCCCTCCCTCCGCACCCTGCTCAGGGCAGCAGGCGAAAAGCCCCGGCCTGCAAAGCTGCCCAGCACCGCGAGGGGCACCGGGGCTCAGCAGCACAGGGGTGCTGGGCACCGTGCGCCCATCTCCCAGGGACAAAAGCGTCCCCAGCACCAGCTCCGTGTTGCCTTGACCCCAAAATCCTCTTGCAAAGGACCCTTGCTGCCCCTTCCAGCCCCGGCAGGTCCGACCCCGAGGCGTTCCCTGGGCGGCACGGCTGGGTTTGTTGCTCCACCACCGGGACGGGGCGAAGGCTCCAGCCAGATAGCTCAGGAGATTAGGAGTCCTAGAAAGCAGCGGCCCTGCCCCAGGCGGGATCAGCAGAGTCTGCGCCCTCCCCACAGATGTTTGTCTGCAAACCCTGGGGCGGCAGAGTCCCGGGCACCCTCCTGCCCCTGCCCCACGTGCTGTGACCCTGCCGGGGGGGACAGCAGGTCCCAAACAGCACCGGCCGTGTGCCCTCCCGCCCGGCTCTTGCCTTGCTGCCGCTTATCTCTGCTGGGAGATCGGCGAGGCAGCCCGCTGCCTTGTCTGGAAGCAGGGGATCCGCTCCCTGGCTCTTAGGGCATCAGCCCTTTAGGGTCCGAGCTCACCGTTCCCAGCAGCTGGGGGTACCCCCGCGCCCTAAAGAAGCATCGACAGCAGCATTTTGAACACTGGCTCGCTGAGGGTGCTTTGGGAAGGTCCCACCTGAGCGCACGGGCGCTGTTTCCCGTTGTCCCTCGCACCCGCTGGTGGCTGGCGCTCTGCCTGGGGACAAGGCTGCTGCAGGGCCCTGGGGTCCCCAGCCTGGGGTGACAGAAGCTGACGTCAGTGTACGGGACCCCGTTCTGGGGACCCAGCAGATGGCACTGCCGCCTCATCCAGGCGAGCTGGGGACACAGCTGCTGCCCGTGGTGACATCCCCGGGGACACAGCCCCCTGGCCACCCGCTCCAGGGCACGCCTGGCCCTGCTGCTGCTGAGACAAGCGGGGTCCTTCCCCCTTCCCGAAGCGGGGTGGCCCGTCCTGCCCCCTGCTCCTCTTGGGGGAGGAAGAGCAGCAGGAAAGGAGGCAACCTCCTCATCCTCATGCTCGATGCTGGGCAGGAGCAGCCGAGCAGTTTCATGCACGCCCGCTCATCGGCACGTTTGCGACTCTTTTCCGTGGTTCTTTTTCAAGCGTTGCGTGAAGCCTTCCTCGGGCACGCACCCGCGTGTGCACCGGGACCAGCGTCACCGGAGTGGATGGAGAGATGGAGATGTGCACAGGGAGAGGGGGGAATGGCTGCGGGAGCAGGGAAGCACCTAGGGAAGTGCTCGGGGAGGCAGAGGGGAAGCAGAGCTGCCCGTTACCTTGCGAGCACAAAGAGCAGGCGAGGGACCCAATCTGTTGGAGATGACAGCGAGGCCAGGACCAGCGTCTGAATTAGCATGAAGTGTTGCCATTGTGTGAGGCACAATGAGGACCATATGTCAGGGCCGGGGCTGGCAGCCGGGGACAGCAGAGCTTCGGGAGTCGCGGTGGGGCTCGAGCTTCCCTAACCCCATTCCCACCTCCGGGCTGGATGGGGTGGGATGGAGACGTCCCCGGTGAGACCTGGAGGTGCTGGGAGCAGAGCTGGGGGCTCCAGTTCTCCATCAGCTGCTCCTGCACCTCCCCACCTTTTCCTGCTGCCGGTGCAGGGGCTCTGCAGCCTCCCCGCGTCCTTCCCCCGCTCCCTCCCCATCTTTATTATTTCCCCTTTGACGCATCTCCGCTGAGCCGAGCTGCAGCCGAGGCCAATTGATTATATGAAGAAATTTGGAGCAAGTCGGTGAACAGCTGCAACCTGCCCCCAGGGATGCGCGGGATCGGCGCAGACAAAGGAGAGGAGCCGCAAACTTGCTTCCCCGCACGGCGCGGGGTGGGCCGAGGAAGCGGGGAGAGCACTGGGGGCTCGCAGGGACAAGGGGGACAGGGGACAGGGTGGGGACATGTCGGGAAGGGGACCGAGGGGGCTCTGCTGGGCAGAGGGGCACGGGCAAGTGACGGGTGACTTTGGAGCCGGGGCTGTGCTGATTTCCCAGGGGGGTGAAGGAGGATTTATTGGGCGCGTTCGGAGATGCTGATGCCTGGACCAGGTGTCCTCAGCCCTCTGCTGTCACCAGAGGGACGGCACCACTCCCGGGCTGCTTGTCCTGGCTAAAACAGTGGCTGTGGTGCCCAAGATGGGCTCGGGTAACTCTAAGGACTAGAAGGAAGCTTTCTAGCCTGGCTGAAGCAGCGATCCAGACGAGGACGTTCAGCATAAGCCCTGTGGCTTTGTTCCTTCCCCATCTCCAGGAGGAACATCACTGGGGTGCCCGTTCCCTGCCCGGATTCATTGCTACACCCCACCCTGCAAGCACCCATGTGCTCGCTGCCTGCAGAGCTGGGGAAAAGCCCAGGACTCGGCGCGAGCCCCAGCCCAGCCAGGAGGATGCTTCCCTGTCCTGAGGTCTCGCTGCCACTGCCTCCGGCCACAGGCATGGGGAATCCCACAGCTGCCGGGAGGAGATGGTCAAAAGCAAGGTTAGAAAGAAAGAAAAAAGGGAAGCCGGGCACTCCGAGTTCAAGATCTCTTTTGCTGTTGGTTTAATTCATTTCCCCCTCCCCGACTTCCTCGTGAACTCATAAATAATAAATCCTTGCACAGTCTGAACAGCCAAGACAAACACACGCTGGGGCACACCGTGTACAAGGGTGGGTCGGTTTGTTTTCCGCCATGGTCATTGTTTGTTTGTTTGCTTGCTTTCTAGGTTTCCTTTCCAAAAAGTGCACAACACAGCAAATAAATAATAACATTTATCAATAAATTAATTCAATAAATATCCTCGTGGCACAGGGACGTGGTCTGCGAGTGGAGGGGAAGGGTGGGCTGCCCTGCTCTGCTTTGCTCGGCCGCTGAGTGCCGTGGTGATGGGGCCCTGCTCTGGCCCTTGGGGATGCCACAGCCCCTGGCACGTCCTGGTGGCACGGAGGTACCTGGTGGCACGGAGGTACCCGGTGGCACAGAGGTAGCGGCGGGTCCCCTGCCTCTGCAGGGAGCGGGGAGGTGAGGTCTGGAGCGAGGTGATGGTGGGAGCTGGCGGCGATGACAGGAGAGGGATGGAGCTGGGAGGCTGGCGAGCTCCTGAGCTGGGCTCGGATGGCTGTGACCATCTCAGGGGGGCAAAAAGCAGAGTGCAGGACCCCAGGAGGGCAGGGGCTGCGGGGAGCGGGCAGCAGGACAGACAGTGAAGAGGGAGGAGGAGGAGTCCCCGCTTGGCCGCCCCCCTGGTGTTTGCGGGACCTGGCACCAACCCTCGCCAAGAACATTTCCCCTCCAGGCCACCGACTCCATCTCCCCGGTCCCACGCTAAGGGCCTGGCCCCTGCCTGTCCTGCAGCCAGCAGAGCGCTGCCTTTTGGTGTGCTGGGGGGAGGTTCGGCTCGGTCCTGGTCCCTGCAGGGCTCTGCTTGTGCTCTTGCTGCTGCCAGTGCAAAATTAACTCTTAAAACAAAAACAAAAACAAAAACTGGGGAGGCAGAGGAAGTGCTGGGGTGGGGGGGCAGGGGGATGAAGATTGCTCCGGGTGGTCACGGATGTTGGTGCAAAGAGAGCGAGTAAAGGGCCGGGGGGGCTCCACGCTCATTTTGCACTAGAGTCCAGGGCAGCAAAGCCGGAGATGCATGGGTTTGGGGTTTGATGCTCCCAAAGCAGGAGGTTTTGGGGCAGACGTGCAATGGAGGGGCTTGGCCAGACCCTGGGTGGAGGCAGCTCCACTGCGATGGGATCAGGGACAGCGTGGCTCTGGGTGCCTTGTGACGGAGCAGCATGCCCTGTGCTTCCTGACAAGCCAGGACAAACCCCGAGGGGCTGCTTTGTGCCCGTGGATGCTGCTGGGCAGAGCAGGCTGGGGTGGCAGGAAGGTCCCCGTGTGGCCCCTCAGGTGCCCAGCACAACGCCAGGAGCAGAACGGCAGCAAAAGCCCCAGCGCCCCGAGCGGCTGCACTGGTGGGGTGCCCGGTGGCCAAAGGTGCGGACGGACAGATGGACAAGCCCCCCAGGGCTGCTTGGGGCTGCACGGGTCTGGTTTGTGGCTGGTGTAAAAGAGGTGACGCAGAGAAACTCGGGCTTGGAGGCTCCCGCTCTGGGTCAGGCAGTGGACGTAACGGACAGAAGGACGGATGCGGGCTCAGGATCCCGTCAGCGCTCTCAGTGGGACGTGCAGCAGGAGGACGGGCAGGAGCTGGGAGCACACACGGCCAGCACGGCCTTGAGGCAGCAGATCCAGCAGGACAGACAGACGGCCGAAGGACCGAACAGCCAGCCTGGCTCAGGACAGACAGACAGACGGACATGGGCTTGGTGGTGGGGGAATACAGACCGTAGTTCAGAGAGGGGGCAGAGCGGACGGACGGGGACTCGGTCCATTCGGACAGACGGGTGGATGCAGGCACAGCATTTCGGGTGCCCAACATGTGGCGCAGGTCGCAGACGGACGGACAGACGGACTTGAGCTCTTGGCTCGGATGCCCAGCACACGTCCAGGTAGGAGATGTGGCAGACAGACAGACGGACGGACGGATGGACGCAGGCTGGGCGGCTCAGACGTCCAGCACGTGGTTCAGGTAGGAGATGTAGCAGATGGCCAGGCGGAGGATCTCAATCTTGGAGAGCTTCTTGTCCGGCGGCAGGGTGGGCAGCAGCTTCCGCAGCTCGGCGAAGGCCATGTTGAAGGCCTCGACGCGGATGCGCTCCCGCGTGGCGTGGGCTGTCCGGTATTTGGCCGTGGCACGCCGCCGGCGCCGGCGCTCCTCCCGGCTCAGGTGCTGCAGGTCTTTCTTCACGGCCTCACCCTGCTCGGCCATGCGGGACGGGGCGCACAAACCGACGCCGCCGGCGTCCTCCACGCTGCCCGCGCGGCCGCAGTCGCTGAAGACGGACTCGGACTCGGAGTGCGTCGGGGGCAGGTCGATCTCCGTCTGGTCCGAGTTGAGCATCATCTTCGCAGAGGAGGGGCGGGCAGGCAGACAGACGGACGCTTCGGGCAGGAGGCACTGCAGGACAGACTGACGCGGGCACCACGTCGAAGCAAAGCTGCTCGGCTTGAACGAGGTCCCCGGCTCACAGCGAACCCCTGCTTATTCTCCTCCTCCTCCTCCTCATCACACACCGTCCCTGCAAGGGAATTTCAAAATTTTTCCCTTTTCCTCGCTGGGTGGGTGACGACTTCAACAATAAACCATGTAAATAAAAGGGCAGGATGCATAGAAACACAATAAATAAATAAGTATCCTCGGTGCTGGCACCGTGCAGGTGCACAGAGACCGGGGGCTCCCCCGTGCAGCCGCGGCAGGACCCAGGTTTGGAGCCGTCAGGTGTCAGAGCCAAGCTCCTCCGGCGCGCTCTGGAAAAAAAGAAGCAGAGGGGCTCTCAGAGCCGCTGGGCAGGACGGAAAGGGGATGCTGGAGGCGTGATTGTTTGCTCTGGCTGCCCTGCGGCGGTGGCCGGGGGAAAGCCTGTCCCCGTCAGGCTGGGACGGGGCTCCGGTGGCGGAGAAGGAGCCCGCGGAGCAGCGCTGGGAGAAGGTGGAAGCCGCCTCTCCTGGCTCTCCGGAGAGATGACAGGTGGTGGATGAGTGAAGGGGAAAAACAGACTGCGGGGGCGAGGGGAAGGGGGGCTTATTGTATACTAAATGAGCCCGTATGTCATGGATCCTGGCACCCCAGACATATGGAACCCAACACAGCTGCTTTGCTTGATGTGTCCAAATAGAAGCTGGCTGCCCGCTCCCTCCGGGATGTTGTGCCGCCGGCCGGGAAGGCTGCCTCCTGTCCTCGCCCCTCTCCCCTGCCTGCTGCCTCTGCTGCTCGGCGCTGATGCTTGGGGACCCCGAGCCCCAGCACGGGGAGAGATAAGGGCTTGCTGCACGGACATTGTCCCCGGGCAGGGGACGTGCTGGGGTGGAGCAGGGGCCGGGGAACAAACTTCGGAAGGAGAAACACTGCTGCGCGAAGAGACGGCAGCGGGGCTGGGAAGGCAGCCAGGCAGAGATGTACAACATATTACATCGCTCAGGCCTGACAAGCTCGTAATGAGCCATATGACTGAGAAATGGAACCCAAACGAATATGGACAGGCGATGGCTGGGGAGAAATAGCCCACATCCCATTTTAAAAGGCGGCTGATGGACAGAGCCTTGATGCGCATTTACAGAAACGCTGCCCAGGAAGCACAAGGAACCCCCTAAGCATGCACAGAAGGGACTGCACGGTCCTCCTGTCCCCACACTAACATACGTGGTTGTTCCTCTGTGCTTACACACACACATCCCAGCAGATACACGCGAGTGGTCCCAGTCAAAAACTCCTCTATGAGAATCCCACATCCATTTACGCACAGTAATTTACACCCAGGCTCATATATTTGCCCCGCCAGGCATCTACACACTCACCCTTGCACTGGAATATTCAGATTTCACTAAAAAAAACAAAAACAGCTGGACTTTTTTTTTTTTTTTTTCTTTTCTGGGACACAGAACAGTGCGGCAGCACAAGTAAAGCACCCAAACCCTGAACAAAAAGTTATTCCCGTGAAGCCCTTAGCCTGGAGCTGTTTTAAGTAAGGGCTGATAGAAAGGTGGCTCTCGGAAGATATCCTCAGGGCTTTCAGCATGACATAAACTGCGCTGTCCTTAGGGCGAGCCCGACTTTGGCTTCGTGTTTGACTTGCTCTGCCTGCGGACAGCGAAGCCGGACCCACACAGACGCGTGCACCTGAAGTTCCCACATCAGCCACAGCTGCTGTAGCCGTGTGCGATGGCCGTGCCTCCTGCACCCCGTTCAACCTCCTCTGCTCCTGTCTTGCTTTCGTTTCCCCAGCCCCTTGTTTCTCTTGTCCCCTTCCCGCAGAGCCAGGACCTCCTTCCTCGTGCTCTGTCCCTCCCTGCCGGCTGCTTGGGAGCAGCGTGTCAGGGTGCAAACAGCTCAAAGCAAGCCGTGCCTGAGCTGAGCATCCCTTCTGCCACTGCTCTGCCTGGCCACCTTGTCACCACGGCCGTGTTCCTGCGCGGTCACATCATTCCTGCTCATTATACGGTTCCCTGGAGCATCGCTCCCAGCTGCTGCGGCTCCAGCCGGGAGCCCGAGCTCCGGGGAGGCTGCAGCGGGGCTGGGAGAAGGGGGGACGTCAGCTCTGGGGCCGGACACACGCCACAGCAGCCCTGAGCCCGGTGCCGGACCTGGGGTGCAGCGAGGAGTCAGCGTGCGGACACCCAGGGTGGCGCTCAGGCGTGCGGCTCCTCTTTAAACACTCCCCCTTGCTCCCGGGGCCACGCTCATGACCTCTTCTGCCTCCGTTATCCCAGCGCTGCTGCCCTGAATCCAAGGGGCCCGCTCTCCTCTCGCTCTGCAAACTCAGGCGCTGCCGCATCCAGCCCGGGGCTGCCCCGTGGCAAGAAGCTGCGGCGCTGCCCCCCGGCCCCATCAGCACGGGGCAGGGGAGGAGAGGAACGACAACCTCCAGCCCCAGCCTCCCCCCAGCCTCCTGTGACACTGTCACTGCCATCCTGGGGGAGGACAGGCTGCGAAAACTCCTCTCCTCGGGCAGACGGATGGGGAGCAGGCTCGGGACCAGCCTGAGCACCACGCACCAGCGTGCCGGTGCAGAGGGCTGTGGGACGCGTTGCTGTCACCGTCTCAACATCCTCGTGAGTGAATTTTAGGGGTTATTGAGCAATGGGAGGCAGGAGTCCTGCCCGGGGCCTCTCTCTGCTCTTGGTCGCGGGAGGATGTCAGCAGGACAAGTTTCAGAACTGGACCCCAGTACTCCTTACCCTGCTCCTTCTTTGCAGGGTTAGTCCAGCCTCAACAAGCTTTCCTCTGAAACGTGTGCTCTGAGGGGCTCTTTCCTTCGGATGAACCACAAACTGACACCTTCCTAAAGCCATCTGCTGCAAGAACCTCCTGTAAACCCCTGCTTGTCCCAGCCCTGCCTCCAGCAAAGTCCCAGGGATGGCCCCGAGGGGAAGCAAAGCTCCCCAGCCCTTTGCTCTCCCCCCTCGCCCTTTCCTTTGCACTCCAGACCAGTGGTGCGGCAATTTCTGAAGGCTCCCTGGCCACGCAAAGAGGGCGCAGGCTGTGCCTAGGACCCCACTATCAGGCCATTCGAGCGGAGGCTCCTTCCCTTGTTTCTGAACAGAATCCCCCAGGTCACTGCCAAGCCCAAAGCGAAGGACACGAGTGCGTGCTCGTGCCCTAAAGGTGGCCCCAGAGCGTGAGCGGGTCAGGCACCCCTTCCGAGAGCACCTGGAGCACGTAACACTGCTGACCCCGCACCTCCCCACCTATCCCACTCGCATTTCAGCGGCATCAAAGCTCCCAGCAGCGGCCGGGCACGTTGCTATCCCACCCCGAGGAGAGGCCCCTTACCGCCAAGCCGCCGACCATTCCCGGGCTCCAGCTTTTCCCTTCCAGAAGCTCAAATAATCCAGGGAGCCAGGAGCCGCTTGGCTCATCCGTCCATCGAGGAGGTGGAAAGTTGGCGTCTTGCTCGGCGGGATGGAGCCGGGGCTCAGGGGGAGCCCCGGTGGCCTCGGGGCCCTGGCATCTCACTCCTTGGGCAGGAGCGCCGGCGGGCCACCGCACGTTGAGATGGACACCCCGAGGAGGCATGTGCCCCGCACGCTATATATACACCCCAGCCTCGCACGCCGGGTCCGACCCCGGCAGCCTCATTGGCCGCTCCGGTGCTCCCCCCCTCATAAATATTAAAGCCAAGAGAGGGGGATGCCATTGGCTGTGCGGGAGGTTGGAGCCCCCGGGAGAGGAGGGAGGTGGAGGTTGGATGTGGTCCTGGAGGGTGGATGGAGGTGGTGGGCTGGGAGGGAGGGAGGGAGGAGGGTGGGGGTGCTCCGGGAGAAGGCGACATCTGTTCTCCATGCATATTTCATAAAGGAGAAATGGAGAGATGGGGAGTGAGCGTGGCAAGAGAGCGATGGGCAGGCGAGGCTCTGCGCCGGGGTGGGACGAGGAGAGGCGGCTGCAGAAGCAGCGGGACCAACGGCGCGGCTCTCCCCGCCGCGGCGTGGGTGCATGTGCGAGGCGGGCTGCGTGTCCGTGCACTGCTGGCACGCACGTGTGTCCGCGTGCAAGCAGCCAGGAGCGGGCATCAGCCGGCCGTGGGTCTGCGCGTGGGGCAGGTGAGCACCCGTGGGTGCCTGGACCACTGGGAGCCTCTCCCAGACAGGCTCCAGCAGCAGCAGCAGCAACTGTCCCGTAGGTGCTGCCTGTGAGCTGCTGTGAAATTCACCTGGAGTAAAGTTTGGTGAGGAGAGAAAAAGAAAGTGAAAGGAAGAGGTACCCAGAACACATGGGTACTGCTCTGAAGCACTGCCAACCACAAAGCAATGATCTCTTTTGTGGGTTAAACCGTCTCTGCCTCTCACCCTTCCTAGATTTAAGATTCTTGCATTAAACTCCGTCTTGAAAAAATCTGCTCTAGTTTGTCTCCATTACCAGTAAACTCCTGGCTCGGAAACCCGTGCATCCCCCGTCCCACACATACATACGTACTTGTGTGCATCCTCCCAGACCTCCCTGCAGTTTGCTTGCTGGAGCATCCTGCCGTCACCCCCTCCGTCCCTCCCCCAGGTGCTGGATTCTTGCCCCACTCCCAGTCCCCGGGGGCTGCTTCCCCTCCCTGCACGGCGGGCGAAGCCCAGGTGATGGGCATCAGCACCTGGGCAGGCTCCAGCCCGTGGCACGGATCAGCAGATGGTCTCGGAGTTTGCAGGGCGTGCGGTGGACGAGGCAGAGGGCTCAGGTGGCAGCGAGGAGCCTGCCTCACCATTGCTATGGCACCGATTATAAAACAATATTTGCCTAATGAGCTCGTGGCAGTAGCCACATCCGCCCCGAGACGAACGCGCGCGCGAGGCGCAGCACGCCTGGAGAAGGCACTGGATGCAACGCACATCACGCATCCAGCACACGCCTGCCCCACGCACGCTTCTCACACACGACACGCACAAATCACTCCTCTTGCATGCGAAAACGAGCAGCACACGCACGTCCACGGGCACGGGCACCACTCACCAGCCCCACATCCCCCTGCGTCCCCCTCCTCTCTCCGCACGCGCGGCAGCGCTCCGCCTGGGCCCCCGTCTCCCCCGAGAGCCCGATGGGCTGTTCGCATTTATTTCTTGCTCCCTCCTCTGCTCCGTCTCGCCTGCCCACCCCCAGGGCCAGCTCCTCTCCCCCTGCCAGGACGCCAGCAGGGCCCCACCTCTCTCTGCAGCTGATGCTGGGCTGCTCCGGGCATCCTGCCGGGCTGGGCTCGGGGAGGAGGGGAGGGAAGGAGCGAAGCTGGCTGCTGGAGCCTCCCCGCAGGGACGCCAGGCCCAGGCTGTGCCGGCCTCGTGGCCACCGCAGCGTCCAGGCGAGCGGGCAGGTTCCTGCTCCTTTCAGCAGGCCCCCACTCAAGTTTTTCTCTCCAGGCTCAGGCAGATCCATCCTCCCCCTGCAAAGGACGCAGGCTGCCCGGCTCAGCCCCGAGGTGGGGGACATCAGCCAGGACAGCCCTCTGTGTGGCCCCAGTGACACAAGCACAGCAGACGGTCCCCGTCCCAGCCTGCCGTCACCTTAACTCTGCCCTCAGCTGCCTCCCAGCCTTCCTCCTTCCGCAGGTAAGAGCTGAGATCGCAAAGGCCCCTTCGCTGCCGGGAGGGAGGACTTCACCTGGGGACGTCCCTCAGCTCGGCCGCTCCTCGTCCGCGAGATGTGCCTGCGGGCAGGACGCAGCCCTCGTGCTCGCAGGGGCTCGTGGGGGGCGAGATGAGCACCGGCGGGGCCGCGCCTCCCCGCCGCGCCAAGATGAAGCCATGGCCACGGGTCTCGTGGGAGGGTGACGGCACAGCGAGAAACTCGAGACCTTTCTCCTGCTATCCAAGCCGAAGTTCCCCCCTCGGCTGCGACCTTCCCTTGCTCAGAGCCCACGTGAGCAGCTGTGGTCCCCGGGAGTTTGGCTGCTGCCTCCTTCTCTGCCTCCTCAGCAAGAACTTGGGAGCTTCAGGTATCCTAAGGCTGGCCAAAAACTGATGAGATCCGGGGGAGGGAGAACAAGAGACCCTTTGGCTTTGTTCTTCCCTTCTCAATTTCCCAACTTCCTGACTGGCAGAAACTGGTATCCCTCACCAAAACCAACCAGGTTTCTTAATCGCAGGAGCCCACAAGCCGGAGCCTGCAGAAAGCCCTCCTTCCCTCCGAATTCCTGGGCCTCCCTTTCAACACGGCATTCAAGCGGCAAACGAAGCTGGTGAATGGCGGCGGGAGCGCGGCCAACGTTCAAAAACCTCTCGCTAGCTTCGCCGTGACCTGCGAGGGTGAGGTCGAGGTGGGTCCGTCGTGGCGCTCCCACCCCAGGGGACGGAGCCCTCGAGGATTTGCCCACCTCGAGCCAGGGGTTTTTGGGGATGAGCTGCGGGAGGAGGCACGGCCGGGGACCCCCGCGGGGGGATGCCGCTCCCGGCCTCCCGCCTGCGTGCAGGGAGGGCACGGCGAGGTATGAAAAGAGGCTCCAAGAGGCAGCATTTGGCAGGAGATGAGGCGACATATTGTACAAAGCCACCGGGGACCACGCTGGCCTCTGCTTGTCAGGGAAAACAGGCAGCTTTAACCCTTGGGCTGCTGGAGCAGACCCAGCCAGAGTTTTGAGGACTTTTATACAGAGAGGGGCTGCACGCCCCAGCGATGGGTGGGAGAGCGCGAGGGAGATCCCTGCCACGACTCACGGATGCTGGAAAGAGCATCGCTGCCGGGACATGACCACTTCTGCCCCCGAGGACTGGCATCTTCACGCACATGGTGGGACCACGTCCCGTCCGTCCAGCAAGGACCCTCTGCAGAACAAAACTCAGAGAGCTCTGCTGAGCTCCCCCGTGTTCCCGCCATGACCCAGCTGCTCACTCCCAGCAAAGCCTTCTCCGCTGTTTTTGGGCCATCCCCTGCAGAAGAGGTCCTCCAGCACCTGTGGTGACAGTTTGGTGCCGTTTCCCTTCTTCCAGGTGTGCACACGCGCGGGTCGTAGAGGCTGCAGCTGCCGTCTCCATCAGGGCTGGGCTGCAGCGCTCCGTTACAACCAACTGCTGCAGCCGGCCTGGCTGCGGGGCTCGGGCTGCTCCGTGCAGCCGGTGCACGGCCTCGCCGACCACCCCGTGACACTGCCGGGCGATGCTCCGGCCACCTCGCGGGCAGTCGGTGGGAAGCAGCAGCCCAGGAACACCCGGGCAGCGCACGAGCCATCGCTCGGGGTGATGCCGCCCTCGCAACACCGGGCTCAAAACCTTTTTTGGCTGAGCGTGGTAGAGCACACAACTGCAGGTGCACGCAGGTTGTCCGTGCGAGCTGTGTGTGCACAAGTGAGTGTGTAAACGTGGGCTGCAGGGCACGTGTGAGTGTGGGTAGGTGGCAGGGCACGGCCCAGCACCTCTCAGCACACGTTTGTGCGCACCCCCGTGTTTCCTTGTGCATGCGCCCAGCTAATAACAGCAGGGCCCTGCTCTGCACAGCACACCCCACGCCCTGGGCACGCTTGCCTGGCTCGTGACAGAAGCTCTCGGCTCCGATAGCCCCTCTCCTCTCCTCGCCTTTGTCTCCCTGGCTTTTATTGAGTGCAGGTTTTGTGAGCGGTCGGTGACAGACGGCCCCGGTGCTCGATAACTAGACAATCTGTCACCACCACCACTGACAGCTTTCACAAGGAGCCCCTTTCCTTTCATCCTTCCCAGCTCCCTTCGCCTCTGCTTGTCCCCCTTCCACACGTGCTCTCTGGCTTTGTTCCCCCCTAAAAGCCAAATAGCGACAGAAGCTCCTGATCATAATATTGCTCTAATCGAGTCTGTCATAATCGGATCCAATCTAATTACGTTCAGATCCCTCTCTTCTCCTGACTCTCTCTATTGCCTGTCCATCTGTCCCTCTCTTCCCTTCCAGTCTTTGTGTCCATCCATCTGTTATCTGCAGGCCTTTCTCCCTTCCCATCATCTCCCTGGGCCCCTGCCCCATTCGCAGCGTGGCCGCCCCGGCCCTTTCCTCCAGCGGCTCCCTCTCCAATCCATCTCTCTTAAAGGCCTCTCCATCAATCCATTTAGCAGCAGCTCCCTGCCTCCTCTAGCCCATCTGCTTCTCCCTTTCTGCTGGCTGCGAGATGCAGAGATGCTGCTCTGTTTGTATGTCGATCTTGATTAGCCCCAGAAACCTCGCTGCTAGAGCTGTGCTGGCGCTGGGGAAAGATCACCTGGGTAGCAGAGAGCTGTAGGTCCTAAGCAGCATCCTCCATCCCTGCCTCATCCTCTGCTTCCTCCGAGTAATTGCACCACGCACGGGCTGGACAGGCAGGTGAAAGAGGCTGGACAAAGCACGGAGATAAAAGGACAGGGCCCCAGGAGCACAGGGCAGGCTGTGAAGGAGCAAGCTTGAGTCGCTAAACGGGAGGTGGTGGCAAAATCTCCTCCTAGCACCATCATCTCCTCCTAACACCATCCCTCCAAACTACCTCACATTTCCTCTAGCCCCAGCATTTTTCTCCAGGAATGCACGCAACTGGCTGGTCGATGGACAGACAGACAGACAGAGGCACAGGCTTGCAGTAGGAAAATTTGACTGGGTCTTCTTGCTGCACACAGAGAGAGGACGAGGCTGAGCAGAGTTGGGGTGGACTGCTTCGACGGTACTGAGCATGGCGATCAGGTGCCCGGGTCTTGCACAGCTGGGATGCGGGGTCACTCCAGGTTCTTTCGTGCCTTTCCCAATAGCAGCAGTTGCTGGTCTCTGTCGGAGACGAGGGCAACAGCAGATATGGACCCTGGGCATGATCCAGCCTGGCAATAACCGCACTGCTATTTGCAGTATTCAGACCCCAATTTTAAACACGTTAGACTCAGATGCCTGCTGGGCACCAGCCAACGACCTCCGCTTGCTGCGATGGTTGTCCTGAGCTAAGCTGCCTTTGCTCCTTCAGCTGGACTCACTGCTGCTCGTGAGTACAACACAGAAAACAGTTGTCAACCACTGTGGCAGCAGGAGCCCTGGAGAGCAACTTCAGGCTGCTGGATAGAACACGAGGCAGCGACACAGGACCCCTGGGTTCTCTTACAGCTTTCATTGACTCAGGAAAAAAGACCGTGCAGTCTCTTTGCATCAGTTTCCTCCAGCTTTAGAGCCAGATCAGGCTGCGCACCTGACTCCACCATCACATCGGAGTGTCCTGGCCCAGGACAGGCAGCCCCCCCACCATCATACAGCACCCCGTGATCCTTGCACAAAGGGGGTGAGGGATGTGCAGACAGAGGTTTCTGGTTTGCATTTCCCACCTGCTTATTTTTGTCCAAGCAAACGCTTTCCCAGGTTGGCTTCTTGTAACCGAAACGATTCCTTAGCAGACCCGGATGTGTCCTTTAGACAGCAGCATCGCACAAAGGCTCCGTTACATCCACAGCCGCTTTAGTGGTCCACGGACCAGTCTGTGTAGGCAAAGGATGGGCTCAGGCCCACTCCAGAGAGATCTGGAGCAACTTCAAAGGCAGGCAGAGAGGTAGAACTTGTTCACGAAGCAAGTGGGTGGCAGATTTTCCCTACCTATTTATCTGGGAGTTAAGGCTAAATGCTCTCCCTTCACTAGTCTCCACATAAGCAACTGTCACTTGTGAAAACAGAGTCTGGCTGCCCAAATACACCTCAAAGCAGTGCGTAGAACAATGCCTCGGTGTCTCTAAATGCTGAGCAAGGTGTCAAAGCTGGCAATAGCTGAACTGGGAGCTGAACCCAACCCCACTGCAATGCTGCCCATCATGGGCAAGCAAAGGGGGGAATGACAACCCCAGCAGGGCCATCTGCGGGGAGCTCGACACTGGCCAGCAGCAGCCGCTGGTGCCCAAAGCGCAGATGCTGGGCTCCAGTGCTGGGAAGAGGAGAGGCGGCAGAAGCTGGGCAGCCTGGAGAGGAAGGACGCAACGTGGAGAGCAGAAGTTTCAGCTCAAGTAAGAGAAATGGTGACTTCCTGGAGAAGTGATGGAGAGAATGATACCATGAACGGTTCTCTGCAAAGTCCCAGGTTCAGTCCCCAGCTTGAATAAGGCACCGGTAGCTTTCCTACAGCTCACTCATCTCCCACCAGAGCAAACTTTCCTGCCCTTTGTCAGAAAGCCTTTCTTTGGTCCCCAAAAAACAAACCCTTCATCCTCAGATCAGCTTCACCTCTATTTTAGCTGCTGATAAAACATAGAAAAATTATTTGGGAAGACACCGATTTTTTTCTTCCTGTCTCCACTACTTCCTTCTCCCAGAAGCCAAACAGCCCTGGCTTTGTTCTGGGTATTAATTAACTTTCCTGCCTCTTAATATTCCAGAGCCATAAAGTTCCCAGGAGCTGGGAGGCCGGGCGCTAAGAAAACACACATTTCCTCTCCTTTCTCCTTGTCTCATTGACTGTCACCCCCATATGTCTCCCCCCTCCGGGCACAAGGGCAGCTGCAAACCCTCCTCTCTGGGCTCAGCCCCAGCCCTCTGCCTCCTGGGAGGCAGCTGAGTTCAGAGGTCAAGAGAGTCAGTGGCATCTTCTTTTTGTGCAGAAATCCCTGGTAGAGTTGCGTGGGGAGAGAGGAGAGGAAATTGATGCTTGCAGATTGTGTGTGTGCGTGGCGGGGGAGTGTCTCAGCAAGATGCCTGGGGGCTCTGCGGCAGAGACGGCATGTGCCAGCTGCCCTCCTCAGCAAGAGGAGCGAGGGGCTGCCCAAAAAAACCTAGCCTAGGCTTTGATGTAGCTGGAGGTGGTGTGGGGAGAGTTTCTTCAGATTACTGCCCGGATTAATCGACCAATCTCGGTACCAGAGGCAGCGTTGGAGTTGCACGGAGAGTCTGTGGGGGGATATCAGTAAGGACAGGACTTCTGAGCTGGGCAAGGCAAAGGGACGAAGTAGATTTTGGAGGACAGTCGAGGACTGGCAGGAGAAAAGCAAGGCAGAGCTGCCTGCATTTCTGTTCCAGGCTCAGCACTTTGTAGCAGAACGACAGGCAGCAAATCGCTCCTCTCCAAGCACAAGAGGAAAGCTGGTTCCAGTGTCCTCCGTCTTCTCCAGGGCTGTTCTGCCACCACCAGGCTCGCCAGGGCTGGACGCAGGGAGGAGATGGGACGGAAGAGGCGCAGAGCTGCAGCCTTCACCTTCAACAGAAGAGCGCAAGGTGCAGACAGGAGATTGCCCCTGGGAGCAGCTGCCCCAGCCCTCACTGGCGTCAGCCTGTTTATTTTGAAGAGCAGTTCGGCAACACTTGCTAGAAGTTGCATCACTTCTTTTTCCCCTGGCAGAAGGCCGCAGAACTTGCTTCTCCCAGGCTCCATCCCTTGAGGGTGAATTTGCTCTTGGGCTGCTCAGCTGCTTTCTCCTTTTTCTCCCGTTCCTTTGGTCAAGCGTTGAGCAAAGGAGTGAGCTTGCAGACTCCCCATCCCAGTAAACCAGCAGAATAAGTGACCTGCTGAACTCAGTGCCTAAAAAATGCCAAGGATGCCAAGTGCTTGGACAGAACTCAAAGCTACCCAGCATCTATAAGCAGCAGGAAGAACAGGTTAGACCAGGAATGATGTAAAACAACCTCAAAATGTAGTACTGGAAGAAAGTCAAGTCCTCGTGCTTTGGAGCAACAAGCCAGTCTGAGAGGCAGAAGAAAGCGTTTTCCCCAGTACCTGAACTTGATTGGTATGCAGCAGCTGCACCGGAGTGAGCTTTTGTCCCCTCTGCTGGCTCTGCTAGTCAGCTGGGAGAGTATCGTAAGTCATTTGCTAGAAGAAGTCTGTCAAGGCTAGAAAACAGCTATTTCTAGAGTGTTCCTGTGAATCATTTCCCCACTGGACTGTGTCCTCCTGGACCAGCTACAGCAGACACGCGGTGTTTGCTCCCTTCCCTAGACCAAGAGGCAGCTCAAAGCCTTCGCTTCAAAAGATGACCGGACAAGTTGTTTGCTTTCCATATGCTTTGCATAATTTCCCATGCAAACTTATCTAATTATCACAGAAAGCAGGCTTTGAACAAGGGGCATTATCTTGCTTGCATCAGCCCACCTCAAAGAAGGCCACACCGCCAGCTTTGCGCTGTCGCCCTGCGCAGCCGTCTGAAGCACAGCAGCCAGCACGAAAGGGGGAGTGGGAAAGGGTGGCTCTTCTGCCATCGCTGCCTGGAAAAGGCTGCCACCTCGACTCCACCTGGTTCAGCCAGCACCCACCAAAACACACGCAGTTGCACCTCAAAACTCAGTAATTTTGTCGCTGTTGCAAAGAAAAATCTACATTTAAGGCAACGCTCAAACTACTTTCCGCGTCCTGAGAACACACTTATTCCCCATTGCTTATTAGCATTAGGGATGCTCTAATTAATGCACATAATCTCAGGAGTGATGGAGACAAGCGTATCGGGGGAGTTATCAACTTTAAGGTTCGTGCAGCTGAGGACAGCTGCTGTTACATCAGGGTGGGCAGGAGGAACTAGAGATGTGCAACCCAGCCCCAAACCAAAGGCTGCTACCGTACATTATAAAGGAAGATAAACAGGGGGTCAGGGCTGTTTCATTTTTAAAGTGGGAAAATGCATCTACTGCGGATAACTGCGCTCAAAATGAAGGCATGGAAAGGATGGCTTAAGAGTGAGTCTTTTCAGGGCTAAGACACTGTCTCCGGGCTTAAACCAGCAGACAGCAATTCCCTACGGGGCAGCGGTTTAGTAGCCATACACAAAAGCAGCAAAGGCCTTCCCGGTCCCAGCGGAGGGGAATGAGCACTCCCAAATCCACTGTCAGCTCTTTGTTTGAAGATCAGGAGTGAGAATAAATGACTGAACAGGTCAGAGATCCCAATTCCTCCCGGCTTGCCCCATTTATGATCTGGAGAGGGATGCAGGTGAACGTAAGACCTTTTTGCATGGTGCTGTTTCTGTATAAAATGCGATTTCATTCTCCACGACACACAAAGCAGCTCCTTTCACCAACATTAGCTCTACTTCAACAAAACATCTTTGTATTTCAAGTACTGTTCACCTCGAGGTCTCAAGAGCATCCCCTCGCCCCTGTCAAAGAGGCCAGGAGCTGAGTTTGTGTCACCAATGAGAACGGGCACTGCGAGGGGAAGGACAGGGAAGAGAAACACGGGGAGACTGACTCACTCCTGTAGCTCATTTACTTCCCAGATGAATCCAGCAATCCTATTTCTTCCCCACCCCCTTTCATCCTACACTCAGGCCCAATTCCCCAGAGGAGGGAAGGCTCAGATCCGAGCAGCGCAAGCCTGATCATCAAAAGCCAGCTGAGCAAAATGAATTTACTGACCATGGCAAAAAACAATGAGGAGGGCTGGAAACACCGACGGCTACCGCCTCTCCTCCTACCCCTCCGCTCAGCGACACTGCTGGCACCAGGAGTTTGAAGGACACGCAAATCCCCGGCTCAGGGTAAATTTTGGGCTGAGAGTCAAGCGAAGACTTTTGGTGTTCTCCAGCATTGGCAGCGGTAGGAAAAATGTGTGTCTGCTGCTGCGCCTGCCAGCCTAGCCCCCTTGCTTCTCCCTTCCTCTTGTCAGCCACTGATAGGAGGGTTGCTCATTGCACTGTCCACAGGGGAGACCTGTTGGCCATCCGAGGAGCGGCGTAGGCACAGACAACGGAGGCAGCTGTTTGTTCGCCTCGCCAGAGAGCGGCTCTGAACAAAAAGCTGGGAGTGGAAAATGGGGCTGGGAGTGGTAAAAGGGCTTATGTCTGTCTGTACGGGGAAAATGAGCAAGGAGAGGGGAAAAAAATAATAATTCCAACCAGAAGCCTTCAGGAAAAAAAAAGCCCCAAGCAAAGAACCTAGATTTGAAAGGAGAGAGAGAGAGAGGGAAGTATGTTAAAGAAACATTTATAATTTTAAAATTATCAAGAACCTTGTGTATATAGACCCACTTTGCTGATTAGCCATCTCTCACCCCACCACCTCTTCACATGGCACTGCTGCACCCAGAACTACGCATTTGCATTTTGATACATAAAGAAAATATAATAAACTTACCTTATGAAGGGAAAAATATATTTAAAAAAATTGTCAGATCACATGCTGTTTTGTGGTCCTCTTTCTCAACTAAAGCACTTTCAAGCACAGAAATAGTCTACTTGGATAATTTGAGGGAACCGATATTTTCTGCCCAAAGATTAAGAGTTAGAGGCCATGAAAATCCTTATTATAAAGAAAAGATATCTCAGTTTAAACTGAGATATGAGTTTCTTCGGAATTGCTAGAAGAAATGAAAATAAATCAGGCACAGAAACATTCCACCAAGTATCAGGAACAGTTTCCTGATAGTAAGATGTATTAGCAAGTGGAAAAAGTCTCCCCTCAGGGAAGCACCGAAAGTACAAGGCCTGAATTACTTTAAAACTCCAGAGTTTATGTCTAGTTGAGAAAAGACTTAAACACAATAAGGCTGCATGGTCCTCCAGGGAAGGGAAAACGATGCCTGCTTTAGTGCTAGTCAGCTCTGATTTCTGTGATTAATCCTCTCTACCTGTTTTTGAGCTCCTCGCTTTGGACAACAGCACTATCGCATCTCTGAATCGAGACTGCCGAAGAACAGGTGAACAACTGGGAATATCTGAGAGCCTGGTCAGTCGTGACTGCTGGCCCTCAGAGTCCGGTCTTGCTGCGTGCTAAGCAATACCATCAAAGGGAACAAAGTGTGTGAGCATGCAATTTAGAAAAGATATTTATTATACCAGCACCTAGAGATCAAGATCAAGGCGCTGTATGGAGTGTCCAGCCATCCCTGCCTTGGAGAGCTTACGGTCTGAGCAGTGGTGAGTTAACTCCCTGTCCTGTCAGAGGGCACCGTGGCTTTCGTTCATCCAGTTGTAGAAAGAATTTTGAGAGTCAAAAACCATATCAGACAAACGCTGTTCCTCCCAAGATCAAAACACATTGCAGCACCCAGCAGTTTTGGTCCTTTTGGCAGCAACTGAAGACAATGCAGGCAATGGGTTAATTTGTAAGCGGAGATTTTTTTTTTTTAATTAAACGGAACTATTTATATATATACAAAACCCAGAAAATATTGCACCATTAAAAAAAGGACATTTTACATCTAATCATCTGTTAAACACACCTTGCCCTCCCTGCATTGTAGTATATATACAGATTCACAGCAACTGTTGGACATGAACAGGCAACCCATGCTTTCAGACACCACGGAAATCTGCTGGTCCACACACATCCCAGAGAAAACACTTTTACCCTTTCCACCCTTGCCCTCCTTTAGGGAACATATCCATCACGTTGTCGTCTCGGTGGCATTCAGGACCAATCACCTCAAGTTGCTCAGATGTAAGGACAAATTAAAAACAAAAGGCTTTGGGAACTTCTCAGTCACGATTTGTTTTGGGCTTGGTCGGCACAGTTTTCTGGGAAAGTCTCTTACGTGTTGGGGCTCAGTCCCCAGAACTCGAGCGTGGAAGCTCTGGAGCGAACCATTTGTGTCCCTATCCAGAGAGAGGGGCATTCCAGTGTAGTTTCTTCTTTGACAATTGCAATCCAAGGACTAAGACTTCTCAACCCCTGAGAGCGTCTTCAGTAAGCCACAGCCCCAGGGTCCCGAGGGATGCTAAAAAGTACATCCGCTTTGGCGTTGATAAAATGCGTGGCGAGGAGGGAGAAGACCAGAATGGCAATGCCCACAACCAAAGTGATTATCTAGGGAGGGATGAGAAATACTTAGCGTCGTCGTAACAAAGACAGACCTGCAGCATCTCACAGAATTTGTACCCGGTGGGGTCTCTGTCACAGAGACCAGCTCTCACTCCTCAGGCACTAGGCACATGAAAATAAAAACAAACCCTGAGGACCTTACAGTCTTAGACAAAAGGAACAGTGACTGCCAAGCAGGCTCAGATCAGCTTTCTCTGCAGTTATCAACAGCGCACACAGATGTTTAAGAGAAAAGGCAGGAAAGCTATATGACTGATAAAGGAGAATATATCACGTGTCAAAGTCACTGGAGTAGTCCACGTAGTTTGCAAAGAATTTTAGCAAGCATTTAATGGGACGCTTTGGCTACTCCTGAATGAACTGTCACATCCCCCGGTAAGGAACTGTAAATGCCTTCAACAAGCACAGCTGCTGGCAGAATCAACATCTGTCAATAACCTTTGCATAACTGAGATTACCTCCTGCTCATCGTGTTTCCTGAAGCTTAAGTGCCTGACCAGTCTAAGGCCTCACTGGGTTCCTTGCTGTCAACCCTTCTTGCACGTAGGACTATTGCTCCCAATTTCCCCTGGTTATCACAGAACAGCCTCCATCCACTGGCCAGGCACTCCTGTGCTGCTACAGCTCCCACAACGTTTTCCATCAGCACTTCAGGGATGGCTGGGCTCAAAACGTGCACCTCAAGGGTACCACTACCCACCAGGTTGTGACACAGGGCAAGAGACACGGGCAGGGCATTGTGCTTGCCTGACAGAGCTAAAAAGGTCCAGTGCCACACAAATAAGTGACTCATAGTGCAAATAACCATCAGAAAGATGCAACAATTGCCTGGGCTTGCATGGCCTTTGGGTGGCTTACCGCTGGAAATGATGACAAGAAGGCTCTGGAGCTGTCTTGGCAGGGCGCACAACTTCATTAACAGCTAACCAGAGGGCAGCCAGGCCCAAAGGGACCGCGCACTTAACACGTATTTTGCTGGCACTTCAGCTGCATCACACCCAGCTAAAGGCTGCTTCCAATCTGAGACACTGAACCAGCAACAGCTCTCACTTGTGAAGGCTTTTACAAAGGTTATTTCTGTGCTGGCACGAGGGGATTCAAACAGCAGCAAGGCAGGTCTGGGCTGCACAGCGGGCAAGCCACCCCAACAGCCCGATTCACTGGTCTGGCCTCCTGTACATGGGGAGAAGGTTAAGACTCCTGTCACTTGAATCTTTTATTCACAGACCTCAGCCTGCTCACGGGATTCTTGATTATTCCGTTCTGTCTCAGCCTCAGCGACTAGGTTATTACCCCCCAAATGGCTGGAGGTGGCAGGGTTATCACCAGCGATACACTCTTGGTTATCCCATTTGCAAGGCCCAGAGCCTGGCTTCTTAACTGGGAAGCTCACCTACGATAACAGCACGCGATCTAACAAACTCTGAACTGTTTCTCCAGCTGTCAGATATTATTCAAAGACCTTTGGATTTGGCCTCGTCACATTTTTTTCCTCTTTCTTTTTCACACAAGCACAAACTCACCTCTAGCTCCTTGCTGGCTACCAGAAATATCCGGGCGCGGATCTCCTTCCACCGACTCTCTGTCCACGTGGAATACTCTGTAGATCCCCACTGCCTCAGCTCAAAGGCAGGAGAGAGCGCTTTGCTTAGGTGAACAGTTGACCGAACACAGTAGGGGACTCGTGTTGTCGAGTTAGGGTCCAGAGAACCCTGCACCCAGGCATAATCATACAGCTGCAACGAAAACAGGGCAGTAAGACCCAGCAGAGCACGAGCAAATAACCAGACTGTGCCCTTGTTCTGGAATCTTGCCTCTCTTTGGAAGGAGGTAGAGGGTTTTACTGAGGGTTCTCACTGCAAGGGGATCCTTTCACACAATCCTCCTCTGCCCCTGGGCTTCAAAATGCTTCCTTATTGAAGGAGTTGAATGAATTCTCCCACGTGTGATTATGGGAAGTAGAAAGCATTCCTAACCAGCTTCCCTCAAAAGCAGAAAACCGGCAAACTAGACAACAGATGTGTTCTTGTCCCACCCCACTCTGACGGCACTTACTTCTTTCTCAGCGTTTGGTGTTTTATCAGGGTTCAAACACTCTTCCTTGGTGAGGTTAACAACAGTGCCCGTGAGGTTGGCCAGAACATAGTGCACAAGATAGGTGGTGTTCACAGGGCTGGAAACAGCGACGTAGTGCTGGGGAACATCACCTGGAACAGTCAGAGAAATGGGATTGACGGGGAGATTGCCAGAAGCAGACAGCGTTACTGTGGAGCTTTAGAAAGCTGCCAGGTAACATATGGGGTCAAACCCATCCCCACGTTCTTCCCTGTGTTGCTCTTACCAAGAATCCCTTTTAGGTCAGGCTTAATGATGGACTGAAACCAGGAATTGTTCATTTTAATCAGAAACCCATAAAGCATTCGAGTGACCTGGAAAGAGATGGAAATTGGTTTATACAAAGAAGAGAGAGCAAAGCATCTTAATAGCTACACCTCTCAAGATTATTTGGCTGGTGGATGTTTTCCACTCCAGGGACCAAGAGCACAGGAAAGGAGTCACAACTTTATATGATACAGGGCTGAGCTGTGAAAGCTGGGTTTGATTCCACATCTGTTGACTCCTTAGCTGATCCCTGTGGCACTGATTGCCATTTCACCTGTTTCCTCTTCTGCTTTGTGGAACAAGGATAAAGGAGCTCTGTTTGCAGAAGGCTCATGGAGCTTAATGTCTGCCTTGAGAGGCAAGGAACTAGAGAAGGGTGAAAAGTTTTTCATTCAGCCGTGGTGGGGAACGGGAGAATGGGGGAGATGCAAAGCCCTCACGGAGACAGACAGGACAGCATGCTGTGTAAACACACATAAACAGAGACAGAAGGGAAGTACGTGAGGGCTCATCATAGATGCCAGGGACACAATTCCATCTGCTCGTACCGTTTTTGGATCTGCCTGAATAGCAGAGGTGTTGTTGGCTCCCCCTGCAAGCCGGTAGAGAGCACGGGCGACCACTGTGGCAACTTCTGCCAGGGACTGCAAAGGAAGAGCGCTCGGTGTTAATCAAGATAGGCAGACACAGCAAAACAAGGAAGAGCAAGCCAGAACCTACACATCCATCGAAATGCTTACATCGTGCTAGCATCTGAGTGCCTTTTGCCGTTGTAACTGTACCAAGTACTCTCATTTCTTTCTGCCTTCTTTGAAAACGGCTTTCCCCCTCTCCCCGTGATCCCACTTGCGATCTGCCCAAAGCCCCACCCATCCCAGATACAGCAGCTAAAGAAAATGCGGAGTAGGAACCTTGGCTGTGTCTGTGACATATTCCAAGGTCTCCTCGGGGCTAAGCCCCTCGGGGTATTGCATCCGGATGTTCTCTGGAGTGTCGTACATGCTCTGGTAGTATCTGAAAAGAAGAAGGCAAACAGAGGTTGGGGAGGGGCAGAAAGAAACCACAGGGCATGGAATTCAATTCAGAGTGTGCCTAAAGCAAACAGTGGGAGCAGTCTCCTGGGAGCAGAGATATAGCCCTGCCAAAGCACTGCCCTGCCACACGCTCCTTAAACCATTTAATGAGGCTTTATAATTAACTTGGCCCTTCCACAGCTTCTCCCATCTGAGGATCTCCAAGCAATTTACAAGCTGTGATTAGCTTTCCAGTGGGCAACTGCCCAATCTATTAAATGGGTAGAGAAACTGAGGCAAGGACAACCCATGCAGAAGGTCTCATGGGAAGAGAGCTTTTAACGCACATCATGCTAGTGGATTTTATTAATGCCTTATCTTGAAGGCAGTGAAGAATTCCAAGTGAACTCTACGAGAGATTTACACCCAAGTGTCTGTAGTACACACAGCTGCACTGGGAATTGGGCTGAAAGCCCACTGCATGGGCTACGCATCTGATATTCCCAGACAACGTGGGACTGATCCCCCCAGTCTGAAGATGGTCACGCACCCAGGAGGCGTGCTTTCCTTCACCTCAGCTTTTCCTGCACCTTCAAAGCAGCGCAGACAGAGCTGAAAGGGAAAAAAGGGAAGCTACTTCCCCCTTATTATGCCCCAGATTCTCGGTAACAGTAAGGAACGGTAGAAGATGAAGGCAATGAGACAATTTGAAGAGTTTGGATGAAGGGGAAGGCAAAAAGAGAAAGTGAAAAGGGGATGTCTGTCCTCTACCCTACATCCCCATTTCCAAAGTTGAAGAGGAACAGGGGATCCCCACGGAACACGCTGTATTAGGGTCATGTAGGGTGAACCAAAGTGCCCTTTTCCAATGCCTGGGGCTTTCTGCCATCCCAAACAGAAAGCTATATTAAAAAAAAAAAAAGGCAGCTAGCTTCTGGAAGAACAGATGAGGCTTAGGCACGCTCAGTTGCCATTTGCTCACCTCTGGCTCCCAGCCAGCTGTGGGGAACATTTTCTGTACAAAACTGGATTTCTTTCGGTTGTCAGAATAATTATGTTGCGCTTGTTCAATTACATGGCACACGTTTGCTCCTCCGCTCCCCCCGGACTGCCGCTCTACATGTATGTTCGGCAGCACGCTCCCGGCAGAGGAGTTGCAGGAGCTCGGGCTGCCCTCTGCTGGCTCTGCTGCCTTTGGCCAAGGGCCAGCCTGTGCTGTCCACCTCGGAGGAGTACCTGTTCTGGAAGGCAGCCTGGTGGTCAGTTAGGACCACTCCGGGGATGTGCCGGGCCCGAAGGAAGCGCTGGAAGGAAGATGGAGGAAGAGGCTGCGAATATCCAGCTTCCTGCAAAGTTACATTTGCTCCCACGCTGCTATTACGCAGAATATCGAGCAGGTTTCTAACCTGGAAACGAGAAGAGAAAACAGCACTGTTCCGCTCTTCGTTTGGATGTGCAATTTCTCTGGGAAGTTTAACATCCTCATCATTTGTAGCATGCCAAAGATCCCACAGCATTTTGGGTAGGTGAGCAACTACAGATTGCTTTCAATCACCTGTGTTTGAACAGATTCATTCATCCAAGAGACGGGGTCTGTATGCATCCATAAAACGGAGCCGTTCCTTAGAGCCACCTGCAAGGGAAAAATACAACAAAACACCATCTTAAGCACATACTAGGACAGCACTGAATCTTCTGGAGCAGGGAAGGCCAGATGAGGAAAAAAAACAACAGAAGTAGTAGAAGGCTGGCTAGGAAAACTACAGCTAAATTATCACAGAAAAATAAGGAATAAAAAGGTCCCCTAACTTCTCTCTCACCTGATTCAACTCCACAAATGAATGAATGTTGTCCAAACGGAGAGGAAACTTGTCTTTTTCCATATCATACACCATTCGTGAACTGCCAATATAATCAAAGGTCTCCTGCAAAAGAAAAAAAATAAATCACACATGAACCGCGTGGATAGCTGCCTGGCACAACCAGCAGCACCATTTGAGAAGCTGAGGTGGAAAAAAACCAAGAATTCAAGGGCCAGCTACTGCACCAAGTATTTCTGAAGGTCTGCGTAGCCTTGCACGCACCAAAGGAACTATTACATTGTGCCTGGATCCAGGGACAAAGGTATTGCAGGCAGGGACGTGGCAAAGGACAAAAATGAAGGCAAACAGCAAAAACTCAGGGGACAGCTATTGGATTCCACAAGCAAGAAAGGCACAAAGTCAGCTTATGTGAGCACCTACAAGTCGCAAGGTACTGCAAGTGAGTAACAGCAGAGGGACGTTACTCCACCCTCCACTCTGGCACACACCTTCCTCTTCGTTTTCGGGAGAGCAGAATAGGAGGTCAGGGAAGAGGGCAATCCTCCGTTCCAGGAGTTAAAGACATGAAGCTCTCCCAAAAGGAGGGGTATCTGTTTCTCCGGAAAAAGCGGGATTGAAGGCAAGATGACAGAAACGAGTTTGTCAAGAGAACTGCAAGAGGCTGAGCTTTGCTTGGGCATGAATAGATGCCCTGAAGAAGAGAATTTCCGTGACAGAAAAGGACAGCGAAGTCAGCCAGCCACCAGACTTTCCTCTTGACTAATTTACAGCCAAGTCTTATCACTCCTCTTACATCCTGGGAGCACGACAGAGAATGTCCATTCCATCGTGCTGTATGCTGGCCTCCCCAGGGAAATTCTGACTAGGGATGTATGTGCTGGGGAGGGTGAATGAAGGGAATCACATGGCCACAGCATGGGGCTGTGGGAGCCAGTTTCACAAAGCCGCACAAAAGAAGCCATCAATGTAGATGCCTTCAGGGGAACATCAGCTGTTGGCCATCACTCCCTCCTCCACAAGCTTGTTCTGCTTTTCCACAGCTGCCAGCTCCAGTGCTGGGCTCTCAGAAGTGAACTACATTTCGCTGCTGTCAACACATATATTTTTAATCTAGCTTTTTCTGGGCTTCATTTCAGGATTTAAAGCCTAGCCATTGCAATTCATCCTGAACGGGGCAGGGAGGCAGAGAACAGACAGACAGAGAGGAACACTGGGAAGAGACAGGAGGGAAAGCAAAGTTTGAGTTATTAGACCAGAATGAACGGTGGGGCAGAACATGGGCTGCCCCACTGGAAGCCCCATCTGCTGTCGTTATCCCAGTGCAATTAAGATCCTGTTCTCACTGGGGGAGCAGAGAGAACTATGGTGTGGGGATGCAGATAAACGACTGCACAAAGACTAGGAAAAAGTTCATTTGCAGGGAGCTGAGGGCTGGTTTGCTGTCTTGGAACAAGCCAAATGGTGGAGTGACGATGCTGCTGCTCTTACCCCTTGGAAGAAGGTGAACATTATATTTCTTTGTAGCAAATGAACATCTGACGCTTTATGAAGAGCTTCAGCAGCAGCCAAGTGGGTCACAAAAGAGGAGACGGCACTCTCTGCCCCGGGTGCAATGTTCCAGAAGAAGGAATGGCTGTCAATCTGTAAGCACGAACAGCAGGCATAAGAATTTTGCAAACAGACAGACGAATACTGCACTGGGAAAGCAAATCTGTCACCCCTCTCTTATCCCACTCACCCTACTGATAAGGGAAGAACCAAAGCACCCTGCCTAATGGAACTTCAAATACCAGATGAGTAATTTTTGCAGTCCTGAGGCCTCCGAGCACTGCCAACACCCCTCAGCCCTGACCTGAAAACTAACGCTATCAGGTGTGCTGCAGTTTCACTGTTAGCACCAACATGCAGCGTGTGCCTCCGTGCTGGTCACAAAATGGAGTTTTGAACTCGTATCTCTGGAGGGCGGAAAATGATTGTAAAACAGACTGCTAGACAGGGAAGTGAACTTCTTTCTCAGCTCTGACGTTGACTCACTGCTTGACACACACCAAAATCTCCATGTGATTCATTCGCTCCCATCGATATAGGCAAGCGAACCATGCTCTCTCTCCCTCTTCAACATGTTTCAAGCATGTGAAGTATTTTAGGAAAGCATGTCACACACCCTAATTATTTCTACTCGTCTGGTTCCATAAAGACTTCCCATCCCCGAGAAAAATGCTGAAAAAAGTCTCACGTAGTAATACAGACAGAAACAAAACCCACATGTCCTTTTCTTGAAACAATACGCAAACCCACCAACTAAAAGGCTCCTACCAGTAGAACCGCAATAGCCAGTCAAATCTAAAAGGTCTGGAACATGGGAAGAAATGAAAATATATAAGGGGAGTATATTCTCATTAGACTCAAAGCTCGTATCTTCCCAGAATCCTTCCAGCCACCCTCTCTGCAAAGCAATATTAAGGAGATACCTACTCGTGTAGCGACAATGATAACTTCCTGCTCGCGATCGACTTTTCCAGAGGAATTGATAGGTTGCAAGGTGCTCCACACATTGTAATCAAGAAGCGGATCACATACGGTCTCTAGGAAGCAGAAACAACATTGCTTGAGCTGAGATTACAGCAGAGATAAGTGAGAAGTGATCTTTCTGGTCGGCTGAAGCTCACCAGCGGTCCTATCACAAGGGCAAACTTGTGCCCAGCTGGGGGAAAGTCTTGGCTCCAGGGAAGTCACCGACAAAACATTCACCAGGAGCAGGATTTCCATTCAGGTACACACAGCCTAATGTAGTAGTAATATCAGAGCCATTCTCGATGATCTATGTAGCAGGTATTAGGCGTCTTTCTCAGCCAGCATCTCTACGTATTTTCCAAACCGATGGCAAACATACCCCCAAATTCCTTACCACTTGAATTGTTTATTTTGAAAAGGCTCAGCCGGGAAGCAAGCCTTTGAGGAAACTTTATAATCTTCTCTCTTTTGCAAAACTGTATTTCGCTAGGATTTTTACCACCAGACTTATCAAGACAAGGAGAGACGAATCTGCTCACCTGGGTTAATGCTGAACGTGTTTTGGATGGAGTTGCGTCTCATGCATGTAACAGTGCTGGTGACAGCATGCATGTGGGAAAAAAGCTGCATGGCACACAGAGGGTACTCAGGGCCAGATCCATCACGAGGGACATTATGGTCTTGATAACACTGGACAGAAATAAAAATTATCACAAAACTTAGCGTTTCTCTAATAGCGTGGTGTGCTGCCTATAAAATTGGACCATACGTTTTTCCTGTAGGTTTTGACATCTAAGCTGAGTTACCTCAACTTCTGCCCCCCTTCCTGAGCTGGGTGGCAGTTCCCCTCTCCCACTCGTTGAAGAAGTTAAGTACCTGCTTAATAACTTGAGTCTCGTTGGCATCTTCAAGCAGAAAAATCGGGAAGTCAAAATCCTCATATGAAAGCCCACTCCCCACAGGATTCCACACAGTCGTATTGCAGTGTGCATATTGAGGGCCGTAATCTTTGGAATAGACACCTGGAAACAGAAAGAAATGGGCAAATCTGAGCCTGTGAGAGGATAACAGCCTGCGGGAAAGGTAGGGCCTGCTGGGAGAATAGCAGCAGATACCGAATGAGCACCATTACGGGCTAGGGACACCAGCTGACAAAGCTTAGAGAGATGGAGCTGGTCACTGCATGCGGCAGAGTGGCAGAGACCGAGCGCCGTGCCGCGCAGGGAGAATAAGAAGCGTGCGTGCTCAAAGCCATCACATGCCAGGCGGCTGGCAGGAGCACTCGGCGAGCATTTATCACATGCTGAGAGAGCGGAGGAGGCACACAGAGCAACATTACACTTCAAAAGGAGGAACACACAAACCAGCGTTTTCTGAGCCCATCACGTGCTGGAAGTACCCCTAAGGCATCCATAACGTGCCAATTGTTTTAACACCTAGATCCTGCGCAAACGACACGAAGGCAGAGAGACAACAAATGCCAGCACACCACTCGTATCTCAGGAGTTTACGCGGCACCCTTCACGGCCGAGAAGGAAGTTTTGTGCAAACCACAGAAGGTAGCTTCTCCCCACAAACTGAAAGATAGCAAACTCGCTGCATGAAATAAACAGCGAAATGAAAACCTAACTGAAACCTCCCGGCGAATTCAGGGAGGCAGAATGGAATGAAAAAAGTAACTGGCCCAAAAAGAGAGGTTAACACATGCTCCACGCAATCTACAGAAATGGAAGCTTTAATGAGCAGGCGGGGAAAAAGGACAAGTTTCACGCCTGAAAGAAAAAGATGTTGCAGCAAACCTTGGCCAGGCTTACCACTTCAGTGACTTAACACTGTTTTAGCCAGCTTATCCAACAGTCTTCCCCCAAACATCAGTCCCAGCCCTTGCTCAGAACTGATGAGATTCCAGATCAGACCAGTTACTTCAAAAGGAATTATCGAGCACGTTAGCTCGGGCACAATTTTGACACGAAAGCGAAGCTACAATTTCATGTGGCCTTGACAGTTCTTGCTTTGACCTTACAACGGAAAGGAACTCCTCCTCCTCCTCCTCCTCCCAGCAAGAAAAAAAGACTTCACATTTCCTTACCAAACCCGTCATTGGGGCACTTCAAACCAGGAGAGAACCCCTGGGGAGGGTTAGGTTTGGCAATGGACACGGCAAGGCCTGACACTCGGGAGGTTCCCTTCAGCTGCATCAGTACCTTCCTGGAGCAGAGAAAGGAATGAAACTGTGAATTCGCTAACGAAGGGTTACAGTCCAAGAAATGCCATTGCTGACATACGACACAAGCACGTGGTTACGCTTATGATCAGAATAATCAACGCGTTCCTTCCTGCTCGTCTCCTCTGAAGCACATAAAATGGCGACAAACAGAACATTTCAACCCCTTCTTTCCTGCTCTGCCCAGGAGACGCGACAAACGTTAGCCGCCTTGTTTAACGAACTTCAGGCACAGCTACAGCAATGAACGTGGCGTAAGAAAATGCACAGTGCAGAGCTCTAACAACAACCAAACTATCTATTTATGAAGAAATAATTCCAGGCAGTAAAACGCAGCCAAAACGTACACCGTCCACCCTCACTGTGCTTTGGAGCAGCGCAGTCAGGGCTGATTTTGCCATCTCTCACTTGAAAAAATCAGACTGCTCGTCCCCAAATTAGGGCCCCCCATCGGTCTTGTGGGCACGCCTGGGGAAGATAAGAAGTGCTGACCTGTTGAAAAGGTTCCCGTCCAGCAATATCATGTAGGGTGGGTGGGGGCCATCAGCAAGAACCCAGTTGAGGTCCTCCTCCTTCTCAACCACGTGGATCACTCCCGTGTCCCCGCTGATGGAGGCTGCAGAAAGAGAAAGCGCCCTTGGTGTCTCACCGTGATCCCTTCGCACCCCAACAACCCCAAACCGGGAGGGCTGCATGGCTAAGAGAGCTTTCAGGAGAGGACGGGAGGAAGCAATGTGGTAAAGTGGCACCGTTTCGCTGGAATAGGACGGAAAAAGGAACGGCTTTTAGAAGAAGAAGAAAAAAAAAAAAAGTGAACAGCACAGTTCAAAAAGTAACAGAAATAAGCACCCAAGCCTTGAAAGCATCTTTTGTTTAAGCCCCCTAAAGCACCGAAGGAACTTCAGCTATCTAAGCGTTACAAGTCTCCTGTGACTGGAGGAAATTAGGCGTGACCCGGGAGGAAACTGAGGCCCAGGGACAGAAAATCGTGCAGAGAAGACAGGACCCGAGTTGAGGACCACAGCCACAGAAGCACCTTCGTGCTGACCATCATCGAAGGTTGCAAATTCCGAAACGGAGAGCTCAGAGGCAGCTCAGCGTGAGGCCCAGAGGAGCACGAGGTGACAGAGGCAAAAGATCAGGGCAGCGCAGGGGACCGGCAGCCGAGCAGGTCCGCCTGCTTGTCATTTCACCCCATCCCAAGAAAACGAAGCCCTTTCCTAAGTCTCTACCGACAAAAACAACCCCCACAGCTCGGAAAAGCAGCCGTCGTTACTCACTGCCCAGGGCTGGGACAGCAGGATCGCGTGCTGGTGTCTGCACTACCGCCAGGCTCACGTCAGAGGGCAGAAGAGCCGGGGAGCCCGCACCCCGCGGTGTTATCGGGCGGACTGAGCGCAGCTGTGCTGTGCTGCCCTGCCGTGGCAGCCGCCGCAACCTCTGCCGCAGGGAGCGGCTCGCTAAGGAAGCGAAATTCAAGCGCAAATTAACAAATCCCTGACTCAGGGCTTGCCCTTTCCGCAAGGGAAACAGCTGCTCTTCTCCAGCAAGGAGCGCCGGTCGAATTGGGCTCCCTTACCTTCCTCCTCGTTCCCAGCAGCCCTACCTCCTCCTCCTGCACCTTCACGGCACAAAAACCATACAAAGGCAACACGCGTTGCACAAGCAGCTAAACCGAACCCTCCGGGCCCTTCGTACGCCGCTTCGTTGGTTCTTCACTCCCTGCCTGTTTCTCTAGGAGCCTGTGAATTCGGCAGGGCTCACGGCTTTGCCTCCTACCCGGGGCGCTGGCTGGGCAAGGACCAGCCTGCGTGGTGAACTGGCTTTGTCCCGCACGCGACCAGCTGCACGTGCTGAAAACGTCGCTCTCTGCCTAGCCACGGGTTTTCGGGGCCTAGGAAACGCAGACCTTCTAAGGTCTCTACCCCTCAATTTGGCCGAAACAGGTTCAGCGTTACCGGAGTGGGACTGGAAAAGCCAGCAAGCAGCGCTAGGAAGGCGGACGGTGCTGAACTAGGCAGGCCAGCAGCGCTGTACCCCGTCCCTCGGGGCACGGCCCCCCCCCGCCCCCCCCAGGAGCAGCTCCGGGGCTCTACTCACACTGGCAGCCGATCTGGTGGGTGGCGTTCAGGAGGCGAACGCACGGCGCCGTCTTGTTCAGGGGGATGTAGATCTTCCTCTCCACGGAGTTCCCCTGGCAGGAGCCTGGGGGAGAAGGCGGAGCCCAGCCTCAGAGAGGGGCAAACCGGGGGCTCCCCGCACCTCCAGGTGCTCCCCCCAGCTAAAAGGGGGGCGGGGGGGGGGAGATCAACCCCTGCCCAGCTTGGAGGGAACGGCCGGGGGCTCCCAGGGCCCCATCTCCTCGGGGGAGGACCCCAGATCCTGGGGGAGGGGGGGGAACCCCAGATCCCTGGGGGGGGGGGGGCGAACCCCAGACCCCTGGAGGGGGGGGGGGGGGAACCCCAGATCCCTGGGGGGGGGGGAACCCCAGATCCCTGGGGGGGGGAGGGGGGAACCCCAGATCCCTGGGGGGGGGGAGGGGGGAACCCCAGATCCCTGGGGGGGAACCCCAGATCCCTGGAGGAGGGGGGGAACCCCAGATCCCTGGGGGGGGGGGGGGGGGGGAACCCCAGATCCCAGGGAGGGAGGGGGACACGACCGAGGGGGGGACCCCCAGCTCCCGGGGGAGGGAACGGGAGGACGGACGGGACCCCACATCCCGGACGGGGAGACACGGGGGGGGTCCCCAGATCCCCGGGGGGGGGGGGGGGAGGAGGGAGCGGGAACCCCAGAGCCCTTTGGGGGAGGGGGGACCCCAGATCCGGGGGGGGGGGAAGCCAGCCCGGCCCAACCCTTCTCCCCAGCAAGCTCACCCGCCGCCAGCACGGCGAGGAGCAGCCCCCGCAGCGGCCCGCACCAGGCCGGGAGCCGAGGGCTCCCCGCAGCGGCCGCCATCCCCCGCCTGCCCCGAGCCCTCCCCGCCGCCATCTTCCCGGCTCTTCCGCTTCCTGCGGCGCGGCCGGAAGCCGCTCTGTGCCGCCGGGAGGACCGCGTCTCGCTGGTCAGGGAGGCGGAAGCGGAAGGCGAGGCCGCTTCCGGGACGCCGACGTGGAGGGGTCGGGGCGGCGGAGGCGGCCGGCGGTGGGGGCGCGATGCTGACCAAGTTCGAGACCAAATCGGCCCGGGTGAAAGGTAGCGGGGGGGAGGGGGGGGGAGGAGAAGGGTCTGGGCCGCGGGGGGGGGCTCAGGGGAAACAAGAGGGGGTCTGGGAGTCGTGGGCCTGGGCCGCGGGGGGAGCCCCGGGGGTCCTGAGGGGGGCTCCGGAGGGGTCCTGAGGGGACTCCTGGGGGTCCGGGGGGGGGCTCCGGGGGGGTCCTGAGGGGTCCTGGGCGTGCTCCTGAGGGGGGCTCCGGGGGGGTCCTGAGGGGACTCCTGGGGGTCCGGGGGGGGGCTCCGGGGGGGTCCTGAGGGGTCCTGGGCGTGCTCCTGAGGGGGGCTCCGGGGGGGTCCTGAGGGGGGCTCCGGGGGGGTCCTGAGGGGGGCTCCGGGGGGGTCCTGAGGGGACTCCTGGGGCTCCGGAGGGGTCCTGAGGGGACTCCTGGGGGTCCGGGGGGGGGCTCCGGGGGGGTCCTGAGGGGTCCTGGGCGTGCTCCTGAGGGGGGCTCTGGAGGGGTCCTGAGGGGACTCCTGGGGGTCCGGGGGGGGGCTCCGGGGGGGTCCTGAGGGGTCCTGGGCGTGCTCCTGAGGGGGGCTCCGGGGGGGTCCTGAGGGGGGCTCCGGGGGGGTCCTGAGGGGGCTCCGGGGGGGTCCTGAGGGGGCTCCGGAGGGGTCCTGAGGGGACTCCTGGGGCTCCGGTGGGGTCCTGAGGGGTCCTGGGGGTGCTCCTGAGGGGGGCTCCGGGGGGAGGGTCCTGAGGGGAGCCCCTAGGGATTCTCGTTTCCTTCGGGGGCTCCTGAGGGGGCTCCTGGGAGGTCCGGGAGGGGTCCTGAGGGGGGTTCCTGGGGCTCCGCTTGGTGCTCTGTCACGGCCTGGCCCCTTCATCCCCCGTCTCCTTGCCTCGGCAGGGCTCAGCTTCCACCCGAAGCGGCCCTGGATCCTCACCAGCCTGCACAACGGCGTCATCCAGCTGTGGGACTATCGGATGTGCACCCTCATCGACAAGTTCGACGAGCACGACGGTCAGCGGGGGGGGCGAAGGGGGGGGGGGGGGCGGCGTGCGGGGCAGGAGCAGGGCTGAGCGGCTCTGTGGGGCTGCAGGCGGTGGGTGTTGCACCCCGCCGTTCGTAGCGGCCAGCTCGGCGCTTTCTGAGCACTGCTTCCCCGCAAATGAAGTGGGGCAGTATTCGTTTCTGGTGGAAAAATAGATTTGTAGGTACAAGTACAAAGGGTTTGGGTGCTTTGCGACGTTTTTCTGCAAGCGTGCCGATGAAAAGGAAGGTGTTTGGGAGTGGGATATCGTCCTCTAACACTGCTTCTTGTTGCTTTGAACCTTTTGACTTATCTGCAGTAAAAAATGCAATGGGGAGCGCGAAATGCCCTCTTTATGGGATGTAAGGGACTGTTCCAGCTGTCAGTCGTCCTGCCTCGTCCAACCTTCTCTTCCTTTTCGTAGGACCCGTTCGAGGGATTGATTTCCACAAACAGCAGCCTCTGTTTGTTTCTGGAGGCGATGACTATAAAATAAAGGTAACCTTTTACTCCTTTTTACAGTTTTTCTCTAAAAGGCATTGCCCGGGGATGGAATTTTTCAGGAATTCTGATTCTGCTGTTTCAGAGGAATTAGTGGTAATCGCAGCAAGTTGAAGCCTTTTTATGGCTTGCATTAGAAATATCTTAAACTGGAAGAGGAAGAGGCTTGTAGGTGAACGAAGAGACTGAAATCTTTAGCCTATTGTGAAAAAGCACAATAAAATCTAGCTGGCTGGGGCACGTACCCTCATTGTGCTGCTTTTGTGTTGCTCAGGTGTGGAATTACAAACTGCGCCGCTGCCTTTTCACTCTGCTCGGACACCTGGATTACATCCGCACCACCTTCTTCCACCACGTAAGCTCCTCTAGTACTTACCCCGGTGCGTGCCTGTGTTCCTCCTGCGCGAGTGGAAATCTCTTTTGCTTCCTTGGATGGGAATCTTTGCTAAGGAGGCTCTGCTGAAGGAAAAAGTACAGGCGTGGTCCTTTTTAGAGGTGTAAGAGGCATAAATTCTGCCTCCTAGATCTTAAGTGAAATAAAATAAAAGAGGGTAATTTTGGGCGGCAACTGAAAAACGCTGGAGGGAGGGAATGTGGGGGGGGGGTATGATTTCACGTGCAAACTACTTTGTCTTTTTTAGGAATATCCGTGGATTTTGAGTGCTTCTGATGATCAGACCATTCGGGTTTGGAACTGGCAGTCCAGAACTTGCGTCTGGTAAAATCAGTGGATGCTTTAAAAATAACTGTAGGGCTTGGGTGCGAGCTATCCTCATTTGTTGTTTTCGAGTGGGAGGTGATATTGATATTTCAAACCGAGCATAGTTGAAGGAACAGAACTGACAAAAAAAAAAAAAAAAAAAACAGATCAGTAACGAAGATTTCTGTCAGTTGTGACTTTTGCTCACTTACATTGATGCTACTAAACACGTTTGTAAATTCCTGTGGTGTTTGGTTGAAAATTTTTCGAAGTTAAAATAAGATGCAGCGGTGTTGATACCTGTGAAGTTACTGATATCAGTGAGCCAGCCCCTGAATGTTCTCACTGAGAACAGCTGTGTTGGGTAGCTGTGATAATTCTTGAAGAATTCTTCAAGAAGAATTCAATTCTTCAAGAAGAATTCTTGAATTCTTGTATTTCCCTTCCAAGTATTATCAACCATATTCCTCTTTGTCCCTTCTGAGACTGAGCTTATTGCTGTTGGTGCAAGTCAGAGTGCGTGCTAATATATCTGATGTTTAAATGGCGTTTTCTGTCCTTTTTGTTGTAGCGTGCTGACAGGACACAACCACTATGTGATGTGTGCCCAGTTTCACCCCTCTGAGGACCTGGTAGTGTCAGCCAGCTTGGATCAGACTGTGCGCGTTTGGGATATTTCTGGTGAGCTGCCCAGATCAAGGGGGTGTCCGGTGGCAAAGCCCACTTCAAAACTGCAATTGCTGAAAGCCAAACGAGGCAGGAAAAAAGTTGGTTCCGATCTGAGAGCAGGAAGAGTAGCCTGTCAGCTCTAGGAGCCTCAGGAAGAGTGTTAAACGTTTGGCAGGGATCTAGTCCCCTCATTTTTCAAGAAGCTGTAGGTTGTTGGCTGAAGGGGACTTCTGGGGCTCATCTAGTCCAACTTTATGCTTGAAGCAGCCTTCTGCAACAGTAGATGTGAGCCGTAGGTTTGTGCAGCCCAAAAAACTCGTTAAGAGTTTGATTTTTATAGCCAACATAGGCGACAAGTATTGCTGTCAGAATGGGCACGGCGCTGTCGGCTGATCAGCGTTGCCAATGTGCAAGGCTTGTAGGAAAAACTCTAAAAAAAAAATTCTGGGTCACCTTGATCCCTTTCAAAATCTCTTGGAGGCAGCAGCAAGTCATTTGTTCCGAGATAAAGATAAGAAGGCCTCTCTACTCATTGCACAATGGGCAGGGGATCTTTTTGGTGGCTTAATTGTGGCTGGTGACAGGACGATAACATTGGGAATTTCTTCGTCGTCCAGTCTGCTTGTCTTTCATGAGGCAAGGCGTGGCCTGGAGATCAGAGCGGGAGTTGCGAGTCAAAAGTCCAAAGTCCTTTGCTGATGTCTGAGCTGTTTCTTAGGTTATACCTAAGGCCACGAGGTGATTCAGTGGAATCGCATAGGATCCATAAATGAAGAGCTGAAAGCCAAGAAAATAGGTGGAGAAGGGGCTGGTGGGAGGCAGTACTGGTGGTGGTACAACTTAAACTATTCTGGAGAGAGACCGAGGCCCTTCATCCGATCTGCCGCTCTCGCCATTGCAGTTTTGGTTGGGCATGCTGCGTTATTTGTAGTACACGCTCAGACATGGCCAGCTGTGTCAACAGTAGGGGCTGGGGACAGGATATCCTGGTTATTTAAAACCTGTCCCCCTCTCCGTACTGCCAGCACGGGGAGTTTAACAGCTATTCTGCTAGGAAGCTTTGCTGCTGCATTCTCCCACAGACGCTCGCTCTCAGCAGAGTTCCAGCTGCCAAATTGGTTTGGAGATGGTACAGGGCTTTTTATTTATTTTTTTTTTCCCTCAGCTGATATGTGATGAGGGGTTTTAGAGACATGCTGAATTATTGACTCAGCTGTCGCTCCAGTCAGACACGACACTGCCGGAATATTAGTGTGTGGAGAAAAACACGGGTAGATGTTAAACAGATTGAAAATAGTATTTTTTTTTTTTTTTTTCCCCTCCCCCCCAAAAGTTTTTCCCCCAAATGGCTTCCGTCCTCAGCAGGACTCTGTTCTGGCTCTAGCAGCCTGCTGGAAATGGTTATTTCCACATTTTGTCTGATTCCTCTTATCCACATAATCCTGATCAGAGAGAGCATCATGTGATGTTGAGCTTTAACTCCATTTCTGAGTGCTGCTTTTAACTTGCAGCTTCTGCTGACATCAGTGGGATTATTTTTCATCAGGCTTTGGGGTTTTTAGTACTGGATCTTTGATGCCCCCAGTTAAATGAATTTAAAGGTCGTATTCCAAATTCTCCCTCCCAAAACTCAGCTTTGTTGGCAGCTGTGGCAGAGTGTGAGGGATGAGGAGCATGACCCAGAGCAGACCAGGGTGAAGACTGCCTTGTAGTTCTGAACTGCCACAAATTTCCTGTTCTTTGGTTTGAAACCTGCTGATAAAGGATCTTCAGCGTAAAACAAATAAGCTGGAGGTTGAAGGGTCTATTTCCTGCTAATCTGCTGAGAGAGAGTGTGAATGCAGTCGGAATAAGCTTGTTTATATATTAAAATGCATGAACGTTTGTGTTGTACTGTTCACCTGTGCTGTGGAACGAAGTCCTTGCTCATGTGGCTGATATTAACCTACAAAATCTACAAAATAATCTTCTGTTTTTCTCTTGTTTCTTTTCAAGTATTAACCAGTGAGGAGGGTGCTGGTGGTCTTGCTCTGATCAGAGTGCTTTGTGTCTGCGCTTTAACACCCGCCACACACCAACTCCCGTTTAACCTTCCTCTTGGTTGGCAAATAACTGGCAAAAAATGCCCTTGTTCTGTCAGGACTCTGTTTAGCTGATCTGGGTGACGTGCTTAAGTGAGGATCACCTGAGGGTTTGGGCTGGTGCTGCTGAGACGCCCTGGGACTGGGAGGATCTCGGCTGAAAGTCCCCACGTGGCACCCGTAGACCTGGGCTGCCTCTCCTTGAGCACCACCGTATGTGCACGTGTGGTGACGGCTGGCAAAACCTTTGGTACAACTTCAGCCCCCACTTCACTTCTCTGCTCGTCCACTGAATGCGGGTGGGTTGGAGGGGCCAGAATGAACCGAAGCCCAGCAAGGGCGTAGTCAGTACCCAAGAGCCCTCTTTAGTTTCCGCCTTGGGTAGGTTACTGACCTCAGGTACGGGGCCTGAATTGCGAGGAAGATGATAGAAGAAAAGAATTTGTAACGGACCGTGTATCTGTAGGTCAGTGCTGTCTCTAACACATCAGCCAGGTGTTCCAGAAAATGGGTGCCAGGAGTGTCCTGATGCTTCACTGCTCTCTTTCTCCTTCTCTCCTAACTTACAACGTGTCATTCACCGGCAGTATGTTGCCCCTTTTCCTCTGGTTGTTCTAATACCTGCTCTTCCGAGCGCTTGTGTGCATGTCCATCTGAGTCTGCTCTTCAGGTTTTTTTTGCTCTTCTGAAACAGCTGTCCCTAGAGTGCCTAATATCTGCCTTTCTGCTGCAAGTCCCCTCTCTGTCCCTGCTCCCTCCCCAGAGCAACACAGGAAGCTGCTATGTTCTGTGAGTGTTCTGCCTTTCCTTAGATTTGTGCAGTTACGCCAGAAATTTTCCACTTGTGTTCCAGTCCTGTTTCACTGGCTTGTCAAAGGCTCAAGTATCTTCTCTTCCGAAAATCCTACGTTTCTTCACTCGCCTTCTCTGGGTTATATATGTTTTATTCCTCCTTTCTGGGGTGGTTTGTGCCAGCTTTGTAGAAGTTTCCACTCAGCCGTTCAAGTTCGTCATCGTTACTTGGACCATCTGTGTGTGCACCTCACTCAGTGTGCTGAGCGTTTGTGCTTTGCTCTGAGGCGCTGCTTGTCACGGTCATTTCATCAGCCTAACTTCGCAGAAGGGTTTGTTGAGATGTTGAGCTGCTGATCTATGAGGAGCGTGGGAATCAGAATTGCAACTAGAAAATATTTTTTGCCTTCTGTATCGTTTATTCTCTTCTTGTACTTCCCTCTCTGTTGGTCTCCATAGAAGTGCAGTTCTGCATTTATCCTAGACAGATTTTTCTTGCTCTATAAACTCCATGATAGCTTTCTTGGGCCAAGTACTTTTGAATCTAAAAGGGTATTTTCTAAGTTTTGTTTTAGTGTTTTATGTAGTCTTTCCCTGTGCACTGTCAGATGAGAGGCTCTTTTCATTTCTTTCCATACTGTGTTATGTTGCGTTTTAATGAGGAATGGCTTGAAGTACGTCTGTTTTAATTTGGAAAACTTAGTGTTCTTCAGAATCAGGAACAGGCTTTTTTTTCCTATAGTTTTAGCTCCCCAAAATATCCTGTGCCCAGGCAGATTGATGACCTCAGGATTATGGATTTGGGCAGAGTGGCATGGTTGAAAAGTCCCCTGAAAACCTGCAAGCTCAATTCAGTGAAGGAGGAATGAGAGGAAGAGAAATCAGAATGCCTCAGCCCTTTGCTGAAGTGCCACTGTCTGTGTCCCAGTGAGCTGAGGTGATCCTTTCAGTGGTGTACTGCAGTGCAGACTTTTCTTTTTGGTATGTCTAATCTTAGCTTGTGCTTTTGGAGGAAGTGGAAGGGAGTCCCGGATATTTCTCCCCCTCTTCCACTCCTTCAAGTTCTCACTTTCCACCTGAAGATGTATATAAACAACGTGGGAGAGCACTCAACTTGTTTCTGGATAAGGAATGTTGCCTTAATTATATAATTTCTGCTTCCTCCACCCTGTTCCTCCTTCCCCTTTGTTCTGCAAGGCCTAAGGAAGAAGAACCTGTCCCCTGGAGCTGTGGAGTCGGATGTCAGGGGAATAACAGGGGTGGATTTGTTTGGGACAACAGATGCAGTTGTGAAGCACGTTCTTGAGGTACGGTGTCAGTGTGTGCGCTCTACAACCTTTTCAAATTTGTTTAGTGAAATCCTTGTGACCCAAATGACTCTCTGAAAGGCCAGAAAAATAGCAGAGGGAAAAGAGTTAAAATACCAGCCTCGGCTCAGTGGAGTAACGTGCTCCAAGAATTCTGTAAATTGAAATCTGGAGATGTTTGCACTGAAACCTAACGAGTACCGTTCTCTCTGTATGGCTAAAAGCTCCATTAAATAGCGGACATTATTGCCTAGTGTTACTGGAAGCAGCATTCTGTAATGGCTTGTTAAAGCTGGGAAGTGGTGCTGCTCTGCTGGTGAAGGATGGTATCTGCAAAGCTCGTTACTGTGGGCAAAGTCTGTCTAAGCGTTTGGTATGAGCAGCGTGGCATACAAAAAATAGCGAGAGCTGCATCTTGGCAAGCCTGTCTGCAGTCTTGTCACTTTGTTTTTCCTTTGCTCGTTACGTTCAGTCGCTAACCTGCTTCAAGTGACTGTTTTCTTTTTGCCTTGTAGGGCCACGATCGTGGAGTGAACTGGGCTGCCTTCCATCCCACAATGCCGCTTATTGTGTCAGGAGCTGATGATCGACAAGTGAAGATCTGGCGGATGAATGGTAAGTGGATTCTCCAGGGGGAACCCCTGGGGAGAAGGGTGTTAAGAACTGAAGTTTGTTTGAACGTTTGTAGGCTGAACCTGAAAGTAATTTACATTTTGCAAGCATGTATGTAGGATGCAATGGTAAATAATCCCAAACAGCGTTGGCTTTTGCAGACTGAAGGGGGCTCAGTCCCTGAGCAAACACTTCTAGCTGCTTTTGATTTGCATGCACTGCTGAGCAGAGGTTTGTAGGAACAGAAAAGATTGCCTCTAAAGTTTTTTTGAATATGTGCCAATGGAATAAGAAAGGGAGATGATTCTAGAATGAGAAGCACTTCACCAGGAATGGATGCCCTTTTGCCAGCTCAGTCCGGCTAAGCTATATAAAATTCTTTGCACCTTTTTGGAAATCTGGTTTACCTGTTTCTCAGGCAAGCTGTGCTAGCAGTTAAACGTCACAAAAATAAATTGCGGGGAATGGTTTAGTAATAGCCCACTTCATTAAGGTGTTTGCTGCGTTTTCTCCTGTGGAATAACTTAACCTGTTCAAGCATTAGTTTCCTCTTTCTTTTCCGCTTCTGGTTAGAATCCAAGGCCTGGGAGGTTGACACTTGCCGAGGACATTACAACAATGTCTCGTGTGCTGTCTTCCACCCCCGGCAGGAACTGATCCTCAGCAATTCAGAAGACAAAAGCATCCGTGTCTGGGATATGTCGAAACGGTTAGTTCATGTCAGGCATCTGCCTCAACCTTATTGTGGAAGTTTTACACATGTGAGAGGCCTACAGTTATTCTTAGAGAAACTGAAGACCAGAACTCCTTAAAGCTTTAGTTTTAGCATTTGATAATTACTGAGAAAGAAATGTTTTTCATATTTGCTGTCCCTTTGAGATGCGTGTTATGGGCAAGGCTTATAATTGTCTGAAAGGAGGTGGAAGAAGACTGACTTGTCTAGTGATGTTGCTGCTGCAAATATTTTAAATGAGAATGTATTATTTGGCAGAAGGTTATGAATACAGTGTTTTGAACTCTGTCTGGACTCCCCATGCTGAATGCCAGCGATTAGTCTGAAGTTTGGGATCTTTATTTGGGGACCTGGAGCATACGGCAGAGTTTCCATTTTGTTTATACTCCTTATTTCTTATGTTGCATGTTTAGCACGGGTGTTCAGACCTTTCGCCGTGATCACGATCGCTTTTGGGTATTGGCAGCTCATCCCAACCTCAACCTCTTTGCTGCAGGTAAAAAACAAAACAAAAGCATTGAAGGTCTTGGTCTTGGCATCTCCATAATGAGAAAACCCACAGGATTTAATTCGCGTTTGAATTCTTGCATGCCTTTTCCCAGGCCATGACGGTGGCATGATTGTGTTCAAATTGGAGCGTGAGCGGCCTGCTTATGCTGTGCATGGGAACATGCTGTATTATGTGAAGGACCGTTTCCTCCGCCAGCTTGATTTTAACAGTTCCAAAGATGTTGCTGTCATGCAGCTGCGAAGGTAAGAGATGAGTGCTTAGCATATTATGAAAGGCGTTGCTAGTATCTTTAATCCCTTGTTAGTTCCTCACTTACAGATAGGTCAGATTGTCACATTCTGCATAGATACAACTTTTTTTTGTAACTGGCTGTAAGTTTGCAGTAATTCAGACTGAAATGCCAGCTGTCATTTGTAAAATGCTGGTGTTCTTACAGCGTTTCCAGGTGGTTCAGGAAATTCATCAAAACAGCTTTTTTGGCACTCTGTTTATTAAAAAAAAAAAAAAAATGAAGATGAGTGTTAGAAATAATCTTGTTTCACCTGTAACTTTCTTTTATTTATGACTTCTGTTCAGTGGATCCAAGTTCCCTGTGTTCAACATGTCGTACAACCCAGCTGAGAACGCTGTCCTTCTCTGCACAGTAAGTCAAGTTTTGCTATGTAACGTGCTAAAGAACTTTTCATGAGGCTGTGAATGGCAGTTCTCTGAAATCCTACCCTGGAAATTTTCCCCCCATCTTTGTGCAGAGAGCCAGCAACTTGGAGAACAGTACTTATGATCTGTACACCATTCCCAAGGATGCAGATTCCCAAAATCCGGATGGTAGGCACTTTCTTATTTCACACTATTCCTGTGAGCGTTTAGTGTTGTATAGCTGTCTCCTCCTCCTCTTCTCTCCAACTATGTGTGTTATATATAAAAAAGCTTCATTTTTGTAAGCCTCTCATTGGATTTTTTTCTTCATGTTTCCCAATGTCCCTGCAGCACACATCATTTGGCAGGCTTCCTGCTTACTATATCACACGACACTGACTTGAAAAATTCATGTTCATCCCAAACTTTTACTGCTACAAATATATATTTTATAATTTTGTTATTAGTAACTTTCCATTTTCCCTTTCGACGCAGCAGGCAGCATTCCTGGCTTGTCAACAGAGATGGATTTTAACCAGATATATTTTGTTCGAAGAGGTTTTATACTCTGAAAAGTGGCTGTAAAAGTGACAGTGCCAGGGTGCCAGTGTTCATTCTTCCTCTCGGCAAATTCCGGATCAGTTTTATGCAATTTACAAGTCAAAACATGATTTAGGAAAAGAAAAAAATTCTTTCTCCTAACTGTGAATTCCATTTGGGATCTGAAACTCCAGCTGGTTTCTCCTGCCTCTGTCGTCATGGCAGTAAAGATTTCGAAATGAGTGGGAGTGATGAATGTGTTAGACTGGAATCCAGCTCACTTGTTCTCACATCTATTGATTTCTGCAGATCTAATGAAGGGAAGGTTTCTTTGCTCAGTACAGTCAGGCAGGTATATTTGGAGAGACAGAGAAAGGGAGCTTTCTGGTAACTTTATATAGGTGAAATGCTACTGAGGGTATTATAAATAGTTAGTTTTGATTGAGTCATTCAAAGCTGACTTGTCTGGGGACACCTGGCTTGTCACCCTTTTAGAGAGGAAAGGGTTTATTCCAGAAGAGGTTTCCTCCTCTTCTGGAGGAGGAGGTGTCGAGGCCTCATGAAAACCTAAGCACCTTTAATGCATTTTCAAGAACAGCATTGTAATTCTACTAGCTGATAAATATTTTCTTTAACAAACTGCCGTGTATGCAGAATTCTCGTGATTTCCCTTGTCTGTAATGTAGATGTTTAACATGTGCACTGGATTTCTCATCCTCGTGCCCTTCAGTTTATTTACCTGACCTACAAGGGAATCTAAACTTCCTTATCACCGTTTAATCATCTTTTGGGTAAAATACTTCAGCCTTTTTCTGAATGAGGTACAGCCAGTGTTTAAGATCTAAAGCCAGTAAAAATGCTGCGTTGTGGCAATTCAGAAAAACAGGGTGAAGTTGCCATCAGAAAACCCTAAGCAGAGCTGGAAATAGAATTTAGACCAGTCTTTCTTGCGTAGGGTAGTAACTGAGGGCTGAGGCAGTCAGGTTTAAGTCATTTGTTCGGCTGTGGATCTGCCACAAACAGTACTGTGCTTGGTGAAATAGTCCCCAGTCTGGTGGGTGGGTCTGCAAAAACATTCGTGTTGAGCAGCAGGAGGACCAGAGAGAGGGGGGATTGCGAACTAAAGAAGGAGAAATTTTGTTTTACCAAAGCAGTAGCAACTCTCTCGCCTCGCTTGTTTGTTCCCTTCTCCTGTTTCAAAACCTTCTCTGCATCTGAAAAATCCTGCAGCGTGGTTCTTTATGTGTGTCTGACGTGCAGAGCGCTGTGTTTGTATTAGCATTTTAAAACTGAGAGAACAGCTGCGTGCTGCGGAGAGTGCAGCCTTTCTCCTCCAGCTCGTTATGTCAGTTTGCAGGGGGGAGAGGGAGGGGGGCTTACATTGAAGCCGGGACCCTCGCTGCTCGGTTTGTTTGGCCAGCAAGGCTCTGCTCGTTAGCTTGACAGACTGTGCTGTCGCCCAGGATGGCCCTGCTTCAGCGCCAAGCAGTGGCGTTGGCGGTACAGACAGCCACTTGTCTTGTGCCTTGGCTGGAGAGAAGGGCTGGCGCTGGCCACGCTGCGATCTGAAAGGACATTGGGGGAGGAAATGAGTCTTGCGAATAGCCTCAGGTTAAACATGAATTAGTAGGAAGCAGCTACAACAGCCAAGATGGGATCAAACAAGACTGACTAATGTGTTGCCATAAGAGCCTGCCAGAGGTTTTATTCACTGCCTGCGTCTTTCTCTCCCTAGCCCCTGAAGGGAAACGTTCCTCCGGGCTAACAGCTGTGTGGGTAGCTCGTAACCGCTTTGCAGTCCTGGATCGAATGCATTCGGTAAGGGGACAGGCTTAATAGGGTCATCTTTTTAACGGGGTATATTGTCATTTGGAAACGTGCAAATGGAATAGTGGGAGATTGGGTTAACAGAATTATTGGAGATCCACATAGACTGGCAAGGCATTCTCAATAGAAAGTGAGCTGCAGATAACACATGAAGAAATATAATACAATAAAAATGTAGTGAGTTGAAAGTATTATTTAACTTATGGTAAACGCTGGCTCAGTTGCTGGAAGCCTGCTACTGCAGGTGGGTTCAGAAATGACAGCTGACCGGAACAGGACTGTGAAGCCACCCAGGTTGCTTTCATAGCATGCAAGTAATGAGGAAATGCTGAAAAAGCAGGTTAGTTTTTTATAAAGGTCTTTGATCTCACTTGTGGAGTGAAATAGGAGAAAGAAGGGGGAAAGAAAGTCATGGAAAGTTCTCCCCACTCCAGTTTACTTGGTGGAAAGGGAAAGAAAAGTCTTACTCTTTGCCCAATGCAGAATATTTATCTATTCATTTTGTATCTGATTCAGTATTTTTTTTGCCTAGTATATTACAGTTTCTTGTACCTGTTTTGTTACTCCTCCCTGCCTTCCCCTTCTCTCCTTGCAGTTCTCCCCTTTCAACTTCCTCATCTCCTTTATTTACCCTGTGTCTGCCCACCCTCCTTCCCTTCATATTTACTTTGTTCATATACTCAGTGCAGGGAGAGCTTGAAAATTATACCAGCTAGCTGACAACGACAGCAGTGGGGCTAAAGGGAAAGCTCGCACTCTTATGTCTGCGCCCTGGTAAACTTAAGTTGTTGGGTTTTCCAGAAGGATAATGTCTGATCCTGTCTTGTGAAAGGCTTTGTATTTAGCTTGGGCTCTTGAGGTTCAGCTATACAAAAATTCTGAGCTAAAACGATCCTAAATTTCTTTGTATATTCTATCTGACTGCCCTGTGTTGCTGTGTTTTGTTTTCCTCTCATCAAATGGCAGATCCTAATCAAAAACTTGAAGAATGAGATCACGAAGAAGGTGCAGGTGCCGAACTGTGATGAGATTTTCTATGCTGGCACAGGGAACCTGTTACTGAGAGATGCAGACTCCATCACCCTCTTTGACGTGCAGCAGAAGCGGTAAGATCCAGTCTGCTGGGGGAAGTTTTAATATTGCAATCCTGTTGGCGTGTGCCCTCTAGGGACAAGTAATAGCTATTAATGCACTCCAGAATTCAGCATCAGCTGCAGGCTGCGTCAGACTGATCCAAACCACGGCTAACAACTGTTAGGGAGAGCAGAATGTAAACACAGCCAAGGTGCAGTTTATGCTGCAGGCATTGTGCCATTGATCATAGGGAGATGTGTGCCATATCCTTATAAATTCTGTGACTACAGAATCGGGTACTATAAAAGTGGAAAGAAATCAAAAACCCCATACTCAGTCAAGCTAAGCTTGCCTGATGCCTTGTCCCTTAGGTTTTATATCTGTTCAAAATGCTTTTAAAGTGGAGCATGATAGCAAGTTTGTACTGGTTATGTGTTGGCTAGCCACTAAGAAACAGACAAGTAGCTGGTGCTTTTGGCCATCATTGTCAGTTTGAGAAGGTTCTGGATTAGCAGCAGATAAATGCGGTGTGTCTTGATCGCTTATGTCCCAGAATTTGCTTTGAGTTTCATTTCCTTATTTCTGTGTCTTTGTCTTTCTAGTATTGTTGGGAAAGTTAAGGATAAATTTATTAAAGCAAATGTTACTTGTAAATACCGTATTTCCTTTGTTCTGTTAAAACCATCCTTAATCATCTCCGTATTTTTCAAGTCAGTTGTCACCTCAAATGTGTTTATTGCACAGGCATGGAGAAAGCTTTGTTTTGTTGATGTAGAGACACCCTGAATTTTGTTGCGTGATTTTGTAGCTTCAGAATTGCATAAAGAGGATTCAGAGCATCCGCAAATTGGGCTCAGCGTATTGGAGACTGGTAGCTGATTATAGAGCTTGCTGTGGAGGCATATTGTTCAACTCTCTAACGTCAGTGCTGTCCTTTTCCAGGACTCTGGCCTCGGTGAAGATCTCCAAGGTGAAATACGTCATCTGGTCGGCTGACATGTCCCACGTAGCTCTGCTGGCCAAGCATGGTAAGCAGGGGAGGCTGCAGTGTTTCACCTGGATTCCAGTGAATGCTAGGTCCCTCCTTGGCTGGGAGCGTGTTCCATGTTTTCACGATCTGCTAGAGTAACTGCTCAGTGCTGTGTCTAGTGGTGAAGGTACAGCTGCAGATGGATTCAGTGTGAGCCCTGCTGCTTTTTCTCTTCAGTAAAGCCTTTTTGCAAGCTTATAGAACAGATGATTTGCTATATTCCTCAAAAAGGATCAGCTATTCTGTCTTTCTTTAAAAAAAAAAAAAAAAAAAAAGGGCAGATGGTGACAATTTTGTTGTGGTTACTATCATCTCCGTGATGTCCAAATCTGAATATAGTCCCTATTTCTGGGACTGTGGAAGAGAAAAGCTCTAAGTCAGAGTCAGAAATTTAAAAGTAGAGTTACCTGATCCTCCTCCTTTCTGCTTTTGTCTCCAGCCATCATGATCTGCAACAGAAAGCTGGAATCCCTGTGTAACATCCACGAAAACATTCGTGTCAAGAGCGGTGCCTGGGATGAAAGCGGTGTGTTCATCTATACCACCAGCAACCACATCAAATATGCTGTCACCACAGGGTAAGTCTGAGAGTCGAACAGAGTCCTTGAACTGGCTGGCCTTGTGCAGACTACCAGTGTTTTTATTTTGTGTTTGTTTGGCAGATGCCAAAGTTAGTGCTGGTGCAACTCCACTTTTACAGTACGGATGTACCCCAAGGCAGTTAGAGCTAAATAGATGCACTTGGCTCATGTTTGGTTGCTTACCCTATGCACTGGTGTTTTATTGCTGGGTTGGGTGGCTGCTCTATTCGTCTGACTGGCGCTTGCAGGCTAAAATAGCATAGTGAGCCGCCTCTGAGGTAGGGGATGTGGCCATATAGAAATGTTGGTGTGCACGTGTGCTGTGTGTTGGCATAGGGATCATGGAATCATCCGCACCCTGGACCTTCCTATCTATGTTACCCGTGTGAAGGGGAACAACGTGTACTGCCTGGACAGAGAATGCCGCCCCAGGGTCCTCACCATTGATCCCACAGAGTTCAAATTCAAGCTGGCATTGATTAACAGAAAGTACGATGAGGTGAGGCATGAGAAACTCTGCGCTATTTCTTGGTCATGGCCTGAGGGTTCAGGAACATGCCTTGCAAGTGACGTCAGCTTCACTGCCTGGGCCTTTTCTTTGCAGGTACTGCACATGGTGAGGAATGCTAAGCTTGTGGGCCAGTCCATCATCGCCTACCTGCAGAAAAAAGGCTACCCTGAGGTGGCCCTGCACTTTGTCAAAGATGAGAAGACCCGCTTCAGCCTGGCACTGGAGTGTGGCAACATTGAGGTGAGGTGGCAGATGGTGCCGTGAGAAGGGCATGTCTTTTGGGTCGTCACTTTGGGGATGATAGCTGCCCTACTAAGGTGCAGGCCCTCATGTGGAGGCATGATTTAGTGCGGTGAACTTTGTAATCTCCAGCTTTTCGTAAGGGGCATTATCAACAGAAGCCTGTAGAGAAACCTGCTTCTGCAAACCCTCATAGTATTTTTGGTGGGGCAGAGAATCAAGCTCAAGTCTTGTGTGTTGAGCAGTTTTTTTTCAGATTTGACCTTGTAACCGCATCAATTGTCTTGTTAGATTGCTCTGGAAGCAGCCAAGGCTCTGGATGACAAGAATTGCTGGGAGAAACTGGGAGAAGTGGCATTACTGCAGGGAAATCACCAGATTGTGGAGATGTGCTACCAGCGCACCAAGAACTTTGATAGGCTCTCCTTTCTGTACCTTATCACTGGCAATCTGGAGAAGCTTCGGAAGATGATGAAGATAGGTGAGTGCAGGAGAATGAATTAAGAGGTGCTGAGCTCCCAGAGAGAATGAGCAGCATCCCAGAGAAGGCCAAGAACAGCAGAGCTATCATGACTTTTTTTGTTTCTGTCTAGCCGAGATCCGTAAGGATATGAGTGGCCACTACCAGAACGCCTTATATCTAGGAGATGTGGCAGAGAGAGTGAGGATCCTGAAGAACTGTGGGCAAAGTGAGTAGTGTCAGTCTAATGTGTTTCTCTGGGCTGAGGAGCAGCTGGAGAGGTTTTGGGGGTGAACAGTAATTTCTGGAGAGAGATGAGCATAATCTCTTACAGAGAAACTGAATTGGATGGACAGAGAAAGTAACCCAAGAGCCGCAATACAATCCAGGAGATGTGAAACCACCTTGGAGCATATTCAGGTGGTCAGTCGTTGCCTGCTCACACTAGTCCTAAATCCAGTGGTGCCCCTAGAAGTGTAATTGTACACCTTAGTATGCTGCTAATCTTTCCTTTTGACAGTGCGGCCATGCTTGTTGGTATGAGAGGTTTTCTTTCTCCGGAATACAAAGAACACACACTCATGTTTGTTATACTTAATTTCAGAGTCCCTGGCCTATCTCACGGCTGCAACTCATGGTCTGGATGAGGAAGCTGAAAACCTGAAGGAAACCTTTGATCCTGAAAAGGAGACGGTTAGTGACTAATGCTTCGTAACAAGAACCCTAGAGTTTTGGGAAGAAGATGGCGGTGGGACATGGTGTTAGTGTGACTGGCATGACAGCTCCTTTCTGAGAGGGAGACACCATATTCCTTTTCTGTCAGTACTTAACAAAACCTTGAGACTGTGTTGCATGGAGGTGGGTAGGTCAAAGAACTGGGATTTTCCTTATACGGCCTTCAGCTGTTTTTTGCTCCTTTCTGCTCAGATTCCAGACATTGATCCCAATGCAAAACTGCTGCAGCCTCCTGCTCCTGTCATGCCTCTGGATACCAACTGGCCATTGCTGACTGTTTCCAAGGGGTTCTTTGAAGGAACAATTGCTAGCAAAGGTATTGCTTTATACTTCGAAGGTCGTGTTAAATTGGGATATGCAGAACAGAGATGTTTGTTCCCATGGCTCCTGGTCTGTTGCTGTTAAACCCCAGATTTGCTGTGTGTTACTAGTAGAGGCTGGACTGCAGCTTGGTATTTACACCATCCTCGGCAAATCTTCTAAAAATCTTTGTTCTTTTAACACAAGATAGGGTTTGGCAATTGGAGGGGAGAATGCTGGCCTAACTTAATTCTTTTCTTAACACCTGGCCAACTCAGAGATGAGTAAACGAGTAATCCTGTCCTTCTTTTTTAGGCAAAGGTGGTGCCTTAGCTGCTGACATTGATATTGACAATGTTGGCACTGAAGGCTGGGGAGAAGATGCAGAATTGCAGCTGGACGAAGGTAGGTAAATTAAAGAGTGTTTCTTACAGAAGTGAAAATGTGTCTGTGTAGGAGCTCTTAACTGTTTTTCCCCCTCCCCATGCAGATGGCTTTGTGGATGCTGGAGAAGGCTTTGGAGAGGAAGGTCTAGGTAAAGGACAGGAAGAAGGAGGTGGATGGGAAGTTGAAGAAGATTTGGATCTTCCCCCTGAACTGGTAAGGGGCTGTTGAGACGATGATGCTTTTGGGAGGCTTCTCACTTAGCCCAGTTGTAGTTACTTAGGAAAGCAATGACAAGTCATGGTGGGGTGGGGAGGGGGGAAAAGCATTATGGGCTTCATCAGAGGCTTGGCTACCTCTGATTTCATCTGGGTGCTGGAAACTTGCACGCTAATTGCTGCTCTGTGTGTTCCCCCAGGATGTTCCTGCTGGTCCAGCAGGAGGAGCAGAGGATGGATTCTTTGTGCCACCCACCAAGGGCACGAGCCCAGCTCAGGTAACAGCACACATCTTTGATTTTTGAGAACCTTTCTGCTTTCTTTCTGCTTTGGTGCTTTTTTCAGGTTTAGACCTTACTAACATTTCATCTGTGAGCACAACACAGGAACTTGTTAAGGGGAACGGGGGGTGATGAGGGTAAGATCAGAAAAATGTGTGCGTATGCACAACTCCTCTTGTATGTTTTTTCCCATCTTGTAGGTGTGGTGTAACAATTCACAGCTTCCTGTTGACCACATTCTGGCAGGCTCCTTTGAGACAGCAATGAGAGTAAGTTACACTTGGAGTTCCTGGGGAAAAAAATGCCCTTTTTCCCATATATTTTTATTTCCGATCCAGTCTGAAGCTTTGTTTTGTGTTCTACTGTGAATCATTTTATGCGTTGTTTTCTCTGGATGTAAAGTAAGAAGTTCGGTGAGCCTGAGTGATGACTGTGCCTTCTGTATGGCCTTGGACAGCTTTTACTCAGCACATCAATGTATTCTTTCCAGCTCCTCCATGACCAGGTAGGAGTAACAAACTTTGGACCCTACAAGCAGCTGTTCCTGCAGACCTATGCCCGTGGCCGTACGACCTACCAAGCCCTGCCATGTCTCCCTACCATGTATGGATACCCACATCGCAACTGGTAAGCAACTGGGTTAGTTCCTCTTCTGTGCTTTTTTCCTGGTGCCGTATACCTCCCTGAGTCTTTCACTCTCTGTTCTGAAGGGACGAGCCTTCCTGTTTGCTGGACGTTAATAGGAAGCGTGTTCCATCTTTAGTGGGATTTTTCTGCTGGTGGTTAGATGTTAAGATGTTGAAGAGCTATTTTTATTTTTTTATTTTTTGGTGAAAACAGAGTGAGGCAGTCGGGATGTTGTCTTTTCTATCACTGATGCTCTGCCTCTGACAAAGCTAGGCTAAAGCTTGGGTTGTCTAGAGAAACACAGATGTGTATTTTTAGTGGTGGCTGGAAACTGCTGTAGAAAAATGAGCCAGATTTTTCTAGTGTGTTAATGCAAAGAGAGCTGGGCATTGAATGTGACAACTAATGGAAGCACAGGTGTCTTTTATGCTAAGCTAATGGCCAAGAAAAACAGCATGGCCCTGGGTCAAAATGTTCCTGGTATTTGCAGCTGAGCTGACTGTGTAATGCAGGTGTGTTCTTGGTGGCCCCTGTATTAGTCCTGCTTGTACCCCCATCCCCTCTCTGCCCCCAGGAAAGAAGCTGGCTTGAAGAATGCTCTCCCTGCTGTGGGACTGAAGCTTAATGACCTGATCCAGCGCTTGCAGCTGTGCTACCAGCTCACTACAGCTGGCAAGTTTGAGGAGGCCGTGGAGAAGTTCCGCTCCATCTTGCTCAGTGTGCCCTTGCTGGTGGTAGACAACAAGCAGGAGATTGCTGAGGTGAGGGGCAGATCTCTTCTGTCCGTATTGTCTGCATGCCCCTGGGGCAGGAGGCCAAATGCTTGACTCTGTCTTCCTCTCCCAAAGGCCCAGCAGCTGATAGCCATTTGTCGGGAGTATATCGTAGGACTCTCAATGGAGATCGAGCGGAAGAAGCTGCCCAAGGAGACCCTGGAGCACCAGAAGCGAATCTGTGAGGTACAATAACTGAATTTCCTCGCTGGGTGCCTGGGAGAAGCCTTTGGGTTTAAAAAAGCATCAGGAATCCTGAATTTTATTTCCTGCCTTCAAAGCAGATGTGGCAGTGATTACCTGGGAGGGGTCGGTGTGTTTCTTGGAGCATTTTCAGGGCATCCAGTTTCTCACGTCCTTGGTAATGATTGCATCCCCGCTTTTCCTCCTTGTCCCCGCTGCAGATGGCTGCCTATTTCACCCACTCCAACCTGCAGCCTGTCCACATGATCTTGGTACTGCGCACTGCACTTAACCTCTTCTTCAAACTCAAAAACTTCAAGACAGCTGCTACTTTTGCTCGTCGGCTACTAGAGCTGGGTCCGAAGCCTGAGGTGGCCCAGCAGGTATGTCTGTGAGGTGCACTGCCAGAAATATTTGCTGTGGCAGACCCTATTTGGACTGCTTCCTAGCTGCACCTCTGGTTGATGTGGTTGCTTTTTGCAGACCCGCAAGATCTTGTCAGCGTGTGAGAAGAATCCCACTGACACCTACCAGCTTAACTACGACATGCACAACCCCTTTGACATCTGTGCCACCTCTTACCGACCCATCTATCGTGGCAAGCCCGTGGAGAAGTGTCCACTTAGTGGAGCCTGCTACTGCCCTGAGTTCCAGGGGCAGATCTGCCGTGTCACAACAGTAAGGGAGTCTCTGTTGCAATCCAGTCTGTGATGTTTTCTGCTAGAATGGATTCCAGCAGCTTCCCCCTTGTGCCCCCTAACTTGAGTCAGCATGGGTTTTGGGTCAGTGGCAGGGAACTTGGCATTTGGGGTGGAGCAGTTTGGGAATTGTGAAATACAGTGTAGCTTAAAAGTCCCCTTCAGGGACTGACATTGCAGCGATTGGCAATGTGTGTTCTTCAGAACCATCTAGGCTCTCAACACAACATACAGGGTCAGGCTGTTTTGTTACTTTTGAACATTAATTATCTCCGTTTTATCCTTCAGGTGACAGAGATCGGCAAGGATGTCATTGGGCTGCGGATCAGCCCACTCCAGTTCCGCTAAGGCACGTGCCCATCCCAGGGAGGTGTGGGATCAGAGAGAAATGGTCCCGTTTCACAGCACAGTGTGGAAACTTTCACCTCCCACCATTCCAGCTTCTAGTTGTCTCTTCACCGTAGCTATGCCTGTGCTGTGTCATAACTGCTCTTCCCCACCCAGGAATGCTGTAGCGAGACTCTCTGCTGCTTCTAAGTAGGGATCCTGTTTCTAACTTGGGATCCTGTTTTCACATCTGATCTAGCTGATGTGATGTTTTGTGTACCATTGCTTCCAGGCATTTTTTATCTAGAGGATAAAGTGTGGTTCTTGCTGAGACCTGGGTATAGTACAGTGCGCTCAATAGAAACTGCTCAAGAGGCAAGGGCTGCCTCTCGCGTCCTTTAGTGTTGGGCTCCTAAAAGAAGCGCTCAAAGATCCTGCTGCAACCTGGGCAGCAGGAGGAGTCAAGCCTGGGTCTCAAAAGAGGGTGGCACTGTCTGGAACCGGTACCGAGGCAGGGCCTGTCCCTGCTCAGGGCAGCACTGCTGCCCTCAGAAGTGGCTGGAGAGCAGCTAGGCAACCAAGTGCTAGTGTTGACTGTTTTGTTGTCCTAGTAGCATTTCTCAACATGATCTGCCTCTTACATGAATAAAGTAAATTGACTGTCTAGATCTTCCTGTTCTGCAGCTTAGTTGTTCTTACTGATTTACAGTAGATATCACATTACATTTCCTCTTTTCACGTCCCACCTCCCGCTCATTTGTGCTGTTAAGCTGCCAGATCTGAAGAGTTCTGAAGTTTCCAGAAAATGGAGGCTGCAGTAATGAAATAATGAATCATGCCAGCAGGGGCTGCTTCTGCTAATTATTAATGTGGAACTGCTGTTGGCCTGTGCTCAAATTGTCCTCACTGGTAAGGCTCCTGTCCTCACCTTCCCATGTCTAGTTGTACTGTTTGGTATTACTGTGGCTTTCCGTGTGGTACTTAGCCTGGAGGGTCTTCAGTCAGGCAGATTGTAGTTTCCAGGAGTGACAAGTTGGACATACATTCTTGCACCACTGGAGAAGCAGAAAACCTAGAGTTCCTGCTCCCTCTGTGGCTGGACTAGTTGCCTAGTTCTTTCTCTGAAATAAAACCATGCCATATGCTAGGATTTTAAACCTTTATTTTATTCATAAAAAGGGGGAGTGGGAATGTCCCACTCTTAAAGGCACTCCTTCCAGTTCTGCATGGGTTTTGTTTGAGGAATGCTGGTAGTGGTGGGGCAGGTGAAAGTTGCTGGGACTAGTGGTTAGGGGCCTGAACAAGCAAGGCAGTCGTGGCAGGCCACTGCGATGCCTCCAATGAGGTTCAGGAACTCCTGGAAGTCCAGCTGCCCGTCACTGTTCAAATCGAGTTTCTTCATCATCCTGTCCAGGACAGCTGGGTCCTTCTGATTCTGCAAAAAAAAGAGATTGGGATCAATGTCTGCCTCGAGGCAAAGGTGTCCTTTGCTGTACACACCCAGGTACAAACCTGCAGCTGCTGAGTTCATCACCAGCAGCAAGGGTTTGGCAGAGGGAAGCAGAATTCAGCTGGGGCAACTCCAATCAGGCTCTGCTCTGGCTTCTGGTAGAAGTGAGGTCTTTCCCCTGCCACCCCCCGTGCTCATGTGGCTGAAGTCGTTAACTGCCACGGGCGACTCCTGGCCTGGATTTCGCTCACCTTTGTGAAGGATGCCAGCTCAGTGTTCATGAAAGCCAGGAACTCCCTCTTGGAGAGCTTGCAGTTGTCCCCTTCGCGCCCTGCGTACCGCTGGAAGACGGCCAGCAGGGACTCGATGCAGCGTTCGGTCTCGGTGGGGGACACCTTGGACTGCAGGATTGGAGCAAAAGCAAAAGCTCAGGCCAGTGCTTGCAGCGAGCTCTGTGCTTGCAGAAGAGCAGCGACAGCTTCTAGATGGAGGCTGGGCTGAGAGACCTCGTGCCATCCCCTTTAGGGAGCCTGCTGTGCCCAACCTGTCCAGGTGCATTTTTCCTCGGTATTCCTTTTTTTTTTTTTTTTTGGTGACCTGCACAGCTCTTCGGTGAGGAGGGACCCCAGGGGAGGGGCAGGGAGTGGTTTGGGTAGTACCTGGGTGCCTTGGGAGCATGGAAAATTCCCTGGGGAGACACCAGCAGTCGGAGGGAGGAGGGCTGCTCCCTCTGGCTTACTCAGCGCTCTCCAGCATGGCTGGGCTGGAACATAAACCTCCCTTTCCCTCCCCCCTGCCCTGTCTGGCCAGAGGAGAAGCTCTGAGTCACCAGAGAAAATGTGAGCGGAGCAGCAGTGGAGTTGGCTCCCCAAACTGCTGCCTGGGCTGGGGAGCTGGGGTGGCTCCTGAGCCTCCAGCAGGGCCAGCCAGGCCCTAAAAGCGAGGGGGCACCAGGAACATGGGGCTCTTACCCCTCCCCAGGGCTCCAATTTTTGGGAAAAAGGGACCTTGCAGGCTGGGTGGAGTCCGCCCTTCCCTCCCTAACCTCAGCATCCTGGGGACTCCCTGCCACATCCTGCCCCGCCTGAGGCTGAGTTCAGCCTTTTTTGGTTAAAGTGAAGTGGCACCAAGTTGCTTCCTTCCTGAAACCTCGGTTTTTTCATCTGCTGGTCCCCCTGAGCCCCCAACCCTGGTGCTGTGAGCTCAGTTGAGGCAAAGCCACAGCCCTGAGCCCAGTGCTGGGCAGGGGGAGCAGTACTGGAAAGAGAATGGTGAGGGGAGGGAAGGGACTGAGGGGGAGAAATAGGGGGCAAATGTCCCCTTGCTGTTCTCGTGCAGCCCTGGGACCCTCTGCTCTCCCACTCTGAGCCCCCTTCCAACCCCCCCCTCCCCGAGGAGGCTGAGCTCAGCCCTTGGCCCCGTTCCCTCTTCCCAGTGCCAAGACACGTCTCGCTTCCAGCTCGGGGCCCTGAGGGAAACGCTCCAACGCCCTCTACCCCAGGCCCGGGTGTCGTGCTCACTCACCATTGGCTGGGCTCCGGGCTCGGCAGGACCGCGGTTCGGTGCGAGGTAGAATCGAGACGGGTGTGAAGCCTCGTCCGCCACCGCCCTGCCAGCGCCCAGCCCGCTCAGCCCCCTGGGCCACGTTGGGCAATCGGCAGCTCTAACGGCAGATCCCGACGTGCCTGCGGTCCCCACCTCGGCCTGGGCCCCTCCTCCGGGCCCTCCATCCTCTTCCCTCCTGCGTTTTGTTTTTTCATGCTTCTATTTCCTCTTTTGTCCGTTTTTTTTTCCCCCTAGTTTTTGTCTACTTTGTCTCTTTATGCCTTTTTTTTTTTTTTTTTTTTTTAAACCCAGTCTTCTCAGGCTGAGCCCTGGAGCTGCCTCGCTGCTCCCCACAGTCCCCTTGGGCCTTCCTCTTTCTCCAGCGAGCTTTGGGCAACCCTGAGGGCAGACCCCCCTGTGTCCCTGCCCCTTCCTGTGCTCACCACCGGGAGAGCTTTGCCAATAACCTGTTATTATTTGCCAATAACGTGTTACAAGCTCAACCTGTTGTAAAAAAGGGGCAGCTGCTCTCTAAGGGTGAAGGCAGCCCCCTGGGGTCCTGCTGCAGGCAGGATTTGTCCCATGCAGCCTCAGTCCCTGTGCCACTGGAGGGCTGAAGACAGGGAGAGGCAGAAGAGGGTACAGGAGACACCAAAAGGCAACGTATTCGTTTGGGCCCAAACTCACTTCCAGCTGGGGAGCTATGGGGGGCAGAAACTGTCCTGCTGGGTGCCTCTGCCCAGGGTGGCGGTCCTCCACCAGCCCTGCCCTGCCCTGCCCCTCCCCATCCTGCGGCACCTGGGAGGCTGCTAAGACACGTTCATACCTGGCCTTGCCCCACGTCGTTTCGCTGCAAACCGAAGCTGTGGTGACGTCCTTGGCGCTCAGTGGGGATACTGGAGCCGCCCGCCCCTGGGCCCCGATTTTGCCGCAATCAAAAGCTTTTGACAGGGTGCAGGAAGGGGGGAGGCATGGAGTGGAGAGTGTTGGGGGGCAACATCCTCAGTCTCATTTCCTTCCTTTCTTTCCCCAATTCCCTTCCCAAATATTTTTATCTGTGTATTGGGGAAAATAACCTTCTCCACCACCACCCTAAAATCCCATAAATAGTTCATTGCAATTGAATCAAAAAGGATTTGTTCTGCTGATGCGGGGATGCTGAGGGCAGGAAGGCTTTGCTGGCTCTTATGGTCTGCGCTTCCACCTGCGGTTTGCAGCTCACTCTTTGTGCTTCCTGAGCGCTGCAGCAACGCGCTCGCTCCTCCGCCCAGCTTTTATCTCCTCCCTAGCTTTTACCTCCCCTTTGCAAGAGCAAATCCCGGAGGGGCTTGGCCTGGCCCCAGCCTGGCTGCGGTTGGGATTTGGGGAGGATTTCTATTTCTTGCTGCTGCTGCTGTGTGTGTTTTGCGATCGAAGGCGCTGCACTGTTTTGCAGACGCACCATCTGTGGCTGCAATATGTTTGGTCACTGGAGACATGGCAACGGTCACGTGCATGCTAGAGAATGAGCAGAGGGGTGGCATCAGAGCAGTTGTCAGTGCATCCGTCTTCAGTGCCCCAGTCTTTGGACAGACCCCTCTAGATCGAGGGATCCCTATCACCACGTCCGAAACCGTGCCAGGAAAATGGCTGTGAAGCTGGCCAAGAGAGAGGAACAGGGTAAAATATCTTGAGTGCTTTGCGTCAGTGCTCTGGGTGGACCACTGAGCTGCCCTTGCCCAAGTTAATCCCTCCTGGCCAGCCCCGGCCACCAAAGCCATGTGAGAGCTCTGGCTGCACCTAGGGGCAAGTCTCTCAGCCACTGCTCATGGGGTCATGCCTCGCAACTTCTCACTCTTCTTCTTGCAAACACTGCAGAACCCACTATCTGCTGCTGAGCACTGACGAGAATTGATTCTCTCTTGTCTCGAGAGAAAGAAAGTTGAAAGTTAAATCAGGTTCTTCTCCAGGGCGGGGTTTGGATGTCTCCATCCATGGCCAAGTTGCACGTATGTGGGATCTGAAGCATTTTGCATGCTGTGCTGCTGCCTCTCTACTGCCCTGAGGACCCATGAATTGGGGAGGCCTGCCATTGTGGGTTTGCAAATTCAGGTGAAAAAGGACAAGTGGATACCTGAGGGCCTCGGGAACAAAAACTGCACCTGGTGGCTCCTACCTGCCCAATCTCTGGCTGCATGGTATCTGGGATCACAGTGTAACACTGGGAGCCCTTGGAAATCATGCACATCTATAGTGCTGAGGACCACACAGGTTCAGAAGTATATTGGCTCCCAAGACATACAGTAGGGGACCATCATTTTTAAATAATTTTCAGCGGCCCAATGCTATCTGGTTACTAAGCGTGCCTAGAATCAGGAGGGGATGTGTGATCTGACTGAACCCTGACACCCTCCTAGTGGGCTGAAGAAACCTTGGTAGAAATTTAGAAGGAAGGATGAAGGATGGCCAGCCAAGTAGCAAAAGTTCCCATATGTGCAGTCATCAGCTATTTATTTGTGATATTTTTCATGCAATACATCATTGTGAAGTAGAGAATGACCCCCCACACCCACCACCACCATTACCCTGCAGTAACCACAGCAGAACTCAGATGCTTCAAAGCGTCCGTGATGCTGGAACTGGGATTCTGCTCAGTTTCCAGGAGAGCAGAAAGGTGTAACCAAAAGCTATGAGCCTACAAAGGTGTTTATCCCAGTCTCAACAACTTTCGGGCCCCAGAAAGAGTATGGTTAAGCTCCTGGGATTATTATTATTATTTTTATTTTTTGCTTTGCACAGCAGAAGCTAACAAGCAGGAGAGCCAGCCATGGGGCTAGGAAGATGTGAGTGCACTGAGATGCAGAACTGTCATGCCCAGGGTAAAAGAAGATGACAGGGACGCAAAGGACTGAGAGACCCAAGGAATCCAATTAGAGCAGAAAAGTGACTAAATACTGCATTGGGTTGATAGACATGATGCAGGAAGGCATGAGCTGCGAATCCTGGCATAGCTCTCTGCCTTCCCTGGTTGCTGAGGATGTGTTAGCTGGAAACCCCCCAAAGCCACTTGACACCTCGCAGAGCCCCTGTTAACCCTTTGAATTGAACACTTCTGTGCCACTGCACGGTGGCATCCTAAGCTGAAAGCAGAGAGCAGAAGTGATCCTCAAAGAGGCTTGGAGAAACCTCACCAATGCCACAGAGGGGATGACCCCTTAAGATGCTTTGGCCTCATCCCTAGCAGGTTGGCTTGTTGCCTTCTGTGAAGCCACGGGGCCGGGGGAGCCCTGGCTCTGCTTGGTGCAAAGACGGGGTTCCTCTTCCTGTTGAGGCTGGTCACAGCTTTCTTGTTGTGGGCTCTTCTTGATGTTTTCCTCCTCTTGTGGCTGGCAGCTCCTCTCTGGTGGGGGAAGCTCTTCATCCTTTTGGCAGCAGACAGCTTCATCCCTTCGGGGTGGTTGGGTAAATACATTGCTCTTCTACAGCTCGCTGGCCTGGCTCATGAGCTTTCTGTGGCTCTGGAGCCTGTGATAGAGGCAGGCAGCTCTTGGCCTCCCTGTCTTTGCTCACCTGGCAGCTGGATTCAGACTCCTGTGGGACCTTCTCCCTGTTGGCTTTTGATCCATCACCCTGGCACTGGTACTTCTTTTCTTCTGCATCAGGCATTCTGGGGTGCTGGTGGTCCCTCCTGTCCTCCCTGGGCTCAACATGGGTGATTATCACTCTTCACACCATCTGATTCGGGGGCAGAAGCCTGCTGAGATGCTGCCTTCACCCCTACTGCAGACCTGTCTTTCAACTCAGCTTTCTGAGGCTCATCAAGCTCCCCTGAGTTTTCCTGGGAGCTGGAAGCTGGCAGCTGCTGTTTTGACACTCATCCGTACCTGGTTTCATCCTGCACATATCCTTGTGCTGTGGCTCTTCAACCTCACGTGTTTTTTTGCCATCGTCCTTACAGGATTCTGCCTTTGGGACACTGCTCTCTTCGCATGGCACAGCTGGTGCCTGGCGTGACACATAGCATTTTCTCACATAGATAGGCTGCTCCAGGTTGTGGGGCTGATGACAGACAATCTCGTAAGTGGTAGCATTGGATCATTCAGGTTCTGGATTACATGGATCAGGTACGCGATGGTCTGAGGCTCGCAGGGACCAGGGAGGACCTGAACCTCTGGCTGTATGTCAGGTTCAGCAGGTATATAACGGACCCTCATGTCGGTAAGACATGAAGTTTCCCCGGGGGGACAGAGGTCTCCGCTGTCAACATCAACTGTTTGGTAGAGGCTCGTCCTTTCCTCCTCTTTGTGGGTCTCCCGTTCTTCTGGGGGCGCCTCGCTCTTCCCTCTCGCAAGTGAGGCGGCTTCGGCGCTCGTGGGACCTCCACCTCCAGGTCCCGTTGGCGCTCGAGCCTCCTCTCGCGCACCACGGGCTCTTCGCTGTCTCGTGCGCGGCAAATCCTCGTCTCGTCCTCTGGTTCCTCGCACTCCCGGGAGCGGTCCCCTCCGTTCTCCCTCGTCACGAGGCTGCAGTTCCCGGGACACGCGGTGGACCTTCAACGTCCGCTTCTGCAGAGACCTCGGTGGTCTCCCGCGTCCTTTCGTACCTCACGGCTTCACGGCGTCTCCTGGCATCGTCTTCGGGCTCCCGGGCGCGACAGTCACGACCATCGTGGGCCTCGCGCTCTTCTCTGGGGGCGCCTCGCTCTTCCCTCTCGCGAGTGAGGCGCGGCTTCGGCGCTCGTGGACCTCCACCTCCAGGTCCCATTGGCGCTCGAGCCTCCTCTCGCGCACCACGGGCTCTTCGCTGTCTCGTGCGCGGAGCAAATCCTCGTCTCGTCCTCTGGTTCCTCGCACTCCCGGGAGCGGTCCCTCCGTTCTCCCTCGTCACGAGGCTGCAGTTCCCGGGACACGCGGTGGACCTTCACGTCCGCTTCTGCGGAGACCTCGGTGGTCTCCCGCGTCCTTTCGTACCTCACGGCTTCACGGCGTCTCCTGGCATCGTCTTCGGGCTCCCGGGCGCGACACTCACGACCATCGTGGGCCTCGCGCTCTTCTCTGGGGGCGCCTCGCGCTTCCCTCTCGCGAGTGAGGCGGCTTCGGCGCTCGTGGACCTCCACCTCCAGGTCCCATTGGCGCTCGAGCCTCCTCTCGCGCACCACGGGCTCTTCGCTGTCTCGTGCGCGGCAAATCCTCGTCTCGTCCTCTGGTTCCTCGCACTCCCGGGAGCGGTCCCCTCCGTTCTCCCTCGTCACGAGGCTGCAGTTCCCGGACACGCGGTGGACCTTCACGTCCGCTTCTGCGGAGACCTCGGTGGTCTCCCGCGTCCTTTCGTACCTCACGGCTTCACGGCGTCTCCTGGCATCGTCTTCGGGCTCCCGGGCGCGACACTCACGACCATCGTGGGCCTCGCGCTCTTCTCTGGGGGCGCCTCGCTCTTCCCTCTCGCGAGTGAGGCGGCTTCGGCGCTCGTGGACCTCCACCTCCAGGTCTCGTTGGCGCTCGAGCGTCCTCTCGCGCACCACGGGCTCTTCGCTGTCTCTTGTGCGCGGCAAATCCTCGTCTCGTCCTCTGGTTCCTCGCACTCCCGGGAGCGGTCCCTCCGTTCTCCCTCGTCACAAGGCTGCAGTTCCGGGAGACGCGGTGGACCTTCACGTCCGCTTCTGCGGAGACCTCGGTGGTCTCCCGCGTCCTTTCGTACCTCACGGCTTCACGGCGTCTCCTGGCATCGTCTTCGGGCTCCCGGGCGCGACAGTCACGACCATCGTGGGCCTCGCGCTCTTCTCTGGGGGGCCCTCGCTCTTCCCTCTCGCGAGTGAGGCGGCTTCGGCGCTCGTGGACCTCCACCTCCAGGTCCCGTTGGCGCTCGAGCCTCCTCTCGCGCACCACGGGCTCTTCGCTGTCCTCGTGCGCGGCAAATCCTCGTCTCGTCCTCTGGTTCCTCGCACTCCCGGGAGCGGTCCCTCCGTTCTCCCTCGTCACGAGGCTGCAGTTCCCGGGACAACGCGGTGGACCTTCACGTCCGCTTCTGCGGAGACCTCGGTGGTCTCCCGCGTCCTTTTCGTACCTCACGGCTTCACGGCGTCTCCTGGCATCGTCTTCGGGCTCCCGGGCGCGACACTCACGACCATCGTGGGCCTCGCGCTCTTCTCTGGGGGCGCCTCGCTCTTCCCTCTCGCGAGTGAGGCGGCTTCGGCGCTCGTGGACCTCCACCTCCAGGTCCCGTTGGCGCTCGAGCCTCCTCTCGCGCACCACGGGCTCTTCGCTGTCTCGTGTGCGCAGGCAAATCCTCGTCTCGTCCTCTGGTTCCTCGCACTCCCGGGAGCGGTCCCTCCGTTCTCCCTCGTCACGAGGCTGCAGTTCCCGGGACACGCGGTGGACCTTCACGTCCGCTTCTGCGGAGACCTCGGTGGTCTCCCGTGTCCTTTCGTACCTCACGGCTTCACGGCGTCTCCTGGCATCGTCTTCGGGCTCCCGGGCGCGACACTCACGACCATCGTGGGCCTCCCGCTCTTCTCTGGGGGCGCCTCGCTCTTCCCTCTCGCGAGTGAGGCGGCTTCGGCGCTCGTGGACCTCCACCTCCAGGTCCCGTTGGCGCTCGAGCCTCCTCTCGTGCACCACGGGCTCTTCGCTGTCTCTGCGCGGCAAATCCTCGTCTCGTCCTCTGGTTCCTCGCACTCCCGGGAGCGGTCCCTCCGTTTCTCCCTCGTCACAAGGCTGCAGTTCCCGGGACACGCGGTGGACCTTCACGTCCGCTTCTGCGGAGACCTCGGTGGTCTCCCGCGTCCTTTCGTACCTCACGGCTTCACGGCGTCTCCTGGCATCGTCTTCGGCTCCCGGGCGCGACAGTCACGACCATCGTGGGCCTCGCGCTCTTCTCTGGGGGCGCCTCGCTCTTCCCTCTCGCGAGTGAGGCGGCTTCGGCGCTCGTGGACCTCCACCTCCAGGTCCCGTTGGGCGCTCGATGCCTCCTCTCGCGCACCACGGGCTCTTCGCTGTCTCGTTCGCAGCAAATCCTCGTCTCGTCCTCTGGTTCCTCGCACTCCCGGGAGCGGTCCCTCCGTTCTCCCCTCGTCACGAGGCTGCAGTTCCCGGGACACGCGGTGGACCTCACGTCCGCTTCTGCGGAGACCCTCGGTGGTCTCCCGCGTCCTTTCGTACCTCACGGCTTCACGGCGTCTCCTGGCATCGTCTTCGGGCTCCCGGGCGCGACACTCACGACCATCGTGGGCCTCGCGCTCTTCTCTGGGGGCGCCTCGCTCTTCCCTCTCGCGAGTGAGGCGGCTTCGGCGCTCGTGGACCTCCACCTCCAGGTCCCGTTGGCGCTCGAGCCTCCTCTCGCGCACCACGGGCTCTTCGCTGTCTCGTGCGCAGCAAATCCTCGTCTCGTCCTCTGGTTCCTCGCACTCCCGGGAGCGGTCCCTCCGTTCTCCCTCGTCACGAGGCTGCAGTTCCCGGGACACGCGGTGGACCTTCACGTCCGCTTCTGCGGAGACCTCGGTGGTCTCCCGCTGTCCTTTCGTACCTCACGGCTTCACGGCGTCTCCTGGCATCGTCTTCGGGCTCCCGGGCGCGACACTCACGACCATCGTGGGCCTCCGCTCTTCTCTGGGGGCGCCTCGCGCTTCCCTCTCGCGAGTGAGGCGGCTTCGGCGCTCGTGGACCTCCACCTCCAGGTCCCGTTGGCGCTCGAGCCTCCTCTCGCGCACCACGGGCTCTTCGCTGTCTCGTGCGCGGCAAATCCTCGTCTCGTCCTCTGGTTCCTCGCACTCCCGGGAGCGGTCCCTCCGTTCTCCCTCGTCACGAGGCTGCAGTTCCCGGGACACGCGGTGGACCTTCACGTCCGCTTCTGCGGAGACCTCGGTGGTCTCCCGCGTCCTTTCGTACCTCACGGCTTCACGGCGTCTCCTGGCATCGTCTTCGGGCTCCCGGGCGCGACACTCACGACCATCGTGGGCCTCGCGCTCTTCTCTGGGGGCGCCTCGCTCTTCCCTCTCGCGAGTGAGGCGGCTTCGGCGCTCGTGGACCTCCACCTCCAGGTCCCGTTGGCGCTCGAGCCTCCTCTCGCGCACCACGGGCTCTTCGCTGTCTCGTGCGCAGCAAATCCTCGTCTCGTCCTCTGGTTCCTCGCACTCCCGGGAGCGGTCCCTCCGTTCTCCCTCGTCACGAGGCTGCAGTTCCCGGGACACGCGGTGGACCTTCACGTCCGCTTTCTGCGGAGACCTCGGTGGTCTCCCGCGTCCTTTCGTACCTCACGGCTTCACGGCGTCTCCTGGCATCGTCTTCGGGCTCCCGGGCGCGACACTCACGACCATCGTGGGCCTCCCGCTCTTCTCTGGGGCGCCTCGCGCTTTCCCTCTCGCGAGTGAGGCGGCTTCGGCGCTCGTGGACCTCCACCTCCAGGTCCCGTTGGCGCTCGAGCCTCCTCTCGTGCACCACGGGCTCTTCGCTGTCTCGTTGCGCGGCAAATCCTCGTCTCGTCCTCTGGTTCCTCGCACTCCCGGGAGCGGTCCCTCCGTTCTCCCTCGTCACGAGGGCTGCAGTTCCCGGGACACGCGGTGGACCTTCCGTCCGCTTCTGCGGAGACCTCGGTGGTCTCCCGCGTCCTTTCGTACCTCACGGCTTCACGGCGTCTCCTGGCATCGTCTTCGGGCTCCCGGGTGCGACACTCACGACCATCGTGGGCCTCGCGCTCTTCTCTGGGGGCGCCTCGCGCTTCCCTCTCGCGAGTGAGGCGGCTTCGGCGCTCGTGGACCTCCACCTCCAGGTCCCGTTGGCGCTCGAGCCTCCTCTCGCGCACCACGGGCTCTTCGCTGTCTCGTGCGCAGCGCAAATCCTCGTCTCGTCCTCTGGTTCCTCGCACTCCCGGGAGCGGTCCCTCCGTTCTCCCTCGTCACGAAGGCTGCAGTTCCCGGGACACGCGGTGGACCTTCACGTCCGCTTCTGCGGAGACCTCGGTGGTCTCCCGCGTCCTTTCGTACCTCACGGCTTCACGGCGTTCTCCTGGCATCGTCTTCGGGCTCCCGGGCGCGACACACTCACGACCATCGTGGGCCTCGCGCTCTTCTCTGGGGGCGCCTCGCTCTTCCCTCTCGCGAGTGAGGCGGCTTCGGCGCTCGTGGACCTCCACCTCCAGGTCCCGTTGCGCTCGAGCCTCCTCTCGCGCACCACGGGCTCTTCGCTGTCTCGTGCGCAGCAAATCCTCGTCTCGTCCTCTGGTTCCTCGCACTCCCGGGAGCGGCCTCGCGGTCCCTCCGTTCTCCCTCGTCACGAGGCTGCAGTTCCCGGGACACGCGGTGGACCTTCACGTCCGCTTCTGCGGAGACCTCGGTGGTCTCCCGCGTCCTTCTCGTACCTCACGGCTTCACGGCGTCTCCTGGCATCGTCTTCGGGCTCCCGGCGCGACACTCACGACCATCGTGGGCCTCCCGCTCTTCTCTGGGGGCGCCTCGCTCTTCCCTCTCGCGAGTGAGGCGGCTTCGGCGCTCGTGGACCTCCACCTCCAGGTCCCGTTGGCGCTCGAGCCTCCTCTCGTGCACCACGGGCTCTTCGCTGTCTCGTGCGCGGCAAATCCTCGTCTCGTCCTCTGGTTCCTCGCACTCCCGGGAGCGGTCCCTCCGTTCTCCCTCGTCACGAGGCTGCAGTTCCCGGGACACGCGGTGGACCTTCACGTCCTTCTTCTGCGGAGACCTCGGTGGTCTCCCCCCGTCCTTTCGTACCTCACGGCTTCACGGCGTCTCCTGGCATCGTCTTCGGGCTCCCGGGCGCGACACTCACGACCATCGTGGGCCTCCCGCTCTTCTCTGGGGGCGCCTCGCTCTTCCCTCTCGCGAGTGAGGCGGCTTCGGCGCTCGTGGACCTCCACCTCCAGTCCCGTTGGCGCTCGAGCCTCCTCTCGCGCACCACGGGCTCTTCGCTGTCTCGTGCGCGGCAAATCCTCGTCTCGTCCTCTGGTTCCTCGCACTCCCGGGAGCGGTCCCTCCGTTCTCCCTCATCACGAGCTGCAGTTCCCGGGACACGCGGTGGACCTTCACGTCCGCTTCTGCGGAGACCTCGGTGGTCTCCCGCGTCCTTTCGTACCTCACGGCTTCACGGCGTCTCCTGGCATCGTCTTCGGGCTCCCGGGCGCGACACTCACGACCATCGTGGGCCTCGCGCTCTTCTCTGGGGGCGCCTCGCTCTTCCCTCTCGCGAGTGAGGCGGCTTCGGCGCTCGTGGACCTCCACCTCCAGGTCCCGTTGGCGCTCGAGCCTCCTCTCGCGCACCACGGGCTCTTCGCTGTCTCGTGCGCGGCAAATCCTCGTCTCGTCCTCTGGTTCCTCGCACTCCCGGGAGCGGTCCCTCCGTTCTCCCTCGTCACGAGGCTGCAGTTCCCGGACACGCGGTGGACCTTCACGTCCGCTTCTGCGGAGACCTCGGTGGTCTCCCGCGTCCTTTCGTACCTCACGGCTTCACGGCGTCTCCTTGGCATCGTCTTCGGGCTCCCGGGCGCGACACTCACGACCATCGTGGGCCTCCCGCTCTTCTCTGGGGGCGCCTCGCGCTTCCCTCTCGCGAGTGAGGCGGCTTCGGCGCTCGTGGACCTCCACCTCCAGGTCCCGTTGGCGCTCGAGCCTCCCTCTCGTGCACCACGGGCTCTTCGCTGTCTCGTGCGCGGCAAATCCTCGTCTCGTCCTCTGGTTCCTCGCACTCCCGGGAGCGGTCCTCCGTTCTCCCTCGTCACAAGGCTGCAGTTCCCGGGACACGCGTGTGGACCTTCACGTCCGCTTCTGCGGAGACCTCGGTGGTCTCCCGCGTCCTTTCGTACCTCACGGCTTCACGGCGTCTCCTGGCATCGTCTTCGGGCTCCCGGGCGCGACACTCACGACCATCGTGGGCCTCGCGCTCTTCTCTGGGGGCGCCTCGCTCTTCCTCTCGCGAGTGAGGCGGCTTCGGCGCTCGTGGACCTCCACCTCCAGGTCCCGTTGGCGCTCGAGCCTCCTCTCGCGCACACGGGCTCTTCGCTGTCACGTGCGCGGCAAATCCTCGTCTCGTCCTCTGGTTCCTCGCACTCCCGGGAGCGGTCCCTCCGTTCTCCCTCGTCACGAAGGCTGCAGTTCCCGGACACACGCGGTGGACCTTCACAGTCCGCTTCTGCGGAGACCTCGGTGGTCTCCCGCGTCCTTTCGTACCTCACGGCTTCACGGCGTCTCCTGGCATCGTCTTCGGGCTCCCGGGCGCGACACTCACGACCATCGTGGGCCTCGCGCTCTTCTCTGGGGGCGCCTCGCTCTTCCCTCTCGCGAGTGAGGCGGCTTCGGCGCTCGTGGACCTCCACCTCCAGGTCCCGTTGGCGCTCGAGCCTCCTCTCGCGCACCACGGGCTCTTCGCTGTCTCGTGCGCAGCAAATCCTCGTCTCGTCCTCTGGTTCCTCGCACTCCCGGGAGCGGTCCCTCCCGTTCTCCCTCGTCACGAGGCTGCAGTTCCCGGGACACGCGGTGGACCTTCACGTCCGCTTCTGCGGAGACCTCGGTGGTCTCCCGTGTCCTTTCGTACCTCACGGCTTCACGGCGTCTCCTGGCATCGTCTTCGGGCTCCCGGGTGCGACACTCACGACCATCGTGGGCCTCCCGCTCTTCTCTGGGGGCGCCTCGCTCTTCCCTCTCGCGAGTGAGGCGGCTTCGGCGCTCGTGGGACCTCCACCTCCAGGTCCCGTTGGCGCTCGAGCCTCCTCTCGTGCACACAACGGGCTCTTCGCTGTCTCGTGCGCGGCAAATCCTCGTCTCGTCCTCTGGTTCCTCGCACTCCCGGGAGCGGTCCCTCCGTTCTCCCTCGTCACGAAGGCTGCAGTTTCCCGGGACACGCGGTGGACCTTCACGTCCGCTTCTGCGGAGACCTCGGTGGTCTCCCGCGTCCTTTCGTACCTCACGGCTTCACGGCGTCTCCTGGGCATCGTCTTCGGGCTCCCGGGCGCGACACTCACGACCATCGTGGGCCTCGCGCTCTTCTCTGGGGGCGCCTCGCTCTTTCCCTCTCGCGAGTGAGGCGGCTTCGGCGCTCGTGGACCTCCACCTCCAGGTCCCGTTGGCGCTCGAGCCTCCTCTCGCGCACCACGGGCTCTTCGCTGTCTCGTGCGCGGCAAAATCCTCGTCTCGTCCTCTGGTTCCTCCACTCCCGGGAGCGGTCCCTCCGTTCTCCCTCGTCCGAGGCTGCAGTTCCCGGGAGACGCGGTGGACCTTCACGTCCGCTTCTGCGGAGACCTCGGTGGTCTCCCGCGTCCTTTCGTACCTCACGGCTTCACGGCGTCTCCTGGCATCGTCTTCGGGCTCCCGGGCGCGACACTCACGACCATCGTGGGCCTCGCGCTCTTCTCTGGGGCGCCTCGCTCTTCCCTCTCGCGAGTGAGGCGGCTTCGGCGCTCGTGGACCTCCACCTCCAGGTCCCGTTGCGCTCGAGCCTCCTCTCGCGCACCACGGGCTCTTCGCTGTCTCGTGCGCAGCAAATCCTCGTCTCGTCCTCTGGTTCCTCGCACTCCCGGGAGCGGTCCCTCCGTTCTCCCTCGTCACGAGGCTGCAGTTCCCGGGACACGCGGTGGACCTTCACGTCCGCTTCTGCGGAGACCTCGGTGGTCTCCCGCGTCCTTTCGTACCTCACGGCTTCACGGCGTCTCCTGGCATCGTCTTCGGGCTCCCGGGCGCGACACTCACGACCATCGTGGGCCTCGCGCTCTTCTCTGGGGGCGCCTCGCTCTTCCCTCTCGCGAGTGAGGCGGCTTCGGCGCTCGTGGACCTCCACCTCCAGGTCCCGTTGGCGCTCGAGCGTCCTCTCGTGCACCACGGGCTCTTCGCTGTCTCGTGCGCAGCAAATCCTCGTCTCGTCCTCTGTTCCTCGCACTCCCGGGAGCGGTCCCTCCGTTCTCCCTCGTCACAAGGCTGCAGTTCCCGGGACACGCGGTGGACCTTCACGTCCGCTTCTGCGAGACCTCGGTGGTCTCCCGCGTCCTTTCGTACCTCACGGCTTCACGGCGTCTCCTGGCATCGTCTTCGGGCTCCCCGGGCGCGACACTCACGACGCCATCGTGGGCCTCGCGCTCTTCTCTGGGGGCGCCTCGCTCTTCCCTCTCGCGAGTGAGGCGGCTTCGGCGCTCGTGGACCTCCACCTCCAGGTCCCGTTGGCGCTCGAGCCTCCTCTCGCGCACCACGGGCTCTTCGCTGTCTCGTGCGCGGCAAATCCTCGTCTCGTCCTCTGGTTCCTCGCACTCCCGGGAGCGGGTCCCTCCGTTCTCCCTCGTCACGAGGCTGCAGTTCCCGGGACACGCGGTGGACCTTCACGTCCGCTTCTGCGGAGACCTCGGTGGTCTCCCGTGTCCTTTCGTACCTCACGGCTTCACGGCGTCTCCTGGCATCGTCTTTCGGGCTCCCGGGCGCGACACTCACGACCATCGTGGGCCTCCCGCTCTTCTCTGGGGGCGCCTCGCGCTTCCCTCTCGCGAGTGAGGCGGCTTCGGCGCTCGTGGACCTCCACCTCCAGGTCCCGTTGGCGCTCGAGCCTCCTCTCGTGCACCACGGGCTCTCGCTCGTGTCTCTCGTGCGCGGCAAATCCTCGTCTCGTCCTCTGGTTCCTCGCCACTCCCGGGAGCGGTCCCTCCGTTCTCCCTCGTCATGAATGGCTGCAGGTTCCCGGGACACGCGGTGGACCTTCACGTCCGCTTCTGCGGAGACCTCGGTGGTCTCCCGCGTCCTTTCGTACCTCACGGCTTCACGGCGTCTCCTGGCATCGTCTTCGGGCTCCCCGGCGCGACACTCACGACCATCGTGGGCCTCGCGCTCTTCTCTGGGGGCGCCTCTCGCTCTTCCCTCTCGCGAGTGAGGCGGCTTCGGCGCTCGTGGACCTCCACCTCCAGGTCCCGTTGGCGCTCGAGCCTCCTCTCGCGCACCACGGGCTCTTCGCTGTCTCGTGCGCGGCAAATCCTCGTCTCGTCCTCTGGTTCCTCGCACTCCCGGGAGCGGTCCCTCTGTTCTCCCTCATCACAAGGCTGCAGTTCCCGGGACACGCGGTGGACCTTCACGTCCGCTTCTGCGGAGACCTCGGTGGTCTCCCGCGTCCTTTCGTACCTCACGGCTTCACGGCGTCTCCTGGCATCGTCTTCGGGCTCCCGGGCGCGACAGTCACGACCATCGTGGGCCTCGCGCTCTTCTCTGGGGGCGCCTCGCTCTTCCTCTCGCGAGTGAGGCGGCTTCGGCGCTCGTGGACCTCCACCTCCAGGTCCCGTTGGCGCTCGAGCCTCCTCTCGCGCACCACACGGGCTCTTCGCTGTCTCGTGCGCAGCAAATCCTCGTCTCGTCCTCTGGTTCCTCGCACTCCCGGGAGCGGTCCCCTCCGTTCTCCCTCGTCACGAGGCTGCAGTTCCCAGGACACGCGGTGGACCTTCACGTCCGCTTCTGCGGAGACCTCGGTGGTCTCCCGTGTCCTTTCGTACCTCACGGCTTCACGGCGTCTCCTGGCATCGTCTTCGGGCTCCCGGGCGTGCGACACTCACGACCATCGTGGGCCTCCCGCTCTTCTCTGGGGGCGCCTCGCGCTTCCCTCTCGCGAGTGAGGCGGCTTCGGCGCTCGTGGACCTCCACCTCCAGGTCCCGTTGGCGCTCGAGCCTCCTCTCGCGCACGCCCACGGGCTCTTCGCTGTCTCTGTGCGCGGCAAATCCTCGTCTCGTCCTCTGGTTCCTCGCACTCCCGGGAGCGGTCCCTCCGTTCTCCCTCGTCACAAGGCTGCAGTTCCCGGGACACGCGGTGGACCTCCCGTCCGCTTCTGCGGAGACCTCGGTGGTCTCCCGCGTCCTTTCGTACCTCACGGCTTCACGGCGTCTCCTGGCATCGTCTTCGTGGCTCCCGGGCGCGACACTCACGACCATCGTGGGCCTCGCCGCTTTTCTCTGGGGGCGCCTCGCTCTTCCCTCTCGCGAGTGAGGCGGCTTCGGCGCTCGTGGACCTCCACCTCCAGGTCCCGCTGGCGCTCGAGCCTCCTCTCGCGCACCACGGGCTCTTCGCTGTCTCGTGCGCGGCAAATCCTCGTCTCGTCCTCTGGTTCCTCGCACTCCCGGGAGCGGTCCCTCCGTTCTCCCTCGTCACGAGGGCTGCAGTTCCCGGGAGACGCGGTGGACCTTCACGTCCGCTTCTGCGGAGACCTCGGTGGTCTCCCGCGTCCTTTCGTACCTCACGGCTTCACGGCGTCTCCTGGCATCGTCTTCGGGCTCCCGGGCGCGACAGTCACGACCATCGTGGGCCTCGCGCTCTTCTCTGGGGGCGCCTCGCTCTTCCCTCTCGCGAGTGAGGCGGCTTCGGCGCTCGTGGACCTCCACTCCAGGTCCCGTTGGCGCTCGAGCCTCCTCTCGCGCACCACGGGCTCTTCGCTGTCTCGTGCGCAGCAAATCCTCGTCTCGTCCTCTGGTTCCTCGCACTCCCGGAGCTCGGTCCCTCCGTTCTCCCTCGTCACGAGGCTGCAGTTCCCGGGACACGCGGTGGACCTTCACGTCCGCTTCTGCGGAGACCTCGGTGGTCTCCCGTGTCCTTTCGTACCTCACGGCTTCACGGCGTCTCCTGGCATCGTCTTCGGGGCTCCCGGGCGCGGACACTCACGACCATCGTGGGCCTCCCGCTCTTCTCTGGGGGCGCCTCGCGCTTCCCTCTCACGAGTGAGGCGGCTTCGGCGCTCGTGGACCTCCACCTCCAGGTCCCGTTGGCGCTCGAGCCTCCTCTCGTGCACCACGGGCTCTTCGCTGTCTCGTGCGCGGCAAATCCTCGTCTCGTCCTCTGGTTCCTCGCACTCCCGGGAGCGGTCCCTCCGTTCTCCCTCGTCACGAGGCTGCAGTTCCCGGGACACGCGGTGGACCTTCACGTCCGCTTCTGCGGAGACCTCGGTGGTCTCCCGCGTCCTTTCGTACCTCACGGCTTCACGGCGTCTCCTGGCATCGTCTTCGGGCTCCCGGGCGCGACAGTCACGACCATCGTGGGCCTCTCGCGCTCTTCTCTGGGGGGCGCCTCGCTCTTCCCTCTCGCGAGTGAGGCGGCTTCGGCGCTCGTGGACCTCCACCTCCAGGTCCCGTTGGCGCTCGAGCCTCCTCTCGCGCACCACGGGCTCTTCGCTGTCTCGTGCACAGCAAATCCTCGTCTCGTCCTCTGGTTCCTCGCACTCCCGGGAGCGGTCCCTCCGTTCTCCCTCGTCACGAGGCTGCAGTTCCCGGGACACGCGGTGGACCTTCACGTCCGCTTCTGCGGAGACCTCGGTGGTCTCCCGCGTCCTTTCGTACCTCACGGCTTCACGGCGTCTCCTGGCATCGTCTTCGGGCTCCCGGGGCGCGACAGTCACGACCATCGTGGGCCTCGCGCTCTTCTCTGGGGGCGCCTCGCTCTTCCCTCTCGCGAGTGAGGCAGCTTCGGCGCTCGTGGACCTCCACCTCCAGGTCCCGTTGGCGCTCGAGCCTCCTCTCGCGCACCACGGGCTCTTCGCTGTCTCGTGCGCGGCAAATCCTCGTCTCGTCCTCTGGTTCCTCGCACTCCCGGGAGTCGGTCCCTCCGTTCTCCCTCGTCACGAGGCTGCAGTTCCCGGGACAAACGCGGTGGACCTTCACGTCTGCTTCTGCGGAGACCTCGGTGGTCTCCCGCGTCCTTTCGTACACTCACGGCTTCACGGTTCTCATTCCATCTCTTTCATGTTTTCGTGGCAGACTACGTTCTGTTTCATATTCTTCTCTTGGGTGTGTCTTTGGCTGATCCTTTCTCTTGCATCATCTTGTTCTTCACACTTTTGCACCTGATAGCTGCGTCTCGAGTTTCTCTGTATTCAATCTCATCTTCTTGTTTCTGTTCTTCTTCATAGACAGTTTCTTTTTGCTCACATTTCTCAAAGTATCTGTTGTCCAGTTCTAGCGGTTCCGGGATATGACTGATGGGGCCTTTCTGAATCCAGGCATTCAGGCTCACATGGCTGGTGGCTGCTTTGTTCAAGTGCTTTTTGTTCCTGCTCACGTAGGTGGTAGCGGCTTCTCTCATCTGTGAGTAATTCGTGCTTACGTGGCCATTTGTGACTTCCCCTATCTGCTTCTTCTGGTTCATGTGGCCAGCGACTTCTTCTCCATTTTCCACTGCTTGTTGGTGTTGTGGCTGATGGTTTCTTTGATCATATGCTGGTAGTGCTGGCTCACGTGGCTGGTGGCCACTCCACTGGTCTGGCAGTGGTTTTTGGTTCACAGGGATGTCTGTGACTCTTCACGTCTGCCAGTTGTGTTCTGGTTGTGGCCCTCTTGGTTTTGTCTCTCATCCGCCTGTGGTCCAAGCTGACGTTCCTTCAAGCTGCCGCACTTGTGGTGTTGTAAATCTTCTAGCCTGTCCTGCTCAGGTGGCTGACGTCTTCTCTGGCTGTTATGTTGTCGCATGGCTCTTGGCTCCTCTCTTCATGTACCGAGGGATCAGCTCTCTTGTCCTTGTGCTTCGTTTTGCATCGTCTCTGCTTTGTGTGGTTCGTTGCTGATGATGACTGTCCGTTCCTCTAGTGTTTCAAGCTCCTGGATCCTGTGTCTCGCTGCGGCTCAGGTTCGCAGGGGGGATTGTGATTGGTCTCATGGGTTCGTGGTTCCTCTTCCTGCAGCTGCCGACGGCTTCCTCTGTTCTTAATTTCAGGCTCTTGCAGTGTCTTGCCACTGGTTACCAGCTTTGTTTTTTGCAGAAGGCATGGTCCCTTCTGCAGGTACCAGTAGCAGGCCTTAGCCACTCTGAACATACCAAAAGCAGGAACTCATTAAAATCTATTTCCCCATCCCCATCCCACTCCAGAAACTGCAGAATCTTGTCAATCGTCTGAGGGTCATGTGGGTTCTGCAGGAAAAACGCACACAGGGAAACAAAAAAGGGATTTTAGCCTTCCTGCTCCTTGTCAGAGAAATGCAAACTCAGGGATAAATGGCCATCTTTTCTCGTTGCATCTCTCAGGTTCTCTTTTATAGCTCTGCATCTCCTCCGTGTCTGTGTTCTCCTTTTTCCTGATGGCCACAGCTAACAAGCTCTCTTTTTGGGAGATGCTGTACTCCTCCACTGGATACATTTCCTTCCACCCCTTGAAGGTAACCACACCTCTCCACAGTCCATTCTCCATTTTTTTCCCATTTGCTCTTTACAAAATTGATAAAAAAGAGCTGTCGCGGACAGTGCAAAAGCACACATCTGCTGCTCACCGTTGGTTAAAGCCTCTCCATCCTATTCGATCTGATCATATGAATTACCCCCTCTCCAGGACATTTGTGATCCTGACCTCCAGTCTCAGCCTCGAGCCCTCCCCATTGCTGCAGCACTCACCGCTATGGCATCTGCAAACTCCTTCTGGATGAACTCTTTCATCCTCCGTCGACTGAGTTTGGACTGTCTCCATCTTGCTTTGCATGTTTGCAAAAAGTGCTAATGATGATGGAAACGCTGTCTAAGAAGTGAGACATCTTCCTGCAGATTCACGAAGCCTGCAAGAAAAGTAGCAGACCTAAGGATGGGAGCTTAGCTTGCCTCTGAGAGTGGGAAATGGGGGGTAGAATCACTGGGGCCAGCTAACGAGATGTGGAGTGCCGTGAGCTCTGTGTCCACACTCCTCTGCCACGGCGAGCTCGGCTTCACCAGAGCACTGGGAAGATATTCAAATGCTTAGGGGTTTTGTGGTGGGATGGGGAGTGTCCTCCAGCTTGTGTGCTGACGTATTTGAATGATGTTTGATATGGGATGGCAGGATGCCCGTCTGTTTGTGGGTCGCAGGGAGGGGACTGGGGATGGTGACTCAAGAGACACCCCAAGAACCAGTCTCCATGGGCTTTACCCAGGCATTCAGTTGCCCAGGCTCCATGCTTCTATCCCTGTTTGGCACCAAGACACAGCAGCTACTCTGGAGCATGTCAGAGGATGTCTAACAGCGCTGGCATGGCCTGAGACAGGACGATGCTAGGGCAGAGGCAATTAGAGTGCTCACAGAGAGGTAAAACAAGCCCTGTGGCCAGTCCTCCTGTGACCAGTAATAATGCAAATCAATTGATGAATCTTTCCTTACACCACTGAATCCTTGACAACTAGATTTTGGCCACGAGGGACCTGTCAGATCAACTAGGTCAGAGAAACTTATTTAATTTTACTGCGATCTGCTGGGCAGAAAGCACTGTTCCTGATCGAGTTTTATGTCTGGAAACCTCGAAAGCTACCTCTGTCCTTCTTGCAGGATCCCCGAGCCTGTTATCGGGTACCTCAGTGCTGGGATCTCAGCTCACAGCCGGGAAGCTGTGCCCTGCCTGCCTCGCTGCCGCCGTAATGAGCTCAAAGCAGGAGCGAGCGTGTGCACCTCTGGTGTATGAAACCCTGTTTCTTGGCATTACTGTAGAAAACTGAATATTTTGGCAATCTGTTCATCCTGGCTGGGAGATGAGTGCAGACCAAAGTAAGGCACCAAATCTGGCTCCCACTCTCTTTTCTGTTTGGAGGAAAGCCGCCTTGCCACACCAACAAAGGAGAGCATGCAGGTGGCCAAATTGCACAAAATAGCGCTTAATTGCAGATAAACCCGAAAGGCTCCAGAAAATATTGAAGCAGGAATGCCATTGTCACCCAAGATGAATCCTATAGAAATAACTCATTTTCACCCAGCAAAGTATGCATTTTCAGAAGGAATGACTTACCCAAATCACCAGCGGGATCAAGTGGGATTCCTGTGAAGCCGTGCGGAGTGATCAGAGGACCTGGGTGCTTATATAGGGTCCCCGACAGAAGAGCAGAAAGGAAGCCACCCTTTGTGTGGACGTTGTCCTGATTCATCTTTGGCCAAGCCCAGCTGCACCTTCATGTCCTCAAACGGGTTATTTAACTTATCATCCCCTTACCTATCATTTTAACCCAGAATAGCAGGTGCCATGTGGCAATTCAGGCATCAGCTGGTTCCACCTAATCCGGACTGTAAAGTTATTTTACAGGTGATTGTATTTCAGATTTTTTTAAAAAAATATCTAGAATAGCTATGAAGCATATATATATGTATTAATGGGAGGGTGTATTTTTTATGAATGCCCGTTTTTTTTATAGGTATGCACTTATATATGTATAATACACACCCATAAAAAATAGTACTGGATTTGGAGGATGTTGATAGAAGTGCTGATGTTCGCAGAGTTGCTGTAAGCACCCTGGGACAGAGGGGATCTGCATGGCCCTCCAGCTTGGTGCTGCACCACCAGAGGTGATTGGTGCTTCCTTTTTCCTTGTGCTTTGGCTTTGGGGCTGGTTTTTGCTCATAGAGAAAGGACAGATGAAGACGTAACCATTCTGAACGTGTTGAAATGCAGGTGCACAGCAGAGAGATCCCAAAATCCTCCAGGAGGTCTAGGCTTGTGTGGTGTCCTTGTAGCACTCAAAAATATCCTTTTTTTTTTTGGTAACTTCTTATTAAGGAGCCTTTTCATTGTATTATCCAGGTTTTTGGTGAAACAAACAAAAAACCCCAACAAATTGAAACATTTGTAAATGGTAAAGTTTGCAAAAAAAAAATAATGTATATATATATTTACAATAAAATACCTATTAAATAAGCAATGACTTTTCATTGAGAAAAATTGTGATAAAACATTTTTTATGTTAACTGTCTTCTGTGAATGACTTTTTATTTTCACTTTGCTTGATCTTTAATTAAAAACGAAAGCAGAAACCTTTTGGCTGGGAGGTCAATTCATGTTGAAGCTTCATCTGGTTGCTCTAGGCAGCTTTTTCTGTAATTACCTCTACAATCTTTTTTTTTTTTCTTTTTTTTAAATCTTTTAAGTGTAAATTAATTAGAGACCAACAAATTCCTTTATTCATTTTGAACTCTCCCCATGCAGGGAGCAAATAAGAGAGACATCAGCCATGCCACTTGGGCCCCTGCGTTTGGTTTTGGAGCTGGGCTGCTGCCTTGACAAGCGTGCTGGAGACATTGCGGAGAGCCTCCGGAGCATGAACCTGTCACGCAGCCTTGGGTGAGTTGCTGATCTGGCCCATCTGTAGGTAAGATCATACTGGGTGTAGGAGCCTAATTAATTAGTGCTGGTAACAGCTTGGGGATACTCATATAAGTGCGCACAGAGGATTGTTACTAACCATACTTCATTTTTGAGCTTTTTTTCAAGATTAAATTATACTTGTGTAAATTATACCCCACCTGTGGGATAATGATACCCTTGGGAAACTGTAATTTTATGGTAGATTGGAGTTATTATTAAAATTAGAGCATTACAGTGCGGCTGGAGCTTGTACGCATGGTGTCCTATAACAGTTTGCAATCCCCTGCGGGCGCTGGGGACGTCAGGAGACACTGGGCAGATTTCGGGAGAGGTACATCAGGGCAGCACCAGCACCCCAGGTCTCTAAGGGCTTGGCTTTCCTCTAGGACGCTCTCAAAAGCAGGGACTCGAGTTGTTTTTTCAAAGCTGTTACCCAACAGGGTGGGCACTTGCTTCCTACCCAGTTCTGTGCCCATCCCCGTTGCCATTTCTATAGGGTGGCCAAACCTCTGTTGCATTTAATCAAGGTGGAACTGGGCTCCCCACGAGACATATAAAAGACCTTTTCTCTTCTGACACCTCCCAGCCTTGCAGGTTTCTTAAATAGGTATTTGTGTCAGTGGGATAATTTTCATTGGGCTGTAATGTTCTCCTTAAAATGAACCAAAAAAAAAAAATCCACCCCAACTTCAAATGCAACACTCCTGATGGCAAAAGTAGCAATATTCAGAATAGAGCATATAATTAGCCCGTCACTAACAGGGCTCAATGCCTGCTGAACTGGGAGGTCAGTTTTTTATTGAAGCTGCAAAAGGCAGCAGCTGATGGATGGGCAGACGGACAGGGGGCTGGCTGGGTCTGGAGGTTTTAGACCCTCACCCAGAGCTAAGAAGTAGCAAAGAGCTATTTGACAGTCCTCCAGCTGAGATCTATTTTGTAAGGAAGATGTTTTTGTTTTTTCTTTTTTCTGGAAAATGAAATGTTTCAAGGAATGAATCAGTCGGATTGGGAGTTTTGATGGATAGGTGATGAAATTTAAGTCTTGACTGTCTCATTTCGTTTTGACAATGTCCACAGCTGTCATTAAGGTAGGTCAGAACCTGTTTTTGCTAAGGTGTTTTATCAGCGGTAGAGCAGACTGGTGTATTTTGTGTCTAACACATTTAACTTTGACATCAGCACTTTTAGGCCAAATCATTTTTGCAACGTGTGTTCTAGGGATCATTTTGAAACGCCGGTTTTTCAGTTCTGATTCAGTGTGCAGCAAATTGTGAAACTCTGGGGTGTCCCAGAGGAGTGACGTTTTATTTCCTCGTGAGGTCTCTGTGTGCTGCTTGTCACCGGCCACAGAGCAGGAGGTGCGGGTGCATTTGTCGTCTGCTGATTTGGCTGATAGGTTGCAAGTGAAAGATAGTATGGGGAAAAACAGGCTGAGCATCACCCTCCCTGCGGGATGCGGAGTCCTGGGCCTGCCTGGTGGTCCAGCACGTCCGAACCCTCTAATAATCCCCACTGACTTCACCGGGCTGCTCGTGCCTGCAGAGTTACCCACATTCCTACATGCACGTCTGGACGGGTGCCCAGGACCCGGTACCCCAAGCCACCTGAGTTTGAGGTTGGCTCCACTCCACGTGTGCTTGGTTTGCGTGTCAGCTTTTTGTCTCTGGCCTCCCAGGTGTTGCTGGGACTGCATGTACCTGAATAATATTTTTTTCTGTTGTTCAGTATATCTCAACTCCTTCCTTTGTAATCTTCTGTAGCTAATAAGTTTTTTTTGATCTTCATACCATGCTCCACATTCCCCTTGCTTCTGAGATTATTAATAAATGAGGTTAAATAAGACAAATCCCTCCCATGGAGTGTTAAGCAGCTGTTTATTCTTTTCACAGCAGACACGAACAACGCCCAGAGCAGATGGATGCTGCAAGGGATCTGTTCAGAGGTTGGTCGTGCCATTGTATCAATCCAGACACCTACCCTCTCTGAAGACATCTCTCGCCAGGATGTCACATCCCTGCCCGTGGGAATTGATCAGTTCACCTTGGCTAAATTGCAAAGGTGAACAGCAGCTCCTTCAGGCTGCTTGTCCCCGAAGCACGCTGCCTCCCTGCAGCCACCCTGGGGCAATGTGGCCATGTGGCATGCAAGGGACAGGCGCCCGGGTCCTCTGCACCGCGTCAGCCTGCTCAGAGCTAGGCCAAGGGCACGCTCGCAGCAAAACACCTGGACACTGTGCTGTTTTGCCTTCAGTTTTATTGATTTGCTTACACAGGCAGAGGCAGTCTAATACAGGATAAGAGAGAAGGTCTCAAGCCTCGAATAGTTCTATACAAACCAGGGGTGTGAAGCCCAGGGTTAATAAAGAGTGGGACAAGACATAACAAATAGGAATGTAAAATCAGGGTGGCATTGGACAAAAAGTCCCACCTTGCAGGGGGCAACAGCCTTGGTCGCACAGGGTTTCAGCCTTCACTGCTGTGGTGGCCACTGAGGCTGCAAGTGCTGCTGCTCCACAGGGTGTTGTCTTTTGCCGTGACTGCCCTGTTGCTGCTGTCCCAGAAAAGGCTGAGCCTCGGCCCCGCTGTCGTCCTGCACCTTGGGTTCGGGGAATGCAGGTCGAGCCTGGTTGTCGTCCGTTTCCCAGGGCCTGGGATCTGGCTGGGGGCTCCCACCCCATCCTGGGGGCAGCAGCTTCTGGGTCTCACCTGGGTTGGGATCCTGCCAAGAGGTCTTGCAGACCTGGGTCTTGTTTGTGTCTCTCCCTGCTGTCTCAGGGGAACAGCTCAGGTTCTGCTCTGCTGGCTCCGTCTGCAGGCTCTGATTGGGGTTTGGACCCAGCTTTGATGCCTTTGTGTCTTGGGCCTGGTGGCTTTTTGGGTTCTGTTTTGGTGTCTTTGCAGCTTTATGCGTATTTCTGTCCTGCTCTGGGGTTTCAGTATACAGGGTCTCTCCTGTCTTTGGATCCCCTTCTGGTGCCTTAGTCTTGTCATCCTGATGGGTGTCCTGGCCCTTCTTTGGCGTCTCTCCCTTCTTGGTGTCCTGATGGTCGTCCTGGTCCTTCTTTGGTGTCTTCTTGTTGTCCTGATTGGTGTTCTGGTCCTTCTTTGGTGTCTCACCCTTCTTGGTATCCTGGCTGGTGTCCTGGTCTTTCTTTGGTGTCTCATTCTTCTTGTTGTCCTGATTGGTGTTCTGGTCCTTCTTTGGTGTCTCACCCTTCTTGGTATCCTGATCGGTGTTCTGGTCCTTTGGTGTCTCACCCTTCTTGGTATCCTGATTGGTGTTCTGGTCCTTTGGTGTCTCACCCTTCTTGGTATCCTGATCGGTGTTCTGGTCCTTTGGTGTCTCACCCTTCTTGGTATCCTGATTGGTGTTCTGGTCCTTTGGTGTCTCACCCTTCTTGTTATCCTGAGTGGTGCCCTGGTCCTTCTTTGGTGTGTCACCCTTCTTGGTCTCCTGAGCATCCTGATCCTTCTTCGGTGTCTCAGTCTTCTGGGTACGTTGGGTGTCCCGTTCCTGCTTGGTTGCTGCACCCTCCTGCACCTGTTTGCTCACCCGCTCAGGGTCCTGCTGTTGGGGGGACACCGGCCCTGCCACGCGCGGCTCTGGCGTCTGCTCCCTGCCTGCCTCCTCTTGCACCGTCGTCTCCTGACCATCTTCTGGTGCCTGGCACTGCTGGAGCTGCCTGTAGCAAGCCTTGGCCACCCGGAAAACCAGGCTGAGAAACTCACTGAACTCAACCTTGCCATTGCTGTCTTCATCCAAGAAGCGCAGCACCTTCTCGACGGTGTTGGGGTCCCGGGGGTTCTGCACGGAAACAAACAGCATTGGCAAAGCCCGTGAGCCCTTTGCTACATCTCTCTGGGACTACTTGAGCAGTCTTGGGGCAGAACCAACCCCCGTACCCCCCTCCCTGTGGCTCGCCTTGCTGGATCCTCACCACTATCACGTCCGCAAACTCCTGCTCGATGAGCTGCCTCAGCTCCCCCCTGCTCAGGGCGCTGCAGTCGCCGTCCCTCCTGGCGTAGTTGTAAAAAACAGCGATGATGCCATTGATGTTTTCCTGGAGCTGGGCCATCTCCCCACAAAGTTGAGGCAGCCTGTGAGAGAAACACGGGCAAAAAGGGGCTTTTGTCTGTTTGCTTGGTTTTCAGGTAAATTACACTTGAACAATGCAGCTGGACAGGCAGAGAGGAGGATGAGCCAGAAGGACACAGATAAAATGATACAGAATAAGGGAGGGAAAGGAGAGAGCAAGAAGGGACTTGCAGGGAAGCAAATTCCTGAAAAAATGAAGCTTGCCATGGAGATGGCTGGGTGCAAGGATGGGCGAGCAGTGGCCGGAGAGATGAGGGACAGCAAGAGCCAAGCCGCTGGGCGCTCAGAGAGAGGAGAAAAAAAAATAAATCCCACTTGGCTTTCTCCAGAGCAGAGCCATGAATGCAGGGTGTCTCTAATGAACCAGAGAACAGCATAACTCCCAACCCCTTTCCATATTTTATCTCTGGAAGAGCTCAGCTCCAGGAAGAAGCTCTTGCTTAAGCATGGTGGTGAAGTCCAGCAGCGTCTGTCCAGGCTTACCTGGGCAGGAGCAGGAGCGCTGGCCTCGGGAGCGCGATCTGGAGCGGCCCCGCTCTCAGCAGCCTTATATACAGTCGTCAGTCATGGCCCGCACCTCGCAGAGGAGACACCCCATCAGCAGGGTGCCGCATCTCGCGCCCAATTACACTGTCATCCCCCTGTCTTCATTTGTCTCTTTCTCATTAACTTCGGCTCTGATGCTGTTCTCTGGAGTTAAGACATGATCCTTCCTAAGCTCGCCCCACCTGCAGATGCATTTTAGAGGAATTAAGTAGAAAAGGCTATTTTTAGTGCTGCAGGATTTAGTTTAAGGTGATGCCCAAGCAACGCCCGGGACTCTTGTCTTTGGCGAATGTGTTTGGTGAGCAAGTGATCCGAGTGACTGACACCAGGGAGGAGGCTGCCCGGGGGCGCTTGCATGGTGGATAAAGAGAAAATAAAACAAAGGTAGAAAAAATAAGGATATAGTGATGCCAAGATTAAAGTGATTCCTTCCAGAAACTCCCACTTCTGGAACCCGACAGGGAGGCAGGCACCCAGTAAAGAAACCTTTTCCAACAGTGCCACCAAGTGGCACTTGGGGTGGGACAGAGGGGTGACACGGCGTGGCCAGGGGCTGCAGTCACTGCTGTACCGGGCAGGGAAACTGAGGCACGGTGCGAGGAAGGGGCTTCTGCTCCACCTTTGTACGTCCTTGCACTGCCATATCCCCCCTGCTGCTACAGCTGCAGTGTGATATGGAAGTTATTTCCTAGGCAGTTTTGTGCAAGACTTTTAAGTGTCCTCGCTTTAACTGTCTGCTTTTAAAAGTCCTTTTCTTGGCAGTAAGAGAGTCTGAAAAAAAATACAGCTGGAAATGCACGTAGCTTGTAAGGTACAAGGCGTTTCAGGCACAGACAATAAAATACAGCCAATTTTGTGTAAGGAAAAGGACTTTCAGGAAAATGCTCCAGCTTGCTCCATGCCTGGCATGGGGAGGGTTAATGGGAACCAGCGTGTTTGGGTGAAATACTGGCAGGTGGGCAGGGGCACTGGGAGGGGATAAACTGGGGAGCCAAGGAGCCCTCCTAATGCAATGGGGGTGCTGCAGAGCTGGAGGGCTTTGTGGCTGTCCTGTGCCTTGATTCCTGTTACTCCAGCAAGCTCTGTCTGAAGCCGTGCCTTTTCCTTAAACTGGGAATTTTCTGATCCATCCCCGCTTCCATCTCTCATGCAGGGGCACCGGCGGCCCCCGGTTCCTGAGGCGCTGCCAGCTGCAGGCTCAGGGCCTTTGGGAGCCTCTTCTGATGGCTTCTGGTTCTTCTCCCATGCTCAAGCTTCAGCTCTGAACAAAGAGTCAGCTTGAACCTGAATGAAGGAAGGGAATTTGAATCTTGGAAGCAATAATTCTGCTTTTATTCCTCTCTATTAATCTATCGACCTGTCTGTTGTATGTGCGCAGGGGCACACCACTTCTCCTCTGGCAGGGCACGTTTGCTGCTAATCCCATTAAGATGCAGGGAGGGTGGGGGGCAATTACTGGGGTTGCCTTGGAGAGGCAGAATTGCTCAGGGTGTTCTTGCAGAAGTTATTTCTGGCCAAATTACCCAGATCCTGGGCAGGGCCGTTTCTCCCTCATAGACAACCATCGACAATAAGAGGTTTATGTTGTGCAGGACCTCATACGTGCTTTACAAAGCAGAAGAGGTCAGGGGGTCAAATGGGACGTGAAGAAGTTGAAAGAATGAAGTGAGAACAGCATAACAGGAGGCACTGCTTGCAGGAGAGCTGGAGCTAAATGAGGAGGAACCCAGAGGGCAGGTCCTTCTGGTTAACAAAATCCCCTGGAACTCAGCGGTGCTGCGGTGAGAGGTGCGGGGGAGGCTTTGCACGAGCTTGCACCTGGTTTCTAATAATCCTGGGGGGTTCAAACAGGGCTGGGGTGAGGTTGGTGGCTGGAAAGGAGCTGAGCTTCCCGACAGCTCTTCCTGCAGCACAGGAGCAGTGTTTCGGCTGCCCTTCGCCAGGAAAATTGCTCTGCCAGCCTGCAGAGCCTAAACTTTTTGTGCAATTTGGCTCAGGTAAAGCACGAGCTGCAGTTTCCGTGTTTTTCCCCCAGTATCAAAAGAGGCTGGCAGCCTCTGAGGCTGTGCCCCGTGTGTGAGAGGCTGGTGCTGGGAAGGCGTTCGCACCACAGCTCTGATGTCAGGGCAGGATCTTGCTTTAACATGAGCGATCGCTCCTTCCCCTGTGATGCCACCCGTACTCATGAGAACAGCAAATATTTTGGGAGCTTGCGTTTGAAGCAGCCAAAATGCACGTTAATCTGGGCTGGCTTCCCTAGGCTGGTTTGCCAGGGAGGCGCGGAGGGACGGGGCAAGGTGTGGCGGGGGAGTGAGCGAGGCTGCAGCCCTGTTTGCTTGGCAACTGAGCTGCAGTGATAATCGCAGATTTTGGAGGTGTGTTTGCCAAAGGAGCTCTGTCTCCTGAGCTCACTGGTAGAAAATGTGCTGGGGCACAGGGCAAACCAGCTCCTCTGGCTAGGCAGTGTGCATTCAAACTTGGTCTGTTGGTAAAATACTCTGGTTGCTTTCTTTAAAGAGTTTGGACACTAATTTTATCCTCATCCATCCAGTCCGCCTTTCTTTCTGCTGTGGGTTCTTCGGGCTGGGGACCTGCACAGCCACAGGGGGCTGGGGGTGATGCTGTGACCTTGGCGTGGCCATTTGGAGCGTGATTCTCGTCAGGTGGGCAGGAAAAAAGAAAGGCGTGGAAAATCTAAGTGTGCACGGTTGCACAAGAGGCTTTAAATAATTTAGCAGCTGTTAGCTCTGGGGTTGCAACGAGCAGGCGTCGGGCGGTAACAGCAGTGTTGAGACCGGTGTTGAGCTGGTGTCGGGACCGGGGGTGCCTGGGGGTGCGGGTTCGGTCACAGCGGTCAGGTTTCTCAACAAAAGGGGGCAGGAAATTATTGTTTGTTCCTGCATGAGTCAGTGGGATTGTTCCTGCTCGGCAGGGAAGAGCAGAGGTGTAGGTTAGCGCTGAGGAAGGAGGGAAAGTGTTACACTGAAGGTTTAACCTGATAAAGTGTTTAAATGCAGGTTTGTGGGGCTTGAAAGAGTTGGGGTTTGCTTTGGGACGTTAGAAGAAAAAGCAAAAGCCTGCTGTAGTGTCTTCACTGTGTGCAGCAACAGGAGCCAGAGGTTTGTCTGCAGTTATTGTCCTTTCCGCCTGGTTTTTCCCCCTTTTTTTCTTTCATCTGCTGAGAGCAGTTGATGCTGAGGTTCCCTTTTCTTGCCTCATTGCACACACAAAGCGCAATTCCCAAACTTTCCCAGAGCTGGAGCCCATTATGCAGAGAGCTTTATCACTACATCTATGTCATTATCAGGAATTAAGCTAATTGCAATAAAATGCTTTATTTTCCTATGCTGCCTAGGCATTTCAGCAAGTTATTTCTGTTGCTGCCTTCTTTACTGCTAATTCATTGTGACATTAAAGAGTGTAATACATCAGCTTTTCTCTAATACACATTTCTACTTTCTTACATGTTAATGAGCATATTTAACATTTCTTCAGAGATAATTGGATTCCAAGGCTCCTTGTGGTAATGCACTGAAAGCCAGCTAGCAGTGCCTTTAATATCTAAAAGACTTTCTGCATTTGAATAATCCCACAATTAAAATTAGGAATTAATCTCTTGGCTGAAACAAAGCTTTCGAGGATACTTTGTTTTGAGGCAGTTTTAATACATATGTTAACCGTAGTTACGGAGAAGTTAATTAAAACCTTCTTTTGCATTTCTACCCCAGATCTCACAAAGGGGAACAGGTATTTCAGATTATTTTATTCCTATTGATCCTTGTGACAGCAGGATTTTTGTGCTTCATTTGCTCATGGCTTATCCAGATGTCTGTTTTAATGCAAAATATAGAAGCCATCCTCAAGTAAAGTATTTTCTGAAGGGGCAAAGGGACTCCTAAGTTTCTTTCCTCTTCCATACCCAGAGCTGTTTAAGTAAACGATGATAGGTGCACTGCCATGCACGGTGTTATATGGAGAGCACATATGAATTTCTTTATTTCATGTTAAGCAAACCTTTAGTAATTAGAGATCAAGAATAAAGCTAAGAGGGAAGCAGAGGTGAGATGAAATAATTCTTCATAGCAGAAAATGTGGGATAATCTCCCCTCCCTCTGCAGGCACCTGCCTATCCCTGCCTGCAGGAGGATGCAGGAGCAGCAATGTGTGCACACATGACCACAGCTGTGTGTGCTTGGGTGGGCAGCCAGGACCCCAGCCCTCCCACCGGGTCTGCTGCCCACCCCCAGACCTTGCTTGGACACATCCAGCTACAGGGATTTTTGGAAAATCCTCTTCTAAGCATTAACCAGCTTTTTGTGGCAGTGCGCGGAAGGCTGGAACCCTCCTCTGTGCTCTTCTTCCCCTGCTGCACACGGCTGAGCTCAGCGCTTCTGCTGGGCTATGGATGGAGGTGGCAGCAACTTGTCCCCACCTGTCCCCAAGCTGTCCTCATGCTGTCTGCAGGGCAGGTGGGATGGGGCAGCAGCTCCGTTGTGGTCCCTCCTGGCTCTGTCTGCGAAGGCTGAGGGTTGGGTGCAGACCTGAGTCACCTCCTGTGGCCGCGGTGGAAGTGAGTCACTGCTGCACTCCTTCGGGCTGCTCCCCTTGGTGGTGGGGACGATTTCGGTGCCTTTCCCCGTTACCTTCCTCACTGCCCGGCATTTCAGCAGGAGAGTTTTGGTTCTTTTTTTTGCTAGCTAGTTTTAGAAGGAAGGTGCGATTTCAGGGAACGGATTTTCTCTAGCTGGGGTGGAAAGATGCTTTCTGCTGCCCCAAACAGCAGCTCCAAGGAGCGACTGCGGAAGCATCCAGGGCGGGTGGGGAGGAAGCGATGGGGAAGGGCTGGGAGGCGGCCGTGCTGCAGGGATGGGAGCGTGTCTGCAGCAGGGGGTGGGAGGGGGACAGCGAGGATGTGTTGGGAAACTCGACCTGATGGAAACCCCACCAAGGGCAGGCCGGCGGGGTGGAGGAGCTGGCTGGATGAGGTGCGCCAGGGAGGAGCAAGGCGTTGCGCTGGGCTGGCAGCTGAGCACCAGCGTGGGTGCTCTGGGGCACGACAGCGCTTACCTGGCAGGGACCCGTGTGCGGTGCCAGGAGTGGGGCAGGCAGCTGCCTGCACAAATCAGGAGGGATAGCGGGGCACAGGGGGTAAAGCCAGGCTGGTGCCCCTCGTCCTGGCTGCATTACCCATGCCACTTTCAGCACCGCAATCCCTGACTGCCCTGCCCACTCCACTCCTATTTTCCCAGGAGATGGATAGAAAGGGATATCCCGAGCTTTCTTTTAAACATTGGGATTGATCTTCCTTTAGCCTGACTTTCCCAAGAAGGACAACTTCTACGCTCCCTATTTTTATACCCTAACCTGTTATTTGCAAGCAAATTTGACACAGTGGTGTGGTTTAAACAAACGCTAAATTTCTACCAGTTTTACAAAAAAAAAAAAAAAAAAAAGAGGCAGTATAGCTTTGGCTAATGCTGCCGCAGTAGAAAGGATGGGCCAGTTCTCCCTTTGTTGGGCTTTGTGTTGGGCTCCCTTTGTGGACACAGGAGAGATGCTGGAAACCAGGCTCTACCAGTTCTGCCTGTGGGCTGCCTTGTTCCAGAGACGTGTTTCTGTTTGTTTATGCTGCAAAGGCAAACACGGAGGAAGAAGCTGGGCTCTGGCAGGCTCCCAGCCAGTCTCAGGAACTTCTCCCCATGCTGTACGTTTCCGCTGAAGTTCAGAGCTGTGCTGTATGGCAATGGAGCCGGTCACAGCCTATGGGCAAAAGCCACCTGGCCCTGAATCCACCGAGACGCTGAGCTGAAGCCTGAAAACCAGAGGGGAAAAATGGGATTTAAAAAAAAAAAAAAAAAAAAGTGAATCCAGATCCAATCTGATAGTGGCTGAATGCTATTTGTGTTAAATGCTTCACTTTGTGCAGCTTGGGTGTGCTGTGAAGAGCTTCCCAAGCATGCTAACGGGGTGCTGAGCTCTCTGCTTTCAGCAGCGGGTGGGAGATGCTCCTCGTAGCCATGTGCTTCCTGGTCTCCCTGTGCCTGGAAGCCCCTCTGGAGCTGGTGACTCAGGCCAGGGGAATGAGGACTCCAGGCTGGCACCGCTCAGGTTCAGATGTGCAGCAGCTGACTGGCTCTGAAGGATCGGCTTCCTCAAATGACTCACCTGGCTCCATGGGATACGCAGTCCCAGCCTTGGGGACAGCAGAGCTGTCATTACAGCGATGCTCCTGCCTCTGGCTTGAGAATCGTGGGCAGGGAGGACTTGTAGCAGCCCGACTCATGCTTGCTGTTCCCACAGGCTGAAGTTGATTTGGGGAATTAACAACATTTGCCCTCTGAAAGGCCAAGAGAAGGATGTTGGAGCTTGCCACCAAGTGGCTCGTGCTCCCTGACAATACTGCATCCCCCAGAGGTTTCTTATGGCAGCTATGGGTTCTGGATTTGGTGCCAGGCTTCTCTCTTGCCTGTTGGATGCTTTGGGAAATGGGATTTAAGAGATGTCCTGAGAGTGCTGAGCTCCCACCCTGTGAAAATGAGAGCAGCTGAGAGGTCTGTATGTCAGCTCTCAGCGGCACCGGCTGTGCCTGAGAAATGAGGCCTTTGCCTGGGGTTTGCAAACAAAGTTCAGCCAAAGCCAGGCTGGCTGGCATTTTGTCTTTTCCTTCCTCTCTGCAGGGAAGCGATAAATGACTAGCTGATATGTTCGGAATGCCACAATCACACCTAATGCCTCTTTTCCAGCTGTACCAATTACACTCCACCCTGATGATGATGAGCTGTCACAAGGCAGAATAATGACAGACAAGTGAGGGGAGGAGATCACGGCGAGGGGAACATGAGAACTGCTAAAGGAACAGAGAGCTGGGGAAGGCAATGAAAGGGCTGTTCATGAGTGCTGAGATGCAAACGCAGCACGTCCCCAGAAAACATGGACCAGTGAAAGGATCTAGCTGGATCTGGTCCTCTTCTTGATTTCTTGCTTTGCCATCAGCACTGCAGCCCAGGCTCAAAGCCTCCCTCTGCCACAGATTGTTTGAATGAATAAATATTCACTGAAGTTACAACTGTCGTGCACAACAAAAAAAGAGATTTTTTTTTTTCAGGCTTAGTTTTCATATAAAACGTGACAAACTATCGATACTTGTGGCCCTGGATAGACTCGCCAACTGAAGAGCTAAAGAAATCTTTGCTTGTCTTGATGAACTCCTCCAGCTTCCTGAAGGCAATGGCTCTGCCTCCAAATTTTGTTTTGTTGTTGTTGTTTTGCGCTCAGAAGCACCCAGGATGATGCCAGCAAGCTCTGAGCATCAGAGGATGGGTGTTTGTATGTCAAACCCGCCGGCATGGAGCAGGCTCTGTTGGCATAGCCATAAATGCTGGGGTTGCGACGAGAAGTGCCAACCGGGACGATGAGAGTGTGTAATGAGAAGTTATTTCGGTAATTGAGATCGTGTTGGAGAGCACAACAATTTGTAAAGGACAGCTTAGTAATACCGTGTCAAAGGAATATCTATCTTGTAACAATGAGCTGAGCTTATCTGACTTTGCAAGCGCGCATTTGGGACTACAGTAAACAGTATTCCTCTGGTTCATCCTAGTTATTTTTACATTACTATAGGCTATCTTCACTAATGTTTGATTTATAATTGTTTCCAAAGTCTGATACTGCAGATCTAATCTAACTCGTAAAAGAATTGTATTACAACATAATGGGTAATATATATAGTTCCAGGCACGATAATCTGGCATGGTGTCTTGAGAATGAAATCTGTTGATTTATTTAATGGGAGGGAAGTGGGGTGGGTGAGGAAATAGCTGACAAACTTTTCAGATTCATGAAAATTTATTCCCTCAATCCAGTAAGCTGCAATTATTGCTACAATATAAGGAACTCATTTAATCTCTTTGCAAATGCATGCAGTGCACTAACACGTAGGGATGTTTTATTTGATGTGCATATGGAGGCAGAAAAATCCTTCCTAACAGAAGACATTAAAGACCCAGCCATAATCCAATAAAACCGGCTTTCATCGAGCAGCTGTTTTGGATGCCTGAGCTGCTTCCCATCATTTTTCCAGGCTGCCCTGAGCTGGGAGTGGGCTTGATTGCAGCGAGCAGCCATGCCAGCAAGCAGAAGCCTGCGAGCGAGTGCCCCTGGGAGCACAGAGAGCCCAGGGTGCCAGCGCCGAGCCGGAGGGGGCTGCGAGAGACATCAGGCTGTGGTACCCCATCTGCACGGCGGGCAGCTGCAGAACGACTGGCGGATCCTTCTCCCCCTGGCCTTTCTATTACTCATTTTTTTAAGGCTTTATCCATCTACTGCATCAGGCTGCTGCTAGTATTCAGAGATATAGCTCCATTTCTGGGGAATGTTACGTGCGGGGAACTTTTAATTACGCAGCATTTTACTCAGTCTTAACTGGACGTTGTGCAACAAAACTTGCATTTCTCAGCATTATTCTTTGCCTGGTGTTTTCTGCAAGTTCTTCCTATTCAGAATTTGCTCTTTCTTCACCTGAAATACCTTCTGTCATTTTATATCTCCTTAAAAGACCTTTCTCGAGCTATGTTAAAATCATGCCTTTGAGCTACTTTTCTCAATATTCTCATAACAATTTCAATCTAAGAGACCATTAAAAAGGAAGATAGAAAACCCAAAGGCAAAATCCTAACTGAATTTAAGGCAGATTGTGAAAGTAGTTATTTATATGTGGGAAGTAAAAAGGTTGAAGATGATGAAACGGGTCTCTGTGAATTCAGTTAATATGTGCATTGCACTTTTGCCATTATTATTGCAGTTAATATTAGGCAATAAAAATAAGGGCTGTAATTATCAGATGATTGAAAAGTATTTTTTATTTAATGTGAAGCAATTTTCTCTCCTGTTGATACACAAGAAACTAAGAGACTCACCAGCAGAGGTCTCGTTGATGCAGTGGATCCTTTCCTATCTGGTGCGCCTGCTGCTGCCACTCAGTTCTTGCCTCGCAGCCAGTTCTGACACCGGGACAGGCACCGCTCCACGATGGCCGCGGTGCGGGTGTTGAGGCGGAAAGGTGCTCGTGGGGACGGGCAGGCACCAGCACCTTTGCTTGTGCCCTTGGTGGAGTCGGTGGCCGTGGGTTCCCCGGTGCTCTGGGGTGCGCAGGGTCCCGCAGTGCTCTGGGGCATGCACGGCTCTGCACAAACCACGTTTAGAGGCATACAGGGATCCACGTGTGTAACCGGGCACTGATCGGGGCAAGGATCACTGCTGATCGCAGCCTGAGCACAGCAGGGCTCCACCGGCAAGGCTGCGCAACCGATGGGGAAGGTCTCCATGCTGGTCTCAAGCACTTCGATGGTGCAGGGTTCCATCGGTGACACAGGTTGCTGGTGAGGGAAGGTCTCCCCGCATGTCCCCACGATCTCAGGGCTGCAGGGTTCTATTGGCAAGGCTGTGGGCTTCAGCGGGAAGCTGGTCCCTCCCTGGCTTTGCTGGAGGTCACAGGGGACAACCGCTGGACACACGCAGGTGGTGACACACGGAGATGCGCAAGAGTTGCAGGCAGGTGCCAGCTCGGGGCAGCAGGCGTCCCCAGGCACAGGGACAGTGGGGGGTGCGCAGGCAGGACCTGGCTGAAGGCACACATCCAGGCACGGGGCTGCACCCTGGCATTGGCAGGGATTCACCTCAAAAGTCTGCTCCGGACAGGGATGCATATCCTGTTTGGGGCAGGTGTCTTGGTCCACTGCGGCACAGCACGATGGGCACGCGTCAGTGAGCGCAGCCGCCCCCACACAGGCAGGAGGGTGAGACATCTTTCACCACTGCGGGCAAGCCTGAAAGAAAACAGATCAGTTTGGTGTCCAGCAACACAAAACTTCATACTGTTTGCTTTCTTGGCTGGTGAATTCTTCAGCAAGGTACTTGCTGCTCGTGCCAAAATGTGGGCATGACATAAGGAATAGAGAGAAAATTGGCTGTTTGTTATTTCAAATTCTACAACCATTCCTTACAAAGAGAACTTTGGTCATGCTGTTTTTCTTTATGAACATCCAAACTCAACTTTTCTATTTAAAATTGGTTTTCAGCCAAACAATTCCACCCTAGCGGTATTTCCTTGCACAGATAGCGATGGATTTAATTAACGTTTTCAGCAGAGCTGTAAACTTCAAGGTATTCTCCTCTCTTTTGCAGGTATTTTCCAATTGCCCTGTTTGCCCTTGCAGAACACCCATCTTGCAGCCGCTGCAAGAGGAGCAGCTGTCACCATCCTGTCTTTGCCATTGCTAAAGGCAGCAACAGGCTCAACAGGAAAAAGCCAGGACGTGCTGCCTACCATGGGGCCAGGTGCTCTTACCTTGGCCGCTGCCGTACCGATGCTGTAGTCACTTCACCGCTTAGATGACAGCCACATGCACAGCAGTTTCGTCTCCTCGGTGAGCAGGATGGTGTATTAGCCCTCTAAATCCAGTGCTGGGACGCCAGAAATCATTTTGCAGAGCATCCATGGGAGTTACAGCAAAGTAAGCATGAAGGGAGAAGATTATTACTCTTTCAGACTCTTATCACCAATGAGATGTGAGAGCTAATAAAAAATTTTCCTTACACAGCGGGTAGCAGTAATCTATCTCAGCAGAAGTTTCACGCCAGTAGTAGGCTTAGATCTGTAAATCCTGAAGATACTTACCCGGCTCAGTATCAGCAAATAAAGCCAGCAAGCAGACCCAGCAACTTTAACCTGGGATCTGCCTTGTATATTCAAGAGCCTGGCCTCCGGAGATGAGGTGCCTCAGGCACACAGACAAGCAACCCTTTGCTAACATGGACCTGCTCCGCCTCTGCCCTGCCTAATTATTTTTAATGGAAACCATCTATTTCCGTGGCTGCAGCATAACCTCGAGTGAGCCCAGATAGCCTGTGAATTGACGTGTCCTTCCAGCAGGGCTGACGTCAGAGAAGAATTTGGGAAATGAATGGATTCAGGGCTTGCTGTCAAATAGTCAGCCAGTCATGGTCAGTTTTTCTGTGACGGTAAAACATCCTCCAGCCCAACACATCATTGAGGGCCATTAGAGACCGGGTGGGATGTGGGATGTGGGAGATTCCTTTACTTTTAGCCACATCTGACCTGCTTCTGTCACTGCCCCTGTCCTGTTTGGATGTGGCACTACTGGTTGTAGGGTCCTGGTGTGCTTCTGGAAACTCTTATATCATCGCCGGTCTCGTGATGTTTTGCATTTTCTCCTAGAACTCTGACTCAGGTAACAAAACAATATTCCTTCACTAGGTTTTTGCCTTTATCCCTGTGCAGTTGCACCCCTCAAGAGCAGAGGGCTGACAAGAGGATTGACCACCACCCTTTCCCGTTCAGCCCGCTGGTTTACCAAATGCAGATGAATTACGCCAAGGGTTTACTCAAATCGCTGTGGTTGGAAGAACATTGGCAACCCAAGTGGTCATGCATCCTGAATTTATTTCTTTCAATTTAAATAACCAAAAGCCACTATGTGGGGCAACACCATGCTCAGCAGCATGTACACCACACACTTAGGGGGAGGTCAGAGCGCAGACACAGCCATGCACCTTTGTCTCTGGATGATGTATGAGCTCGTCTCTGCACGCAAGTAATACTGGTTCGATGTTTGTGTCACTGAGTGACTTAGGGCTAGTTCGGAGTGAGTAGAGAAGGAAGTCTCAGCCTCTTTGATCTCTCAGAGGCAATGCACTTGTTGGCTCTCTCTTCTCTCTTATAGTGAGGGGATTTCAAATGAGAATTTTGTTACTTGACCACAATTGTGGCAGGCAGAACCCAGCTGCTCCATGCTGTTGCAGTCACACACCGTTTGCTGTCTTGTGAAGGGTGCATCTCGGTCTCATTTTAGTCCACATTGTGAGCACAGCAAATCAAACAGGGGCCCTACCATAGCGACTGCAGAAGGAACCTAAATGACATTAAAGGGCTTAGCACAGTGAAGTCTTCCGTGGCTGCCTTGCTGCCAAAATCATAACAAATTTATGTTGGAATACTGAATATATATATATATATGTTGTCCATAGATTCGTGCCCGGTGTGCAGTGCCCACAGAATCAGAATCCACACAAAGGCCTTTTAATTAAATAATTATTTTAATTCTTTCCTTATTTTCTCAGCTAAAAGACTACACAAGCTATAGAAAGACTATACACTACACAAGCTACAGGCCTCCCTATTTTCTTCAAGGTTTCCTTGTCTTTTTCCCAGCTTTGGGACTACATATATATATATACATATATATATACATATATATATACATTTTTTTCTGGAATACTGAGTTTGATTGAGGAGCACTGATGTTATGGAGCCACCCGGAAGATGTGGGTCCTCCCATTGCTCTGCTGCTCTTTCTGGAGCTCACCCTCAGGTGCAGGGTCTGAGTGCTCCCCTCCACAGACATGTCTGTGCTCCAGTCTGGGGCCCACAGTGCAAGAAAGCCTCCAACAAACTGGAGCAACTCCTGTAGGGACCCCCAAGGTGTCCAGGGGCTGGAGCAGGTGGTGGGTGGGGAGGAGGCCAAAGGACCTGCTCAGCCTGGGGAGGAAGAAGCTTAGGGGAGATCATCGTGCTCCCTGCAGCTAGCCATAGGGTATTAATGCTGAAGACAGGCTCTTCTCAGAGGCACCCAGAGACAGGGTGGGAGAGAATGACTGCGTGTGGCAACAAAGGAAATGCTGGCCAGGTTACCTGGAATACATAATTTTTGTAAAAAATAAAATATTTTTTGGTGGGAGGGATAGTGTATACAAGGAAGAGCATGGAAACTGACACACTAAAGCAGAACAAAACTGTTCTGAGTCCTATCCCACGTACAGGTCAGGGTGTCACAGCAGAAGGTGCAAGAAAATGTACTAAATTAACTTTTATTTAAAGATCAATTTAATCCCAAGGGGACTGTTTCCATGCTGTATCACCTGTTCTTTGCTCCCCACCCCCCCATACGAAATACGTAGATGAGGAATTCAGGCTTGCAGGCAGATGTCATAGGTTGCATGTACCACCTCAATGGAGAGGTTTCATTAAAAATTATAATGTAAGCAGGTAATTTAAGGATTGGAGGTGGAGCAGGTCTGGATTATTACAAATTTTATTTCCATACCCCTGAGGTGTCTCACTTCCGGGGACACGGACACTGAAATCGTATAAAAGGGTTCATATTGTGGTGTTTCTCAAACCATTTTGGTTTCGTATGCTAGTTCCCGGTGGTGAATTGGGTAAGTCTCTCTTGGCTGACTGGGAAGTAATGTAAAGGCTGGGGTTATTTAATTTTAAATATTATCTGCAGAAGCAAGCTAGAAGACTTACAAGTGCTTCTGCTTAGTGAGATTTGTATGTGGTACTTATCAAGCAGCTAAGTTAAGGGTGACTGGTCATTCCGTCTTCTTCCAACCTCTATTTGCTTTATGTTTTGCAATTGCTGTGTGCTCTTCATCGAGGTGTGTCTCAGGGTAGGCGAGAGTGGCCCAGCCTCTCTCCTTCTCCAGTGACACTGTTGCCTGGTTTTAACCAGGAAATTGTTGGGTTTGAGAGAGATCAAAAGGCAAGGCAAGGACTTCAAAGGCAAAAAAAGTGGGAGGGAAGATAAGAAGTGGAGCCTGGCAGGCTGCATGGGTAAGCGGCGCCTGGAAGGGTGTCTGGGTGGGGAGAGCTGCGAGGAGCTCTGTGGGAGAGCTGGCGAAGCCGCGGCCCATGAGGGCCAGGCCCTGTCCCGGGGGAGGATCCCAGCATGGGGCCTCGCTGCTCGGCCTCCAGCCTGTGTGCGGACAGAGAGCCTTCAGAGGCTGGAAGTATCCCTCTTGGGCGGATACCAGGAGGTAGTGGCAGAGAGGTAATCCCAAACCGAGGGGAGCCCTGGGAAGGTGGAGGCTGTTGCGCCTTCAGACCCCGTCACATAATCTACCAAAGTCCGAGTGACACTGCTTCTCACTCCTCTTTTGAGAAGTTGTTTGTGACATACGTGCAGCTGGTGGCTACAACCAAAAATGCTTTCATGTGGAGTTAGTGCCCTGCTATGGGTTTCAGTTTGTTTCCCCAGTATGTGGCTTAGAGTTCCACTGGAAAAAGTGCGGATTAACTCAGTCTGTGAAATAGCCTTGGGAAAGCTGAATGCCTCTGTTTTCCACACAGTGTATTCCTTTCCCTCTTTCAGACATTCTCCCTCCCTCAAAGATGCTTTGCCAAAATGACTGCCAGCGCAGACAGCCCTGCCTCCCTCCTCACATCGTCTTCTTGAGGAACTTGCCCATGAATAGAAGTGTTGGTCCCTCCAGCGCCGTCTGTAACATCGAGCGCTTGCCGTCCTGCGTGGATCCCTGCTACTATGCCAGGGTTCCTCGGGGCACCACCACGTACATAAACCTGTCTAATCTTGGCAGGAGACAGATTGCCCTGGATCCGTGCTGGTTCGGGATTCCCACGTGTGTGGATCCCTGCTGCCAGGACCAGAACAGGTGCACTACCAGGTGTGTGGATCCCTGCTGCCAGGACCAGAACAGGTGCACTACCAGGTGTGTGGATCCCTGCTGCCAGGACGTGACCAAGTGCACCACCACGTGTGTGGATCCCTGCTGTCAGGATGTGACCAAGTGCACCACCACATGTGTGGATCCCTGCTGTCAGGATGTGACCAAGTGCACCACCACGTGTGTAGATCCATGCTGTCAGGATGTGACCAAGTGCACCACCAGATGTGTAGATCCCTGCTGTGAGGAGGTGACCAAGTGCACCACCACATGTGTGGATCCGTGCTGCAAGGAAGTGACCAAGTGCACCACCACATGTGTGGATCCCTGCTGCAAGGAAGTGACCAAGTGCACCACCACGTGTGTGGATCCATGCTGCGAGGAAGTGACCAAGTGCACCACTAGATGTGTAGATCCCTGCTGTGAGGAGGTGACCAAGTGCACCTCCAGATGTGTGGATCCCTGCTGCAAGGAAGTGACCAAGTGCACCACCAGATGTGTGGATCCCTGCTGTGAGGAAGTAACCAAGTGCACCACCAGATGTGTGGATCCCTGCTGCAAGGAAGTGACCAAGTGTACCACCAGGTGTGTGGATCCCTGCTGTAGACCCGTGACCAAATGTGCCACCACATGCGTGGACCCATGCTGCGGCAGGTTTACCAGGTGTACCACCAGGTGTGTGGATCCCTGCTGTGGAGGTGTGACCAAGTGCAGCACCAGATGTGTGGATCCCTGCTGCGAGGAAGTAACCAAGTGCACCACCAGATGTGTGGATCCCTGCTGCAAGGAAGTGACCAAGTGCACCACCAGATGTGTGGATCCCTGTTGTGAGGAAGTGACCAAGTGCACCACCAGGTGTGTGGATCCGTGCTGCAAGGAAGTGACCAAGTGCACCACCAGGTGTGTGGATCCATGCTGTAGACCCGTGACCAAATGTGCCACCACATGCGTGGACCCATGCTGTGGCAGGTTTACCAAGTACAGCACCAGGTGTGTGGACCCCTGCTGTGGGGGTGTGACCAGATGCACCACCAGATGTGTAGATCCCTGCTGTGAGGAAGTGACCAAGTGTACCACTAGATGTGTGGATCCGTGCTGTGAGGAAGTGACCAAGTGTACCACCAGGTGTGTGGATCCATGCTGCAAGGAAGTGACCAAGTGCACCACCACGTGTGTGGATCCATGCTGCGGCAGGTTTACCAAGTGCACCACCAGGTGTGTGGATCCCTGCTGTGGAGGTGTGACCAGATGCACCACAAGATATGTAGATCCCTGTTGCAAGGAAGTGACCAAGTGTACCACTAGATGTGTGGATCCGTGCTGCAAGGAAGTGACCAAGTGCACCACCACGTGTGGGGATCCCTGCTGTCAGGACGTGACCAAGTGCACCACCAGGTGTGCAGATCCCTGCTGTGGAGGTGTGACCAGATGCACCACCAGATGTGTAGATCCCTGCTGTGAGGAAGTGACCAAGTGCACCACCACGTGTGTGGATCCCTGCTGTCAGGATGTGACCAAGTGCACCACCACGTGTGTGGATCCCTGCTGTCAGGATGTGACCAAGTGCACCACCACGTGTGTGGATCCCTGCTGCGCGCCCTGCTTTATGCAGCCCACCCCCCTGTGCGCCAGCGTCTGCGGCCAGCAGTACTCCATCAGCTGTGCCGATATCTGTTTGCGTAAGTGATGGCTCCCTGAGCAGCTGTGAGCGGGGGGCTCCTGCAGTAGGAGCCACCAGGGGACCCCTCTGAGGTTCCTCTTCTCTGTGGTGTCCCCAACAGCTACGGAATGAAAACGGTTTGCAGACCCCTGAACCCGTTGACGTCTTCCTCACCTCTCGGCTTTCCTACTGCCCTTCCTCCCCTAGGAAGGGTAGAACCACACATGGTTTTCCTTGCATTCTGCATCGTTTCTAATGTATTTATCTAAAGCGCAATGCCTTTCCTTGTAACACAGAACCACTTGATTTTGTGCCCCCAGGATTATTGCCTGGGAGAGGGATTCTGTAATTCTTTTCTGCACTGATGTGGATGGAGGAATTTCCCCTGTTTGTTCTTCCTCACCATCTTCTCCTTTTCTTGTATGAAGCAATAAAAACAATTAATCTTGGCAACAGCTGGCTGCAAGTTTTCCTTCCCTTTTGCACACCCCCAGACTCACACTTCCGCCTTTTAATTTATTCCTAAAAGTCTGATCTCTGCAGAGTGGCAGCTCTTGTTGGAACACATAGCAAGGTCTAAAGCAATAGCCATGGTTCCCCAGATGATGCCTGGGGAAGGGGGTGTTTGTTGTGTGTGTCAAGGAAACACAGCTCTGCCATGGTTCTGAAAGACATTGAAAATGCAGCTGAAGTGCTCCTGAAGCTGGAGGAGCTTAGGGCCAGCTGTGTTTGCGTCCCACAGGCAGAAACAAAACATTCCCTTACTAGCAATGGGTAAACGATACACTAATGAGGGGAAGACAAACAGGGCTGGGAGACTGCTTGTGCCTTGTGACATTGTCACCTGTGCGCAGGAGGTCCTATCTCAGCCTTTTGCAATCGACTTGCACTTCCTTGTCTCTGGTGGCAATTGGGCAAGTCTCATCAGCTGGGGAGAGCAACATGGATTTGCTCACCACTGAATTCTGCAGAAAGGATAGCAGTATTAGCAGGGTATCTTGGGTGACCTTATCGCTCTCTACAGTTACCTTAAAGGAGGCTGTAGTGAGGTGGGGGTTGGTCTGTTCTCCCACGTGCCTGGTGACAGGACGAGGGGGAATGGGCGAAAGTTGCGACAGGGGAGTTTTAGGTTGGATGTTAGGAAGTACTTCTTTACCGAAAGGGTTATTAAGCATTGGAACGGGCTGCCCAGGGAGGTGGTGGAGTCACCATCCCTGGAGGTCTTTAAAAGACGTTTAGATGTAGAGCTTAGCGATATGGTTTAGTGGAGTACTTAGTGTTAGGTCGGAGGTTGGACTCGATGATCTTGAGGTCTCTTCCAACCTAGAAATCTGTGTCTGTCTGTGTCTGTCTGTCTGACAATTTTAGTAGCCCTCCATGAACATTTATTGACAAGGATCTGAGTGCTTCCTCCTTAGCACTGTATTTGCTTGCAAAGCTCTCCTCCAGGAATGAGCAACGTCCCCAAGGACTCAAAGTCATGCTGTTCTGCATGCCAAGGTTGTGTTCTGAGGGTTCCCTGAGTGGAGATGGTGCAGGGTGGGCTCAGAGCCAGCAGCAGCTGCTACAGGGAGGAGAGATGGGGAGGCAGGTGTGGGGCAGCCAGCCCAGCTGCTGAAGCAGCAACGTGGGCACATCTCTGTCTGGAAGCACCCACTGCCTTGTTTTTAAAGATGCCCCAGAGGCACGAGGCTGGTGACCAACCTGCAATTATCACCGTCTCGCTTTTTCTAGTAGAGGAGATGGACCAATAGTGGGACGTGATAACTCATACCTGGCGGACGTGGCATTGCACGCAGCTGGGGAGATCCAGCCTCGCGCAAATCACCCCACCCTCGTGGCTCTCCTGTTTCCATCCTCCCCTCCCAGTGGGTCGTGGCAGAGCCCAGCTCTCCCTGCTGGTTGTGCAGCACTTGTGGGCGCAGGGTCCTTGCCAAGGGCTAAGGCATTGCCTAAGCACAAATGCTGCCCAACAGAAACACCAAAGCAATTGAGGCTTCCTAATCACCCCTCTGTAGAAGTCTGGTTTGACTCCAAGGCTCCTCTAAAACTCACTTAAATGTTCTGTGCAAGCAAATATTACTTTTGCTCCTGCTCCCAAATCCAATGGAACACTCTTCTGGGAAATAAGAAACTGTAGATGGAAAAAAATAACGTTCAGAAAAGATTATTCCTTCAACTCTTTCTCTAAGGCATCCTTCTGATGGCCTGAATCTTGCATTATCTTTAATCCTACATATGAACTTGGAAACTCAGTGTTTTAAAAGGATGGGGCCTTTGCAGCAGAGAGCAGACACTTCATTGCTAGGTGGGCATAAAAAGTTTATGCCATAGGACGAGGAACAGAGACCCTTCTTCATGAACCACTGAAAATTTACACTACCTCTATGAAACTCTATGAAATGTTTGGGAGAAAAGTGAAGTTCAGCATGAACAACTACAGCAGGCCTGCAGTTTTTGCTCTCAGGCAACATGCTCTGAGCTCTAACGTGTATTCCTCAGAGATCAGGACACTGCTTTGTTCAGTAAAATAAAAGTCCTAAAGAAATCCAGATTCCCATTCCAAAGTGTTGGGAAATCAGAGCAAATACCTGCAGTAGTCGGAAGGCAAAAGATAAAATGGATGAGTTATTTTTTGTCAACCACAGCTAGTTCCTCTTTTTCAGATTTAATTGCATTCAGATGCTCGCTTGTCATTCTTCATGGAGCACTCACCTTCCTGAGTAAACAGGAAAAGAGGCGGATAGTGCTGTTTGGGATCCTCTCAGCCCCAGAAGTAATGATCTAATTACTTGATCAAATAGTCCCGAGGGCATGGACTAGACAAGCCACTTGTTTTCATGTGAGGCTAATTGCATTCTGCACTCAGACTCCTGGCATCTCAGCTATGCGAGGATTTCCAAAGCTGGATCGAGGTCGGGCAGCCTGGGACCGGCCCGCCCTGGAAGCTGCCCTCGGTGCCGTGCATGTTCCCAGTTGTGGTAGGGAATGATGAGAGGGGAAAGTCAGATGTAATGACGCCAAGGACTTTAAGATTTAATTGCAGCAAAGTACAGGAATGTCCTGGGAAGGCCTTGCCATGTTGAGAATAGGGGGAGAATCTTTGATTTCTATGAAAATGCTTTGTTCACTCAAATGTGGGTAGTGTACTATATGGGATGTTGCACATACACAAAGCTTCTTCTAGTACAGGGTCTCATATGAAATCACCAATGCCAACCAGTTCTGGATGCAACAGAGGAACAAATCTTGCTTAGGAGGTTTTTGGGTAAACCAAAGGATTCAAAGAAATCCACAGGTGTCATACTTTTGACATCTTTAGGAGTTTTTGAAATAGTTATTTTACATTAGCAGAAATCCAGCTAACAGCCCAAAGCAGTGCATACTGAAATAGTTGCACAGGGAAGAATTTCAGTTTAGGAGGTTTCCATCAAAAATTATGACATCTACAGATATTGAAGTTGTGTATTTATGTTAACAATCACATCTCTGTGACCATGGTGTGTTTCACATCTGCAGGCAAAATTTTTATAGGTATAGGAAGAGATCTCCAGTCTGGATGTGCCTCCATCTTTGGTAGCTCTTGGTGGTGAGATATAAGGTCTCTCTAGGATGATTGGGAACCAAGTGTGTTGACTATGCCTTTTTTTTTTTTTTTTTTTTGCCGATTTCTTCATAAACATTTTTCTGAACACCAGAGTACTTTGCCCAAGGGGCTCCTCTTCTGCAGCACCAGCCAAACCTCTGGGTAGAAGAAGTGTCACTCTGACTCCTTCTGGGATCCAGGAGCCTCTTCTTGTTCAGGTTGCTCTCTGCTGTCCTCTTTTCATCAAATAGCTACTCATTGCACCAGCCTCTGCTTCTGCAAGTGATCGTAATGTCTCCCATTTAATTAAGTAGATCCCAGAAGCTGCAGCTTTGGAAAATCATTTCTTTCCAGTTCTTTTGCCAAAGGATGATGGCCGTGAACGGATGTCGCTGTGGAGTCCTGACTCACTGAACTTAATGTGACTAGTCAAATAGCCAAATTGCTCATAAATATAATAGAGATCCACAAATAAGTGTCAATTAAAAATAATAATCCATCCCTCTGGTGTTCCCACATATTACAAATGCAGATCAATTTATATCTCCTAAAATATCTATTTCTCCTGGAAGTTGTTACAATTTCTTGCTAATCAAATATAACAATAGGGTTCACAATAACACACTATAGAAAGGGAGACGTAGAACCAGTCATCACCATTGGTTTCAGAAATGAGCCTGGAGCCCCAGGAAAGCATGAACGGTACAAACCAGGCCAAGAGAACCCCCCAGCAGGATAAGGCGGTAGCTGCTGTGAGGGGACCTAGAGGAGCTGGAGGTCAATTGCTGGTATTGCACAGCAGGGTTAGTGCTAGGTGGAGGAGATGGGGAGATGTTTATCCATCAAAATACTAGACACATAAATCTCATCTGGTTGCTCTCAGTATGTTTTATCATCTGTGAGGCCTATTGGTTTCAGTCATGGCTCTTCCTCCTCACCCTGAAACAGATACGTAACATGAGCAAGACCCACTCTACAAGTCCCTATTCCTGTCATCTACAAAAGCTGCTGGTGCAAGTCTGGGGGGAAAAAAGGCACATGATGCAGCACGTCTATGCTGCAAATGAAGAGAGGAGTGGAAAGAATGAACAAACCATGAGGCGCTCCCAGGAAGATGCCAAGAGCAATGCAAATCTGCTCACATGAGTTTAGGTCAGGAACTCCAGTTCCCCCATGTAAACACTAGAAAGGAATCGGCACCGATGCCTGTCATTCTCCAGCAGAACTCCTGATGTCCAGTATAAACAGGATGCACTGCTCATGTTGAATGGATTGTTGCTGTTTTTTTTCTGCCCATTCAGCAGTTTTGTAAGTGATCTAGTTGGGGAATTTGGCCACCTAAATGTAGCCCAGTGATCACATTCCACCTCTGTGATTGGAATATCTTGGAGAAATAAAGATTTTCTGTGCTGTGAAGCTGAGTGACATATCACAACTAGGAAAATGCTTCAATAGCTAACATGCAGTTCTGGGCCTAAAGTCCACTTAAACTGAAATACTTTACACTGCTCTGGCAATGAAAAAATAGGCCTTTAAAATGTGTGCCCCTCTGTTTTGCCCCGAATGGCTTGAAGAGGTCCTCAGGGTGACTGGAGTTGTGTCACCATTGGCATTGCCAAGCATGAATGCTGTTAATAGGGCAGCAGTTTGGAGAGGAAGGGGGTGGGTGTATTTAATATTTAAAAAGGTCCTGGAGAAACAGAAACCTCAATATACTGTGGAAGTATTGATGGCACACTGTAGGATTAGCTCCCTCTTACTATGAGAATTAGGACAAAATATTTCTCATAGTAAATCAAATCAATTGCCCATCTTTACTAATAATAGCCATCTGTTCTTACTTCATTGAAAATACAGCTAAGGTATCATTCAGACATTTATGGAAATAAGGAGTTTAAAATATCCAAGCATACTAAATCTTTTTGGAAAAGCAATTAATGCTGTACCTATCTGATTATTATTTTTTGATTACTGTGTCATTCCCGTTGGGAACCGCATGACTTGGGTATTAGGTGGAAACAGAATTTGCTCAGGATCACATGCCTTGCCTGGAAGAAGGTTTCCATCAAAAATTAGGTTGTAAACAAATATGTAAAGCATGTATAGGTGGAGCTTATTCAAGTTGTTAGTGGTCAGGTGTCCATACCCCTGGGCTCCTTCGTTTCCGGAGATGACGCCACGCAAGCCATATAAAAAGGTTTGCATTTTGATGCCCACATCAGTTCATTTGACTTCTCCCTCACTCACTTGTGTTGGTGAACTGGTAAGTCTTTCTTGGATTTATCAGGGAATAATATGATAACTGTGCTACTCGGTTGTTCTGGTCAAAAGAATATACTAGCTATCACAGGAGAGCTTTGCTTCAAGTGTTCCTGTTCCAGGATTTTGTCTTGGGATAGGGGGGGAGAAACGTTTGACTCTTTTAGAGTTTGCTCTTCCTTAAGTAGCTTGCAAACGTCCTGTCACCTCTTGAGAAACTATCTGCCTCTTATCCTCCTTCATATTCAATCTTCATTAATTTATTTAAACCTCATTAAGTCAGGAAATTATACAAATTACTGGATGCTGCAGAGTAAGACCTGGGACTTCAAAAGAGATGGCTGGGAAGAAGCACTGTCAGTAAGAAGGAAGCTGCAGGACACCTGAGGGCTGCACTGCAGGAGGCATCTGGGAGAAATCAGGATGAGGAATTAAATCAGAAATAGGAGCTGCAGCCTCTGGCCCAACCCTTCCCTTATGAAGGGATAAGCCCATTAATTTTGATGCAACTCCAATGATGAACCACGATATACAGCAGGGAGAGTGTCTGAACTTGTGGTCTTTGGGCTTTATCCTCTGGGATTAGCAGCTCAACGTCTACACAAACGGGGGTGTGCTCTGTGATGTGTTTGAGAAACTGAAAAACTGGGGGCTCTGGAACATCTGACAACTTAATTAAGAAAATAAGGAAATAGACTATTTTCATGTTATGGCTTCTTCGAAGTTAAACTGTGTGCAACTGTTAAGGGTTTATGGTTGTAGTTTCTCTAACAGCGATGCTTGCAGGTTCCCAAGAAAGGAATAATCTGGTAGTGCTAGTTGTATGTATTTGAATGCAGAAATCATTCACACATGCAACTTTTTCTAGGAGGCCTCTTCTGAGTCCACCAGCTAACTGCTATTTATGTTTTAAGGGCTTAGGTTGGGAATTGTGGCTTACGGAGAAAAGACAAATGTCCTGATCTTGTCTCTCTCTTGTCTTTGCCTCCAGCTTTGCCAGCACCCCAGAAGGATGTCTTACTACGAGCAGTGCAAGCAGCCCTGCCTGCCCCCTCCCATCTGCGTGCAGAAATGCAACCAGTGTGTGGAGCCCTGCAAGACAGTGTGCGTGGAGCCCTGCAGCAACATCTGTGTGAAGCCATGCTCCACGCAGTGCGTGGAGGTCTGTGCCCCTAAGTGTGTGGATGTCTGCCCGGCTCCCTGTGCCTCCGAGTGCACCACATGCTGCACCACCCAGTGCGTGGAGCCCTGCAGCACCCAGTGCACCACCCAGTGCACCACCCAGTGCGTGGAGCCCTGCAGCACGCAGTGCGTCGAGGTCTGTCCCCCCACATGCATCGATGCCTGCATAAAGCCCTGTGCCACCCAGTGCCCGACCCACTGCACCACCCAGTGCGTGGAGCCCTGCATCAGCCAGTGCAGCACCAAGTGTGTGGAGCCCTGCCCGCCAGCGTGCGTGGAGGTGTGCGCTAAGAAGTGTGATACGTGCGAGACCGTGTGCCTGGAGCCGTGCGGCACCGTCTGCTCTCACCCATGCTAATTGCCTTAATTGAATGGGCCTTGCGAGCACCCCCAACACTTCGGTGCATTGCAATATCCACGGGCTCATGAGCATCCATGGAATGAAATACAGATTACAGACCCACCTGCGACGTACCAAGACCTCTCCCGATATGGTTATCCCACATTTTCTTTGACTTGGAAAATATTTCTCTGAATTTTTCCAGCCTGGACCTTTTCTTCCTATGCTACTTCTGCTACTTCTACCTCAGCGCCTTTTACTTGATAACTGCGGTTGACCATTGTTATACCACGGGGCATCTTGGGAAGATATTCTGCAGAGGCTGTGCTGTGAGCAGTTGGTGTTGGAAGATGTCTCCCCTTCTATTCTATAATTCTCATCTTGTCTTTTAATGCATGTCTTCTTGCCTTTCAATGTCTATGTGCAACAATAAAAATTGACCATCGATGGCATGATGTGTCTTCTGTCTTTCTTTTGTCCCCCAATTCCTGTGTCTTCGGACCCAAGAACATCTTGCTTTAGTTTCCTTTTAAAAAGCTGGTGTGGCTGTAGAGGATTTGTGTCTAAAATGCAGTGCTGTGAACAGAGAGAGCATGCATTAAAACGTTGAACAATATTAATACCATAAACAAAACATCAGCTGATGAACACTTTCCTGACAGATATCACAGTTCTGTTCTACCTCAAAGTAATGATACAAAATTATTTTTGATCTTTATGTCTCTGGATTTTGGGGCCAAATCTTAGGAACTGTTAAAACATGAATTTAAGCGGAAGAAAGCCCCAAACCCAAGAGAGAAAGCATTGAAACATACTGGTGAGTTTTTAATTATTTATTTAAATCAATCTGATGGAGATGAAAATGGTATTTTCAGGGAACCTTTCCCACAATCCTCACTGACTAAAGATAGAAAGTAGGGGATTCGGCTTCAGGAGATGAATGCTTTTGTGGTTCAAGAACAGGTCCTAGCCCTGCAAGATTGCAGTTTTGGTCCAAAGTTTGCTGTAGATACTTCGTGCGGCTTTGAGCAAGTCTCGCCGTTGTTATCTATCCATTCCCCGTCTGCAACGAGGAGAAGTTACCTCCCCAGCTGATAAAGTAGTTGGCATTTCAGGCTCATTAACACCTGGCAGGGGACAATAATATTTTAATCCACTTACATATGTATCCTCTTTATCTAGGGACACAATTTTGAAACTGAAGGAGGCCCATTGTCTGGATGGATGTTGTACCCATTTAGATGTTGAGTTTTAGAGACAACGCTCTCATTGTCTTACATACCGTGCATGTGACTTGCTTACCTCTGTCTCCATGATGGCCATACAATTTCCATGTCTGGGATGAAGAGAATTATTACCCACCTACTGTATCATTATGTCAAGGGTGGAGAAGGACTAATCTAGAAAAGAAAAGAGTTATATTTAGGTGTGTGTAAACACTGTTACCAAATCAGCATCTAATGAAACCTTGTGTGCAGGTGTAGAGAGTTTGACAGTAGATTACTTTTTGTCTTATTTCTGTCAACGCCAAATGGTGACATCATCAAACAGGAATAATAATAGACAAAATACTGTATCTCACTAAGGCAAACAAATTCTACACCGGAACATGCCTTCAGTTCAAATAAACAAACCAGTGGTGGACCAGATATTTAACAGCAAGAAAGGGGAAGGGGAGACTAAGGACATGCACCTCCAATTCTACTGTTGAACCCAAACCTTTAGGGATCCAACGCAGAACTTTGCCATCTACAGCCTCACAAATGACTGCTTGCTGCTGCCACATACTTCACATCAATGCCCAGTTTCAGGCATGGAAAATGTCTTAGTCAGGAAGTCATATGCAGCTACTAAGGAGATCTGTCCCACAGGTTAGTCACCCATAATTGATGTCCAGTCTTCTTCATCCAGATCTATAAGACATGTTAGTCATTTAAAATTTCCTCTCTTTTCTTCTCTCTCTGCTGCAAACTCTGGACCAGGCACAGTAATGATAGATGTGAGCATGTTGCTCCAAAAACCCTAGAGGAAGTGGACAAAGAGACCTGTTGGGTTGTGCTCATCACGCTTCCTGTGCCTGTAGGAACATGTCGCAAAAGCCCTGACACATTGCTCTCCTATGCACCTGTGGTTAGTGTTGAGCATTGCTAAGGTTCTCCTATATATTTACAAAAATTAATGATGTTCGGTCCATGTTAACCACGCGATCATTAAGACCCCTGGTAAATCAGCAATGAACGGGCGACATTAAGGTGTGAGATTTTCCATTAGCACCTTCTGCTCTCCTACACCCAGTGGAAGCCATGTCCGTCATCTCTTTGCATATCACACCACTATAATGGACACTGGGCTGTAATTCATAGGGCTGAATATGACCCCACAGGGCATAGCATTGAGGGATACTCAAGGAAGGTTGAACTACCTTTTCCACTAGAGCTAGGGGCAATGTTTCAGTTGAAACAATTTCTCTATTCCTTCCTGGGAAGAAAAAATAAATCAAGAGGACTCTCATTTTTCTCTAACATAGATCCATCCCCAGAAAAAGAAATCCTGCCACAACCCCAGCAAGCCAAACCCAGTGTTTGTAAATAAGAAGATTTAATTCCATCAGTGAAAAACTAAGGGAAATTCTAAGAAAAGATAAGGGGAAAACTTTCCAATTTCTCAGTAGTATAAAAAGTTTCAGTCCGCTTTTGGGGAAGGAAAATGGAGAAGGACAGAAGCAAGAGCTGAAAACATGGAGTGCCAAATGCAGGCCTGCTGCCCTTCCTGGGAGCAGGGAAGGACGGGTCTCCTGCATCTAGCTCCAACATATCTCATCCAGCCAGAGATCTATCCTGGTGATCACAGACAAAATTACTGGGGGACACCTAACCTTCATGCAAACGTCTTACTAACTCCAGAGTGAATCTGAGCTGGCCCAGAAAACTGAGTTAAGTTGTGGGATCTTTGCCCACAGTCAGGACAAGATGAATTAATAATAAATTAGCCAGTTATTACCAGACTGGGTGTGCCTTGCATTAAAAACAACAAATCCCCCGCACCCAAAAGAGGAGGCATCTCTGACAGACCTTGACTGAAGTCCAGGAGTATGGAGGTGTCAGTGGAGCAGGTTCTGGTTGTGAAAGATTCTGGTCATCACATTAATCTGTTGTCATCAACTCCCAGGGCCAACTTCTGAAAGCGTATAAAAGCCTCCTGGTTGGGAGGCTCCTTAAACCAGGTGGCTCTTTCTTCCCTTCCTCCAACAGCAGAAGACGCTAGGTGAGTCCCTTCAAGCAGATTTTGCTCTACAGATTGGGGGTTCTGGTGCTCTGTTATTGGGAAACAGGATGATTTTTCTTCGTTTTGTTTCTCTAGTAGCAACTCCAACCCATCTCACTTTCAATTTCACCTCCATGAAGGTGAAAACCATATTATGCTATTTTGAGACGGTCTGAGGCTCCACAGTGGCTGGCTGACTCTTTGATTCAGCAAGCCTGTGTTATCCCTCATCATTTTTTCGAGCTGATAAGAATCCTTTTGGATAACCATCAGGTATTTTGTATCAGGTACCAAAGGATAGCATCCACCAACTCATTGTGCATATGTAGAGTAGCCATGTGCTGATCACCACAGCCTCCTGCATTTCCAGGGCTCTGAGTTTCACTTTTTTTGTACAAGATGGTAGCAGCACACAGCAGGAGAACAGTTCGCCTACGCCTACAGCCAGAGACATGGCTCCTGCTCTAAGGCTCTCAATGGTATTAGCAGAGACGTGGCTGTAGCCAGAAGGGATTGCTATCAAGCTATTGTCTCTTTCAAAAAACATTTGCAACACAGAAATATCACTGTCTTTTTGCTCCTCTTGCAGCAGTTTTAAATATTGCTCTGAGGTTCTTTATGATCTAAGCATGCTTTCCTTACAATTTGCATCGCTTCTTAATCTGTCACTTGAAATATTCAGAAAACAATGAGCAGAAGAAGGAAAAACCCTCTCATTATTTCTCTCCCTCTTCTTCTGTAACCGTTTACCTGTTGGGATCAAAACTTTGTTAGGGCAGTGCTTTCCTCTTATCCTCTTTTATGCTTATATACAGTTATGCCCCAAGGCCTCAGCAGAGAGGCTGAGCACCGTAGAACCCACACGAGAAGTGTGGGGAAGCTAAAACAAACTGGAGTCACAAACAAAAATTGGTGTGAACAGCAGCATCCTAAATGATTTCCAAGTATTTTTTTTGTTTGATTGTTTGTTTCTGTTGTTATTTATTTATTTATTTATTTACTTATTTATCTATCGTGTTTTTACGGGTAGAATTAGATTTTAAAGGCTTTTCATTGTTAGCTTGATATCAAGGCTGAAGAACTGACTGAAACCCTAATATCAAGAAAGGAGAATTGTGTTGGGCTCAATTTAGCTGGAATGGCACCTTGTTTTTCTTCCAGGTTTAGCCAAAATGTCTTCCCACCAGCAGAAACAGCAGCAGCAAATGCCTTCAAAATGCCAGGAAAAGTGTCCTCCAAAGTGTGTGGAGCAATGCCAGCCTCCAAAAGGACAAGCCAAGTGTCCTGTGAAGAGCATTCCACAGCAGCAGCAGCAGCAGCAATGCCCAAAGCAGAAGTAGCACTAACAGCAATGGCTACGAAGTGCTGTGGAAGAGGCAAATGCATTTTTCCAAGCTCTCCCTCTGCCTGTTAGCTCTGCCAGAATAGCTGGGAATTTGCAACACACCTTCTTTGTTTGCAGGCAGAAATCATGTTACAAAGAGATGCAATTAATTATCTCGGATTTATTCACCTTCTACTATAAAAATGTCACAGGGGCATTTCCTTCTGATCTTTAATTTGGGACATGCTGCAATAAAATTGTAATTGACCTCATTATTTGCTGCCTGATATTTTTGTGCTTTACTTGTGTCATTCATTCTCTTTTGATTTCTTTTAGTAGTCAAAGAATCACCTTTAAGCATTCACATACATATATGGCTCACATACACTTGGGCCCATGTACATTTGCCTTCCAGATTTCCCATGGAGGAAATTGCATTCTCAGACATTGAATATTTATGTAGGGATTATAAAATCTTGCAAGTGTTTTTCACCCTGAACTGGAGCAAACTAAGGAAACTTGGTGTTCTGCAAGGTATAATATTCTGAAGTACATTCCTGTGGAATCTATCAAAGCAATTAATTGTGAATTTGAGTCCCAGATACACTATAACTGCTGAGAGAAAAACAGTCTTTGGAAGTTCTTAACACTGAAAGGAAGCTTTTGCTTGCTCAGAGAGAATATTTTTAGTTCTAAAAGTATCAGAAATGGGATTTTGAATGTTGCCATTTCTCAGCAGGAAATACTGGCTCAGATAATTGATTTCCAGCCAGCTGTATGGCAAGGCGGGGGAGGAAAATTATCATAAAGGCAGAAGCTGTTGAATGCTATGATAGCGGTGTCTTGCAGACAGACACAAATCTGCTCTGTAAACCAGAAGCCGTGTGTCTCAGAGTGATTCTGTGATCAGACGATGAGGTTGGCTGTATCTAACCCATCTAGCAAGTACAGGGCCAAACTAGCGAGATCGCATTGCTCCTGGCTCATCTGAAGTGTGGGAAAAGCTTGTCTGCCTGTGCTTGCAACCCTCCTGATGGGCACACCCATGCCTTCTGCCTGCCGGAGGTCACGGGGTGGCTGTGAATGTGTTTAAATTGGGCAGAATGAGCACTGGGATAGCTGGGCATAAGCTGATGCCCTGTGTCCTGCTTTGGGATGGGGTGTCTTGCAGAGAGCTGTGTCAGTGCTATTAATTAGTATTTCTGTGCAATCAGCCATCCCCTGGCTGGTACAGCTAAGGGGCTCTTGCAGGTGCCTGGAGGAGAGGAACAGAAGATCCAGGGTCCTCTGCAAGCACCCAAGTTTCTGAGTCCCAATTTGCCTGGTTTTCAGCCTAAAAAGTGAGCGATTTGCAAGCTGAGACTCCTTGTCCTCTTCATAAGCAGAAGATATTACAAGTCTCCACAATTCAGTATTCAAAGTCATTTTTATTGTTGATTTTCACAGTGAAATAAACCTGGATACAATATCAGCCTAAAATAATTAGAGTTAAGCACCAAACACATACGCAACAGCACTGTGTGGTGAAATATGTTCCAGGGTGTAATTCTGACAGCAACGTGTATGCCGCCTCCTTTATCCTGTCTAACAGCTGGAAGCCATGCATGAGGTTAAACTATTTCAAAACATGTCTGGGTCGCATTTAATTATCTATATCTTTTCCATAAATACTCTCAGCTCAAGCTGCTCTTTACACATCCTAGAAAATCAGAGGCGAGCTCTCTCAGGAAAGCGCTGATGACTACCAGCTCAGCTAAGCAGATAATTAAGAGGTGATGGCTCTTTTGTAAAAATCTTTCCTTTCCTCTAGCTGAATGGATTTTTTTTTATTGCATAAAATATTTAGCACTGTGGATTCATGATTCAGAAAGCCTTCTTGCCATCAACCAGAACCCCTTAGCGGCAGGTTCTGCAGAAAACTCAAATCCTATTATTAATAGGCAAAAGCCCTAAATGCAAGGTGGGAGATGGCATTCGCATGCAGGGAGTTGGGGGGGGTAGGGGGGGATGCATGAAAACCAGGAGGCAGTGTGCAGGTCTGCAGGATGAGCTGGCTCATTGGGTTGAGTTCAAACACTTAGCTTAATGAACCCTGGCTCCAGCCTGCCATCATGCTCTTCGGTTTCTCTCCAGGTGTTTGAAAGCCATGAATGGTTGGGAGAGGGCAGAGATTCAGGTTGCTGGAAAGTCGAATGCACATGCCTACACCACCACTCGAAGCCTTCCTATCTATTAACAGTCCTGATGTGTCGGTTAGTGTATGGCTGTTAGTACGGGATAACACTAGCGTTAGTGGGGGGAGTTGGGAGCTGTGCTTCTTAACAGAAATTCTGCGGTGAAAAGGGTGTTGGAAAATGACCTTTGTGAGACACGGGGAGAGGAGGTCTTGCATCCTGCTTCTCTCTTCAGGGCTTCCCTTGTCAGCTGCAAGTTACTTCTGCATCAGTGGCCACTGGTTGGGCTGCTTCACCTGCTGCTGCTCGATGGGAGGATGCTTCTCGGGAAGGGAGCACTGCTCCGGCTCAGGGGTCGGCACCGGGATCTCCTTGCACTCCTGCTTCTGGGCACATGGTTCAGGGTCAGAGCATTGAACAGGGACAGGCACCGGGATATCCTTGCACTCCTGCTCCTCCTGGGGACATGGGGTGGGCACTGGGATCTCTTTGCACTCCTGCTTCACCTGAGGACATGGTTCAGGGTCAGAGCATTGAACAGGGACAGGCTTTGGGATCTCCTTGCACTCCTGCTTCTCCTGGGGACATGGTGCAGGGTCAGGGACAGGCACAGGGACCTCCTTGCATTCCTGCTTCTCTTGGGGACATGGTGCAGGTTCAGGGCATTGAACGGGGATTGGCACAGGGATCTCCTTGCACTCCTGCTTCTCCTGGGGACATGGTGCAGGGTCAGGGCTTGGAACAGGGACTGGCACGGGGATCTCTTTGCATTCTTGCTTCTCCTGGGGACATGGTGCAGGTTCAGGGCAGATAACAAGGGTGGGCTCTGGAATCTCTTTGCATTCTGATTTCTCCTGGGAGCATGAAATAGGCTCAGGGTGTGATACAGGAGGGAAAGTTGGTGGTAGCTTGATTTGCTGCTGCTGCTGCTGTTCCTGGGGTGGACACTCAGGTATTACGACCACTGGTGCTTCTCCCTTGCCTGGTTCCACCACGGGTGCTTGCAATGGCTCTGTTTTCTCTGGGCACTGTACCACAACTACTGGGGTTGGGTCTGGGACTTGGACTTCAGGTTGCTGCTGTGGACATGGGACCTGCTCAGGGCATGGAACTGGCTCTTGGCTTTGCTTTGGAATCGTTTTGCTCAGGCCAGGTGGGAGGGTGATTTCCTGCTTGCACTGCGTCTGATTCAAAGACATCTTTGCAGGAAACAAGATTATCTGAAAGAAATGTCAGAGCATTATTGTGTCTGCTAAATGAACTCCAATGGGATAAGGATGAAACAATTATAAGAAACATTAATCATCTGCAAGAGTAAAGTTCTCTTAGCTTGCCCTCAGTTACCCAATGTAGGCTGGCTCAGAAGGAATTATGATTTGCTGTTTCTTTTTCATCCTGTCTTTCAGCTCCTGCTCTGACTCTACCTTATCTTGTTCCTCCTTTCTGTTCTGCAATGTGGGACAGCCCTGTCAGGTCTAACAGAGATGAAGTCACTCCTTTGAACTTGGAGCTGATTTACATTTCAGAACTCTTCCGCCTGTTGCTTAGCCCTTCCCAAGGTGTTAACTCCCTTTCATTTCTTTCCTGGGGGACTGATGAGAGGAGCTGGAAAATAACAGATTTTCTGGTTTGATAGCAGTTTCAGAAAGTCAAAATAATAATAATAATAATAAAAAAAATGTTGAAGACAAGCATTTAAAAGCATGTGGTATTTCAAAAAGTAGAAGAATATAAATCTGGGGCCAACAGAATATTCCACACTGAAAAAAATGAAATACTTAATTTGATTTTGCCCATTTTGAAATGGTTTCCAGATTTTTCTTGGAATTCAAAAAATGAGGTGCTAAGGCCCCAGGGTGGACCTCCTCAGTATGCTAATGTATTTCTGTAGTATTGAGGGCCTTTACAGTAACTATGTAATAGGCCAACTCCACCTTTTGGTATTGCTATCACTCACTTCACTAATGATGCAATGGACTTGAGGCTACCTGTGTCACAGTCCTGCTAACTGTAATGGAAAAAATTAGCAGCGGTGATGCTGTCCTACATTTCTGGATTATCATGGCCATTAAGGATGCATGTAGCTTGCATGAATCAGAATAATCAGGAGGGATTTCTTCTCCCAAGGTCATTAATGTGCAACAGGCCAAATGATTTTTCCTAACAATTTATGAAACTCCCTCTCTTTGGTGTGCTGCTGAAGGTAGGACCAGGTTTGGCTGGCCTGGTGCTGTGTCTCTGGCAATTCCTATGCTGCTCTTTTTCTAAAGTCAATCTAAGGACACAAATAAAAGGTTAGAACCATGGAAGCATGAGTTGGAAAGGGTGTTTCTAAGTCCTATCAACAAAGGACTGGAGCCAACACAGGTCAAGTGAGTGTGTGCAAGTCTGTTCTCCCTTCCCCACTGCACCTGCCCCTCTTAGCACATCTTTAAAGCACATTCATTCCTCTCTTTCCCATCCTCCTAGATCATCTAGATCAGTATCTGGTGTCTCTTGCTATTTCCTTTATAAGGATATGATAGCATCTTAAGTCCAATTAATATATTGGTTAGCAGGAATGACAAAGCTCAGGAGGAATATTTTCACCTTTCTGCTCCGTACAGTCCCTCATAATCACAGATCTGTCTTTTCCAAATACAATTCTTCGATTAAAGTTTTTAAAACATTCATGTTATAAATAGAAGAATCATAGAAAGTGGGTTTAGACTGAACTTTAGGAGGCCATTTAGACTTTCTCCTTCCCTGAAGGCAGGATCAGTTATACTTAAACCAATATAATTTTATCTAATCTCTGCTTCAGAAAGGATCTAATTTAGTACTTGACTATCCTCAGATTTACACACAATCTGAACTTGCCTTGCAGAGCCATCCCCAGCCTACTTGTACTACCCCAATGCCAACAATTTCTCTCCCTCGTAGGAATCCTTTGCATATTCAAAGGTATCAAATAAAACACTTCTTTAAAGACTCTGCCTACACTAAACCTCAGTAAAATTACAACCGGCAATAAAATTATAGGCATCACAAAAAGGATCAGTATTCTCTGACTTACCCAACCAGTCAACAGGGTGAAGCGTGAAGTCGAGTGGATGGTGGAGCATGGAGATTTGAGAACTTTTATATGGTTTCAAAGCCCTGCCTTCTGGGAATGAGTCCTCCTAGGTAATGAGCTCATTCTTTCACAACTGCTGTTGTGCATTTCCTCCACAGACTTGTTTTACACGTAGGCAGTGTGAAGAGACGGCTTTTGGTGCAGAATGCATTTTAATCCCAATTCTGACTAATCCGATTTACAAAAAACTTTCTCTGTGAATAAAGGTCATAGCCTCCAGTTAATACAGCCATTGCAGAGCCCACTGAGATCAGGGGTCTTGATGTGGTGTCAGCCAATGTGGTTCCACTTCAGCCAATGCAGCTGAGTCATTTCATGCCAGCTAATGGTCTTGCCCCCACTTCTTTGGATGTCTTTGTGGTTTAAGACTGGGGGACTAATCTCAACTTCTCTCACCTCCTTTTCGTCAATGAATTCTCTAAAGTGATTTTTTTTGTGATTCTATCAGAGCATGACGGATGGGTTTGCTTTTTTCCCATTAAGATCTTTACAGATTTCATTCTTCTTTCATTTCAAAACAGATCATTTTGAATGCATATTATTGTCTATGGTGCAGAAGATTTAGCTCCCACCTATTCAAACATGACAGAATAGGGAGTTGAGTTTATCTCCATACATCATATGAAAAGTAAAGGGACTTCTAACGGCATACAAAATTTATCACACCCCAATGGAACTAGGACATTGGGCTGCTTTGGTGCTAGGACAGCACTTGAAAAGATGTTTCAATATACCTGTGAAATTAAGGGAGCTGGTAGTGTATGCAGTGTATTCTCTTAACATAATTCCATGTAAAAAGTCTTTTGAGTGAAAACAGTTCACTGATTGTTATCCTCAACATCTCAAGAAGCTGTTGGGATATAAGTCACAGACCTCACTGCTGATGCTAGGATTATTTTCATCAGCAGAGACGACGTGTCCCACACAGAGGTGAATTTCATCATATTTGGTTGTCTTGGGACTATCTTTGTCCTGTCTCCTCGATTTTACCAGAGCTTTTATCAGCACACGCACTACAGATGCAATCGTTGCAACAGGCTGAGCTGGTACCCGACGTTGGTTGGGGTTCCTGGGGTGCAAATATAAAAAAACTGCTTCTAGCTGTGGTGTAACTTCCTCTGCTGATAGTTGTTTAGTAACTGAAGGACAGAACACCTGGATTTGAGACCACATCTTCTTCTCCCATGACGTGACTTCACCCATGCAACTTCCCTTCTTACCTCACTGCAGGTGGGGCCCTGCCTTGCTGGTGTCAGGCTGGCCCTGGAACCTGCTTCGTTTTGGTTGCCTTTGCTAGCAAGGGTAACATCCCAATCTGGTGCCTACCATCAGCGAAGGCCTCACCTCACTGCTGCAGCTGCTGCTGTGCTGGCACAAATTGTGGCTGTAGGTCTGGTGAAGGCAGGAACTAGGACACTTTCCAGCATTGGAGAACCTGCCCGTCTGCTTTCTAGGTAGCATCAGGCATCGCGGTTATCAACATAGCCTTTCTGCTGAGGTTTGCTTTAGGACCTCAACCCTGTGGAGCAGGGCTAAAGTCAGGGGGAATATAGCAAGGGGGAATAAACTCAGACTCATAAGAAACATATTTTGTAATGCACCTGTTGGCCTGCAGAGGACAGAGCAGCTGGGTTCAGAAGGAGACAGGGTGCAAGTCATTAGATCAAATGTTGCAGCTGAGAAAAGTGAATGTGCACCTCCAGGCCAGAGCTCCAGTAACCTCTGCTCTGCCCATCAGTGAGAGAGAAACTGGGCACGTAGCACCTGTGGACCATTGCTGAGGCAAAGACTGCTACAGGTGCAACAAACCACAGCCCTGTGTTGTGACACTGCTTTTATTAAAGCAAGCAGTTGGATTTCTGGAATATGTAGCCAGTTTGGTTGTCAAATTTCCAGCCTCGACTTGCAACATCCAGTGAGCAAGGAAAATCACTTTCCATAGCTGGAGGGGAGACGACCTGAACCATGTCTGGAGACCAGAAGGTGGGGCCATCCTGACCTTAAACCCTGGTTTGGATCCAGGTCTGCAGAGGCTTGGGGAGGTCACTTCACAACCATGTCAGCAACCTCAGCAGAAAAATGATGGTAATTATCATCGAAGAGGCTCTGAAGTCAGCCCGTGGAAAGGGAGTGAATGTTTTTCCCATAGTAGCGGCTTAATTGCTTTCCCCTTCCATGTGAATTGCACTAAGACTATTTTTAGAGGCAAATGCCATATGCAGTGAAACCTGCCTTACTCAAACCTCTGGGGAACTACGGGAGAAACGTGCATGAAGGAAGGCGGCTTGGCAGTGAACGTGGAGCTAAGCAGCAACTCAGCTCTCACCTGGTGGAGCCTGGCTCTGCTCCCAGCTGTTGCTGAAGCTGTACCACTAATTCCAGGCAATGCAACACCACAGATGATAAAAATACTGGCCTGAGCCTGTCCTTCTTCCTAGAGAGAAAATGCCAGTCCAGGTTCCACACAGCTTGTGTAGGTGCTGAGTTGCCCTCAACCCCCCAGTGGCTTTCCAAATGCTGATCAGGTAATTAATTAATTAGGTCCCCAACAGTCTAAGATGCCCAGGGAGGTATGCAGCAGTTATGTTAGCAATTCCAAATGGAGATTTGTAGCTAATTTACCATGAGTGTCTCAGTATCTCTGAGGTCCCTGCAGCTATAGTACTTCAGTCTGAAGGAAGGGATGAGCGTTTTTAGAAGCAAAGAGCACTGCAGAGAACTGCAACTCAGGATGTGAAATGTAATCCTTGCCTCACGTCTGCAAGGGTGCTCTTTGATTTTTGTCCATCCAGTACTTTGAACCTGTATGCACAGAGAAAATGATTTGTGGAAATTATTGCACTCCTGGATTTCATGTCTTGGTGTGATTCAGAAGTTGCTGAACTGGATCTCCCAAGACATGGCTCGCCCAGTGGCTTAATTAGACACCGTTTCGTTAACACCCCATCTTGTTCTTTATTATTGTGTCTGTCATCACTTTAGGGTGGACACCTTGATTAGCTCATCTCACGAGACAAAAGACTTAATTACCAGTTACTGAATTTCCTGGTATCGGTCTGTCTGCCTGCAAGTCCAGTAGCTGATACTTCTGCAGACTTGACCTTCTCTCCTAGTGCCCAGGACTCTGAGCATCAAGTCATATTACAGGAGAAAAGAAACCGGTCTTCCACAGAGATAGTCAGATGTGTCAGTTTGCATGCTTTTTTTTTTTTTTTTCCTTGCCTGTTCGTGAACAATTCTTCTCCATTTTTGCCATAATAGAGCACCCAAGCTTCCTAGGATTATTTTAACAGCTCTCAGGAAACACACATGGCTAAATCAGTTGTCTGTGACTCTACCTTCAGAGCAATAAAACCTCTTTTGTAAATTCACCAGCCTCCATCTTCAAGCTTTTTACATATTTTGCCTCCAATTCTCTGAGTTAGCAGCCAGTTCCAGAGCCTCCCTGCACTGCTTCTTGGAAGTCTTCTAATTCCCAGCCTAAATGTATTCCTAACTGCTTGTGCAGGATTACTGTGCTGCTCAACAGATTGCCTCATTGAAAACCCATTGGGCACAACAGAAATACTCTCCAGTCAGTCATCACATCAAAGATCCTAATTCTCAATTGCTTCATTCATGCTCTGGAGCTCAGGAATGAACTTGTTGAAGTTCAGCCTGTCGTCAGCCTTTTCTGGCCCATGCACCAGGCCACACAATTTACAGCAGGGCAGCCCGGGGGGTCACCCTGGATTTGTGCTCAGCTTTGCAGCACTGCTGCTGGAGAACAGGGAACAGCTGGGGTGCAGCATCCCACTTCAGGCTTCCCATGTTCCTGGAAGGGGATGAAGTGTTGGCTTGCTGGAGTATCAGCCTCATGGTTTTCTGGCAGGTGCCTGGTGCAGCAGGGAGGTTCTCGGGGCACTGGTTGCATTTGGATTAAGGTTGCTTTATCCTTCCCCCCAGAAAGTCAGAAAGGACCTTGATTGTCCCCAAGGTTCAGGCTCTGCATTTGCTGCCTGCGTTATTTTTGTGATTACCTCCGGAAGGACTGGAAATATGGGGATTTAGACCACAGTGTCTGGAAAATGCCAGAACAAGAACAAGGCTTCAGGTGTGGCCAACACAACAGCCTTCTGCAGCTAAAATACAAAATGCCTAAGAACAGGGAGTTTTCTCTCCTAAACACCAAGAAGAACAACCTGTGCTGTGAACTGGGCAGTTCTGGAGTCACAAAAATGCGTATATCATTTACAGCACAGGCCCCTCTCTGGGAGGCTGAACTCCTGGGGCTTATAAGGACCTTTCTGGGTCCCCAGGCTCTTCCACTGAAATCAGTCTTTGCACTGATTTGTTGCTTCGCTGGTGGGTTGGGTAAGTTTGCTTCTGATGAATCCATTAAAAATTGGTAATTAGGCTTGCTGTAATATGACTTACTGTGAGGTTATAGTTCAGCGATGGCAATTTCAGACTCTTCCATTTGCAAATTGAATTATATGAGGTTGAATTTCAGGAGCTGCAGGCTCTAGAAATTAAACTATTTCTTTTCCAACTGTTTCTGCATCCATGTAATGTCACAGATTAATAGAGATAATCTTGGTTATACCTATGTCGTTCCTGTGACTTTGATGGCATAACACCATTGCACAAAGGGATTATAGGAAAAGAATCAGGCCCAGAGGACTGAGAGATTATACAAACATGCCTTACATTATAATCCTAAAACTATGCTGTTAGTTGAGTTACTATGGAAAAGGGAAATTTTAAAAGCTTAGTATGTTGAGACCATCTGATGTAATAATATGTTCTGGCTGACAGGACAAACTCCCTGGGGAGGGGAAGGAAGGGCTAAATCCAAGAGCAGCAGGGAAGATTTCAAGGATCCGCGCAGCCTTGCACGAATGCTCTGTCTGACAAAACAGATTTTGATCGAACAGTGTTGTCCTCAGAGGCTTTTGGGCTGCAAACCAGTATTAATGTGGTTGAGGGCTGTAAAGGGAATATCTGACAAGGTCTGGGTGGTGAAAGGAACCCAGACTAAATGAATATACTGCAAGAAGATAGCACGGGAGGGGTAATTATTGGTCTTCAGGTTCAAGAGAGAATTATCTTGGGTCTTCTCCTTTCCATTGCTCTGAGTTACTCATTAAAGTCATAACAAACCTGAGCTCTCAGTTTGCTTCTTTCTAACACCTGCATGCAGATTAGGGTGCAGTTACCAGGGCTTCTAAGAGAAAGTGTTGCTGTTGCTGCTGCTTGATTCTCTTACTTCTCTTGATTTATTTTACCAAACAAACAAACAAACAAGCAAACCCCAAACAACAACAAAAGTGCATTTTTTTCTTCCTCAAATACATAAATACATTAGTGTTTCTTCTTTTTTTTTTTTTTTTTCAGTTCCTGACTTGCAAGAAGAATGTCTTTGCAGCTAACCAGCAGCAGTGCAAGCAAGCAGCCCCTCTGCCACCTACAGTAAGCAAAAGCCACGCTGGAGCCAGTGGCAGAGCCAGACCCAGCAACAGCCAAAGAGAAAAGAAACCTCAGGAGAAGCCAGAGGTGCAGTTTTCTTCATCAAAATCAGAACCTAGGCAAAGCCCACTACTAGCTAAGGCACCACAGGCTCCCATTTCTGTGCCACCCCTGGAACAAAAGCAAAACCTGCTTTGGTAGGGGGTTGGACCCGATGATCTTTCGAGGTCCCTTCCAACCCCTACAATTCTGTGATTATGTGATTCTGTGATTCTTTGAAAACCAGAAGGCGAGTCAGTGGCTTCCCAAGCAAAAGTGGCTCCTGCACATAGAAGGTGATGGCAGAGGAACAAAATGCAGGGCCTGCTGTGGTAACATCATGTTCTCATGTCTGGTGTGATAGAGCCTCCACTAGACATATTTCACAGCTTCATCCTCTGCAGCTGGGTGCTTCGGTGGCCGCATGCTGTTGCCCTGTGCAGGGCAGTCAAGTTTTGGGTGCAATCAAGCATTGAGCACGTACCTCTGCACCCAGGTTTCTCTGGTGTTGGAAGCCCAGAAGATGCAACTAATGGATGTGGGTGCCAGGGGGCAAGAAAGTTGCATCAGTGTTGAAACCCCACAGCTTGGCTCATGTATTTTAAAACTCACTAGGGCTATTGCAATCATGTAGTCAGATTTTCTGCAGAGGCTAACCTCCACTGAGCCTGGTAGCAACCAGAACAAAGAGGTGTGTTGGGGCTACTAATTGCAGAACAGCAAGAGTTTATTAAGCAATAAAAAGCTTTTAAAATATAGCAAGGAGTCTAAGAGAGGAGCATTTAATTCTATTGCATGATGGAGTTTGTATTTTGCCTTCAGTGCTGTTAAATCATCGAGGTAACGATACTGAAAATTTACTGCTTGCTGGGCTAATAATATGTTAAGTTTTATTATCTGCAGCCAGTATGCTGCTTTCTAATTACAAGTCTGATACAATACAAATGTGCAATCTCTTCTTATTCTCTTGTGCTTCCCTATTCTCCATCTTCCCCTCCCTGCACACACCTCACTGCCTTACAGAGATTGAATGAACAGATTCCCCTCTCCTGTGAAGCCCAGGGAATGCAGCCCAGCTACCATTTCAGTGCATGTTTTCGATGTCCAGAAACACACGTGCATGTAAGCTGGGATGAGGACAGGAGGCTGTGGCTGGGCTGCAGGGTGTGTTCGGTGACTTAGGTTTAACTTCTTGCCACTGCTTTGGTACAATAAGGAACATTCGGATATTAGGATGCAAAGGCAGTGGTCTGGGCTGAGTTCACAGGCTACCAGTTCAAACTTTTCCTGGAGAGAGAGGGCATTTGAAGGTGATTTCCCAGCTTCTGTTGGCCAGTTCTGCAAGGCTGTTGCAGGAGGTGGTTGCATGTGCATATGCTGCACTCTAGTGGCTTGTACAGCTCTGAGGACATGGTCTTGCCTTGTCGAGGCTGGAGGACAAGCATAGGTGAGGCTGGAGGACAAAGTCATGCCTAGGTGAGGCTGGAGGACATAGCTATCCCAGCCCCATGCACATCCCTAACCAGTGTTTGGTACTTGAAGATTGTTCTCATGGTCACAAGATGTTAAGCTGAGCTTGTCTTTACTTCTCCAAGGCAGACTGATTTCTTCAAGGAAGGACTCTCCTCCTTGCCTCTGCTGTAGCGGCCTCACATGCGCAGTGTCCTTCACTATGTGCTAGTTTTAATCTTTAACAGCTCCCCACTGTAGCTCCCTCCTGCTTTACAGCTATTTGTCTAAATAATCAGCATTTTCTTGCTACAGTTAATGGAACGAAGCTAATTTTATGCCACTTGAAGTTTCAGCCTAGTATATGAGATCACACCTAGCTGATTTAATTTGTTTCTTCTATCTTCTTTTTTGACTGGCTTGCTCTTCTGCCAGATTTCTATAATTGGAGCAGGCGAGGAGCTTTGCATTCCTGGTGCATTAGCTCATGCTCCAGATCTGCTGCTCTGTGACGTGTTCCTTTGCATTCCTGACTTATTAAAGGGAAGGCGGTGGATTCCCAAGTGTCTCACCTGGCATCTCTTCCAGGATGTTTTTCAGCTTCCCTCTTCGTACTTCTCAGTGCCATGGCCCTATTTTAACTTCGTTTCCACCTTCATCTTGTGCTGTTGTCCGGGTTGCAAGATGAGTCAGGCATGTTAAAAAAGCACAGGAGATTTTCTTAGCTGCCAACCATTGCAGGGCAGGGCTGCCTTGTGGGAAGAAGGTGGATACTACCAGGATGTGCACAGGTGATGACAATAGAAGCACACATTTTTGACAGGCATTGCTATGTGAAAGTGAAACACTCATTAAACTGCTGCATAGTGAAAGTCTTCAAAATTGCCCTGTTGCAAAAATTAAAATAGACTCTAATTGTCTTTTTCTTTCTTTTTCTTTCTTCCTTTCTTCCTTCCTTTCTTTCTCTTTCTTTCTTTCTTTCTTTCTTTCTTTCTTTCTTTTTCTTTCTTTTTCTTTTTCTTTTTCTTTCTTTTTCTTTCTTTCTTTCTTTCTTTCTTTCTTTCTTTTCTTTCTTTTCTTTCTTTTTCTTTCTTTCCTTCTTTCTTTCCTTCTTTCCTTCTTTCCTTCTTTCCTTCTTTCCTTCTTTCCTTCTTTCCTTCTTTCCTTCTTTCTTGAGTGTACTGAATAAGTGGATTTAGATACATAATCATATAGATATTACTGGGTTTGAACATAAAAGACAAGTCATTTCTGTGATCAAGTAATTAAATTTCTCCTGGTCTGTCAATAAACTAGGTGGCTACTCATGGGTTTCAGTCAAATATCGAATGAAATAAGGATTTGTTTGAGGGCTGGGGCAGTGCCTGCATCCAGACTAGAATAAAACCAATATAAATATGAATTGCTCACCTTGGTTAACAGGGAGGATCAGACCTGCAATGTTTGGAGCTAAAAAGCAATGAAGAGTTATGACGTTGGATCAAAGAACCGAGTTCTGTGGGAGGGAGGCCACAACAAAGCTGCATTTCTTGTGGTTCAGCCAATGATGAATGCCCCCAGTGCTGACCAGCAAGGGTAGGGCTTAGTTCTTGCTGGACATGCCTATGGTAAAGGGAGCATTTAATTCTCTGCGATTCTTGCCTAATGAACCCTAAATTTTCACCCATGAATAAACCTTGAGAACCACTTTCATAGTTGTACAAAAGAGTTGCTAGGCTTTATTATTCACTTGTACTACAAAATTATTTATATATGGACCTTTCTCTTGGCCTCAGAAACCACCTGAGGAGTGCCATTTCTCTAGTTCGTAAGAAACCACAGCTTTAATAAATATATGCAGGAGCTGCTCCCCCTGGCGTGGGTTTCATCTCACCCAGTGAACTCCTCTGAGCTGGTCCCCCTGAGCTCTCCTTGGAGCCAGCGGGAAGAAATGGTCATTTTTGGGGAAGTTTCATGTGCCAAAGTACACATGAAAGCATTGACTAGATCTTCAATGACTTCAACAAATTAATCTCCCAGGTTTCTAACTGGTTTCTTTATTCTGGGCATGGTATGCAATAAGAAGTGGACTCACTGAGAAGGTATCCACAGGACTGGAGGCAGTTATTCTGCTCCTGGTGCTGTTTGTGGCTTGTCGTGCTGCTGGTGACAGCTTTGACAGCTGAGCTCATTATGCAGTGGCTGCAATCAAACGTGACTGTAGCTCATCTTTCCTGCTCATCTGTCACTGGATGGTGTATTCCCATCGTTCTGATGACAGGTAATTGCGCTGGGATCATGGGATTATCAGGGCGCTGGCAGCCAGATGCTCTCCAGACCTAAAGGAGCTAAAGGAGGATGGCTGTGGATGACACCCACCCAAGGGTGATGTGAACCTTTTGAGGAGCTCCTGGTTTTCCCCAGAGGAGACAGTGTCCTGTGTCCCACTGCACACATAGACAACTCCAGCTGCTGGGCATTGCAAGGTGGATGAGAAGGGCTGCTCTAATGAGTGATTAAGGTTAGAGAAGGACATGGTGCACCCAGCGCAGCTCCCACAGCACAAAGCCATTCTCATGTGTGTGTGGAAAGAGGCCAGGCAATGGGATGACCTGTCTCCGGGGACCACTAGAAGGAGTCCAGGGACAGGGAAGCCTGGCTCCAGGGAGTCCCCTGGAAAGCCATTATTGCACAGTGTCGTGTGCGCTCTGGTCTCGCAAAACCACTGAGGCTGGGTATGCCTCTGCCTCTCCAAATACCATTCAGTCTTACCATGCCAGGGAGGATTATACAACACGTAATTACTCTTACTATGGGGAGCTGACATTCAACTACTCATCCCTGGGGATGAGTACACTGATGCTAGTCACTGCAAGTGTTGCACACAGGACAGCTTGTGCATAGGAGCTAATAGGCTATGTCGTGAGTTCCTCATACCTTCAAGGCACGGTTAGTAGCTATATAAAAGGTCTCCTTCTGTTAGGGCTCACTGGTCACATCACAACGCTGTTCTCACCAAGGAGCTGGGTAAGTCTGATTTGTGCTGAGCCTTTGTAGCTGTTGAAATGCAGATTTCTTTCTGTCTTATTACATATGGAAATGCTTTGTGGGAAAGGTTTTTAAAATTAGTGAGTTTGAATTGCTATGTTGGTGTGGGAATGCGCTCTTACAGTGTCTCCAGCGAGGCATCTGACTCCAAGAGCCACTTGTGAACAATCTAAAGAATAGCTGTGAGCAGTAATTGTGGTGCTGCTATTGTCATTTGCTTTTGGGGGTGCCTGATAACACTCAGAGCTGCTTTGTGTGTATCAGGGAACACACTGCCAGAAGAGCTGTGAGCGGGTTTGTGTTCCATTGTGGTATCTCTGCCCTTTAATTGGCTTTGGTTCCCTAATGAGCACAGACTTGGTGATGCTGGGACTGGGCTGTGAACCTCTGCATGCCCGCGGTGTTACAGGATCAGCATACAGCAGAGCCTTGGGTGCTGTTTGCCTCTCTTGCTACCTGCAGAAGTGGCCAGAGGTTCAGAGCAGGTTTCTGCATTGGGGATTTTTCTCAACACATCAGCAAGAGGTCAAATGTGGTCCCCAAGGAAAAGCAGAGGAGAAAAACTGGATTTGGTAGTTAAAAGGCAGCTCTGAGATGAGGAATTCCTCTGCTGACCTCAAAGATCAGTTCTTCCCCTTGAAGGTCCAGGTGATGGGTGGAGAGGGGGGGCTGAAGTCCAGGGAGATACTTCATGCTGCGTGTATCTCTGAATGTCCCTGCTGTTTGACTTATTGACGTGTTTCTGAGTTAAAAATTACAGGTTAGGTGCTCGGCTGCTGCTGGCGTGGTTTTGAGACAGCGGCTACAGGCGGGACGCAGCTCCAGCACCCTGCCGGGTGCCTGTCTAAGGGCTCTGCTTTCCCACCTCTCGTTCCAGTCCTGCCAAAGCCTCACCAAGATGTTGTGCTACCAACAGCAGTGCTTCCCTCCTCTCTGCCAGGAACCCATCCCCGTTAAGTGCCCCCCCAGGTACCCTGCCAGGCACCCGCTGGTGACCAGCTGGCAGTCGGCGCAGTGCATCCCGCAGTATGTGACCCCCTGCGTCCCCCGGCAGCGGTTTCTGTCCTCCAGCTTCTCCCAGCAGCAGTGTGTGACCCAGTGTGTGCCACGGCAACAGTATGCAACCAAGTGCGTGCCGCAGCAACAGCGTGTGAGCCAGCTCATCCCACCACAGCCGTGTGCACCTAGGTGTGTGACAACCTGTGTGCCACAGCAGCAGTATATCACCCCATGCGTGTCGCAGGAGCCTTGCATGACCAAGTGTGTGCCGCAGCAGCAATGTGCAACCAAGTGCACGCCTCAACAGTGTGCAACCAAGTGCGTGACCACCTATGCCACCCAGCAGCAGTGTGCGACCAAGTGCATCCCGCAGCAGCAGTGTGCCACCAGGTGTGTGACCACGTGTGTGCCACAGCAGCCATTCCTGACCAAGGGCATCCCCCAGCAGCAGTGTACGACCAAGTGCGTCCCGCAGCAGTGTGTGACCACCTACTCCCCACATCAGCAGTGCGCCACCAGGTGTGTGACCACATGTGTGCCGCAGCAGCGTGCGACCAAGTGTGTCTCACAGCGCTACGTGACCACTTGTGCCCCGCAGCAGTGTGCCACCAAGTGTGTCCCGCAGCAGTGTGCCACCAGGTGCGTGACCACGTGTGTGCCACAGCCGTGTGAGACCAAGTGTGCAACCATCTGTGTCCCACAGCAGTGTACGACCAAGTGTGTCCCACAGCAGCAGTGTGTGACCAAGTGTGTCCCGCAGCAGTGTGCAACCAACTGTGTCCCGCAGCAGTGTGCCACCAAGTGTGTCCCACAGCAGTGTGCGACCAAGTGTGTCCCGCAGCAGTGTGCCACCAAGTGTGTCCCGCAGCAGTGTGCAACCAAGTGTGTCCCACAGCAGTGTGCGACCAAGTGTGTTCCACAGCAGCAGTGTACGACCAAGTGTGTCTCACAGCAGTGTGCCACCAAGTGTGTCCCGCAGCAATGTGCAACCAAGTGTGTCCCACAGCAGTGTGCGACCAAGTGTGTTCCACAGCAGCAGTGTGCGACCAAGTGTGTCCCACAGCAGTGTGCCACCAAGTGTGTCCCACAGCAGCAGTGTACAACCAAGTGTGTCCCACAGCAGTGTGCGACTGATTGTGTCCCACAGCAGCAGTGTCAGTCAGGTGGAGTAAAAATTTCAAGTCACTCTAAAAAGTACTGCTCTGCATCAAAATGGCCCTGGTAAAAAGGAGCGGGGGAAAGGAAGGTCCTTGGAAAAACAGCGAGGTATGGCTTTGGGGCAGGATTATTTATCTCCTTGTGTCACCTGCCGACTACTTGCTATTGCTTAATTCTGCTTTATCTCTGTTTTCCAGTACTTCCCCTGTAGCTCAGCTCTATTTTGGGCCAGGGTATGATATTATTTCTATGGTTGCGCTCCAGGTGTCTGTGGCTTATTCCTTAGTCTGCTGCAAGAAATAGTTCGGTGGGATGTCATTAAATTCTCACCTAATTGAAATTAATAGAGGTTTCAAAAGAAAAAAAAATGTCTAAGGAGTCCAGCTGACAACAGCATCAAGAGGACTGGCGGTGCGGCCGGCGGAGGGCTGTCACCAGGTTTAGTCCTGGTCGAGACAATGCCTGGGTTGACCTGTAATCCCCAAGGCTGCAAGTTCTCCAAAAGAGCTGTTTTCACTCACAGATTTGGAAGCCAAATGTAAATTTGCTAAGCAAACAGTATACGAGTCTTGTTCCAACAGCCTTCGTTTCGGAAGGTGGCCAGAAGTCCCTGCTGACTCTGCACTGACTTCAGTGGAGTCCCTAAACCAGGCAGGGTTTCTGGCTCGGTGAAGTTGGTCCTGCTGAAATTTTATCCATGAAAGTTTTTATTCACTTGGTTGCTTTGATTAATATGGAAAACACAGCCTGAAACAAAACAAAGTCTTTGAAATGACACTGAAAGTTGTAGCGCTACTCTTTTATAAATGTTGGAGATGTTGAAGTGATTAACTATATTCTTTATGCTGCCTGAAGATGTGTACTCTACACTGTATTGAAAACAAACTATATATATATATATGTATACTTATGCTATACATATATATACTTAAATAAATATAGTTCTCTGACCTCACATTAAATACCTTGTCTTTTTGCCCGCTGGTGATCATTAGACAGTGAACTCCTGTCTGAAAAAAATACAAAAATCTTGCAATATGGCCTATCATTAGGAAAATGAATAGGAACCTGCTCACGCTAAGCAGATCATGCCTATTTGGAGGGCAAAAACAAGTGGTGCAAGAGGATGAGGAGGGTGTGACTAGGGCCGGGACGCTGTCCCGCATCCTGCCCTGCTCCACCCTTGCTCAGTGACCTTGGGGTGCCACCGCAGGCTGCCCACGAAAGCCAAGGAGATGCCTGAGATGGGAGTGGGTGCGACGGGAGGCAGCCCCTTCTCACACCTCCTTGGCATGCCCATGGATGATGCTTTGGAGAACAGCAGGTAAGAGTGGCAGCAACTGTGGCCCTCCTTCCTCATTTAAGAGCCGGGGAGGCTCTTGCAACCCAAACTTTTGTGTCCCCTTTACAAGAAGAGAGCATTGCTGTGGGCTTCCAAGGAGCTTTCACACCATTGCGGCTTTCCCACAGCAGGCTGAGCCCAGGGCAGGGTTGCCAAAATCCTCCTGGGTGGTGGAGGACCTCATCTTACAGGGGCTGGGTGGCTAAAAGGAGCATGGGGCTCCTTTTGGAGGCAGCTGGGACTGAGCCTGGTGCTGGCCCTGGCTCTGACTCACACCAAGTGACTGTGGTGCAATGTGCCTCAGTTTCCCCTGTGTTTAAATGGGAATAATAATAGCCCCCGCAACAATGTCCCATGCAGCACTGTGCGTCTCTTCAAGATGAAAGGATTTCAGGGGACTTTGCAGATGTTAATTAAGAATATTTGTATGACAGGGCATGATGTTATCATTGGGTTAGTATTTTGTTACCTGCACTGGAAACACTAAAATGAATATTAGGATTACTTGAAGGCTACCGGATCTCCGTCTTGCCCATGAACTGGATTTATGGAGCTTGTAAAAACGGTGGTAATCTGCTTACCTCTTCTCTGACGCCAGCTTGATTCCTAAAATCTTGGGTCAGGCCATTTAACATTAAAAAGGGTGTTGTAGTTTAGGGGAATGAAACACAGCTAAGAGAAACACAGGTAGGATTTAGTGCTTTTGTCTTCAGATGTGGAAAATAACCCTAGAGAAAGCACTCTTCCCTTTAGCTATTTTTGCTCTCAAAATGTTGGCATCAACTAGGAAAACGTGCACTCTGTTTACATTTTTGTCTGTGATATTGGGGTGAATTTTTGGTAGAAAATCAAAAATGTAAAAAACAAAATAGCCTGCTGGACTTTTATTTTCTGGCAAAAACAGAAATAGAAAATTAAGTCCATGGGTCATAGGCTGGAGATCAGTATTCTGCTTCTTATCAGTGAGAAATTTTCCACTTACTCCACTCAGAGTACTTATTTCACCCGTTTTTGTTTCAACATATAGGACCTCACCTAAATTCCCAGCATCCTGTAACCCAACTGGTAGATGTCAAATTTGCATTAAAGGGGAAAAAAAATGCCAGGGCCTTTACTTATGCAGATATAACTACGCAAAACCCCCTTCCCTATCGGCACATATACTCATGCCACTGTTCATCTCCCCTCAGGTTTACACCTGGCATCAGCAGGGAACAAAAATACTGTACAGCAGAGCAGGAAATGGGAGCTCTGTTTTCGGGGCCGGAGCTCGCTGTGATTCAGCCGCCTTTCCCTGGGCTGCCCCTGTGCTCCTGCGCTTCTCCCCTTTGTTGTGCCGGAAAAGCGTCACCTCTTTGGGCAGGTTGTTCGCTTCGTGGCAGGTCATTTTAGCAGCCGACTTGCCCTTAGCCCAAGGCTTTCTCAGTCCCAGTCACCCACCCCTTCCCTCGGTTCCCTGTGTAAGTGAAGCAAGTCTGCGTGCCACAGTAATTATGGTCTGCAAGAAGTCGCCAAGAGTCCTTCCTGGATGGTGTTTTCAAAGGCACCGAAGGGCCTTATGCATGCAGCTTCCATGGAAATGAGGAGTCCCTTGGGCGGCCCAAACCCAGTCCTTTGTCTCAGCCGGCATCTTTTTCGGTGTGGAAAGGAGCATTTTTGCTGCCCTGAGTCTGCAAGGGGGAGGCAGAGATGCTGTGGCACTGCACATGGGCTGCTCAGCATGAGAGCCATGAGCAGTCCTTGCGGGGGATGTGCTTGGCCAGCAAGGCTTTGCTTGGCATGGAGAGGAACAGGAGGTTCCCGTGTGGAGCTTGGGGCTACACCAGACATCCTGGAGGTGCTGGCCGGCGACGGCAGCCCCGCAGAGTGAGGACGGCCATCCCCGCCGGCGCGAAGCTGCACGTGGCTCAGCCGGGACTGGCAGGCAATTAGAGCATCGCCCAGCCAAACTGCCTCACTCCCCTAGGGCACTTATTCACTGTATAAAAGCTCTGCCATCGCGGGGCTCTCCTAGGCACTTCTCTCCGGTTGTTCTCACTGATGAAGTGGGTAAGTCTGGCTTTTAATGGAGCTCCTGAAATGCTGTTTTGTACCTGGGTGGCTGGAGCAGGCAGAGGTCCTGCTCGTGTACTCGCGGAGATGCAGTCTCTGGGGGATGCTGCCCTCAGCCCTGGTGTGCGTGGCTCTGACAGCTGGAGCAGCTCCTCCGTGCTGAATGGAAGAATATCAGGAAAGCACTTCCAGATGGACCGTGAAGCCGGGAGTGGGATTTGTGGGCTTTTCTACGCTTGCTGTTAGATCTAGTCCAAAGGAAGACATTGACTACATAAAGGGCTCAACGCTGCCAGGAGTCAGATACGAGTCTGTACGCAGAAAGGTGACTCCTCTAAAGAAACTGGCAGAATTTTTCTGCCATTTTATGGAATTTGAATAAAGCAGCTTCTCAAGTAATAGGAAGAAGCCAATCAACTTCAGTGCCAATGTAAAAGCTAGCAGAGAGACTCTCCAGCTAAACCTGAACATGTTTAACTTTCTGTGTAGGTTAATGGATAAAATAAGTCAGAGATGCAAACAACTCCCTGGAAGCAAATAATCCCCCTATTTTAGAAGATTTTTATCTTGATGAGCATCACCAGATACTTTAGCATTGTACATGTAGTAGCAGCATTGCTGTTGTTGTTTTTCAAATGGTTGTTTTTATTAGTCAATGATTATTATAATTGTAGTGATAATGATAGTAACACACAGCATTGTTATTGTTAATAGACACCCAGCGATAGGCTTTTTGGAAGATAAAGCAGATTACTGTAATTATAGACAGAAGTAGGGGCGTTCAGAAAATGCAGTTTCTTTACAATCATTTAATTCCCAAACGATGTCAGAGAAAAATAATCAATCAGAGCAACTTCTCTATGCCCAGTGGTTCCAGTACTTGCTAAAAACCAGCCAAAAAAACTGAAGGCAGTGCTTTCTGAAGGGGAGCATGAAGGGGGTGATTTCCCTCATACCTCCCAGGACCAGGGCAAAGCACGACATCCACAACAAGTTCAGGAGGGAAGTGTGGATGTGCTGACTGTGCTGCCCCATCCTGTCCCTGGGACATGATATCAGCTGGCCTCCCCTTCATGCTGCTCATGAGGAGCTGCCAGGATGAGGTTTCACCATCCGAGCTGCTGTGGCAGGCAGTTTGATGTGTTTCAGGCTACCGTAGCAAAAACAAGACACTATGGCTTGGGATGAATGCAGTGCAGGACTGGAATGAAACTTGCTTGAGATTTTGGCTTGATGCCTTCTCCTTCCTTCCTGCTGGGGTTTCAGCAAACGTTAAGAAACAACCCTGCTGCATTTCTCTTCTTTCTTTTCTTAAATCTTGCCCACGGGACAGTATAAAGCGGGGACTGCAGAGGCAGTGATGCTGATGCTACAGTAGGGAGCTCAGAGCCCCATAACTGCATGCTGCCCACCCAGCAGACCCCTGTAGGACCATGCTTCAGCAGACAGGCAGGTCGTACGTGCTGCCACAAACTTGTTCTTACCGTCAGCTAGCTCATTTAACCTCAGCTTGGGTTTGCCCCCGTGAACTGCAGCCACACCTGAGTATTACAGCATGGACACACCTTTAATTTTGGCTTGCCTTTCATCTCCAGTGCTTGGGAGTTGCAGAATGTAAACTTGAAAGGACGTCCTGGTGGGGATGGAGGAGGCTTCCAGCTAAACGGAGGGTCATAACGTCAGTTCTCCTTGGTGAGGTGCTCTGAGGGATACTTAGCTGACCTTTGAAGGGCAGCATGAAAACTCTCCGGTTTGCCTGACTGTGATCCCAGGTTGTTTCTGGTCTCATATGAGAAGAGTATGGGGGCAGAAGTGGAGAACTGTCTCTCCTCTCCTCTCCTCTCCTCTCCTCTCCTCTCCTCTCCTCTCCTCTCCTCTCCTCTCCTCTCCTCTCCTCTCCTCTCCTCAGTAATCCCAGCCTTGTCCCAAGTCACCCCAAGCCTCTCACTGCGTGGGGACACCTGTGGGAAACTCGGAGCCCTGCATCACAAAGAACCAGACAGTGCCTGTGTGAACTGTCCCTCTTTTTCCTGCTTCTTTCAGGCATAAGCACCTCGCCAGACCATGCACTATTATGGGGAGCGGTATAAACACCTGTACCTGCCGGGATCAAGCTACATCACTGAAAGCCTCCAGCAGTGCACGCCCCAGCCTGATGCGTGCAGCACCACGTGCCACCCACTGAGCGTGATCAAGAGCCCGATGCCCAGATGGCAAAGCTATGTGCAACCTTTCACTTACGTCTGCTCACAGCCGACCGTGACCCAGAGCCAGCTGCTGTCTTGCCAGCCCTATGTCCAGCCATGCGTCCTGCTGTGCCCTGAGCCCTGCGAGACCACTCGCCTGCTGCCCTGCAGGAAGCCCAGCGTGAAGCTGAGCACGACGCAGAGTTTCCAGCCCTGTGAGAATGGCCACTATGAGAAGAAGCGTGTGGCCAAGAGCCTCCCACCCTGTGCACCCAGGTGCCCAGAGCCGGGCAAGCTGAGGTTCCCACCATGTGGGATCAAATACTCGGCCTCCTGCAAGGATGAGCGTGCATCACAGAAGTTATCCAGATGCTCGTCTCAGCGGTATGGCACAGAGCTCCGGTCCCTGCAGGGGATGACCGGCGGCTATTCCCCGCCGCTGCGGGGGGTCACCGAGTGTCCCCCGCAGCAGTACGTGACACAGTGCTTCCAGCAGGAGTATGTGAGCACGTTCCCTCACCAGAAGTGCATGAAGGGGTACCCGACGCAGGAGTGCATCACCACCTACACCTCGCAGCAGAATGGAACCAAGAGCTTGCAGCAGCCACAAGTGCCTAAGTGCCCCCCCGGCACCGGAATAAAGGAGAGCTCGTCGCAGCAACGTGTGACCAAATGCTCGCTGCTGCAGGAGGGGGTCAAGCACAAGAGCTCGTCCATGCAGCACATCAGCAAGTCCAAGTGCCTCCACTCGTGTGCCAACCAGCACTCGCCACGGCACCACTCAGGGGGGGTGAAGCGTTCGAGCCACCCCAAGAAGAGCCGCTGTGCTTCGAAGTGGCTCTGGTGAAGGAGCTGAAGATGTATCCATGAAAACTGCAAGCTATATAGCTGGGGCCTGTGGTTTATTTTCCCCCATTCCTAACCCCTGGAGATGCTTTGCCCTGCACGTTCCCCTTATTTTAATCAATGCTAAACTTGTAGGGTGCATTGTCTTCCTTTCATGGTTATTCTTTAGTTATTAAATAACTCAAGTTGCACACTTTAGTTATTCCTGCAACAGAAAAGATGTTAGTGAAAAGTTAAGTAACTCTGAGCAGGTGCTCAGACTTTGAACTTTAAGCTGATACATCTCTGTGGTAATGTTTGCACCCCCAAGAGGTTTTTACTGTTACTGGATCAATTATACTCACCAGTTGTGCCCGTTGTATTAAATCTCAGGTTGCAGCTGGATTCCTGCTGTCTGGTGTCTGATTCATTTTCCATCTTTTAAAAATTATTTCTAATACTAGCAGTCAAATTATTCCCTGCTGTTTTGCCACTCCTTTGTGTAAAATAATGCCAGTAATCTCACTTTTAGGGCTAGAAAGATTTACCAGCTGTAGGAACAGATCTTGGTGCTGAAAGCTTAGCCAGAGACACATAAAAGAGCAGCATGGGCTGGTATTTAGAAGAAGGCTTGATTAATGCAATGAGACTCATTAGCAGCTGTCTTCTGCTCTGACAGGCAAATTCATCCCTACGCTATCCACTGCTGGGCAGATTATGAAATGGGTTATGTGGGATAGCCCCTGGGATAGCAGGGGGAGGGAGGACAGTGCATAAAGTCCCTTGTGATGCTGGGACCCCGAGCTGGCCCAGCTCACATCAAGGATGACCAGCATCAATAGTTTGTGGTTATAAAAGTGCAAGCAGAGGGAAAAGCAACTTCCAGCTCCAGCTGTTCCTAGATGAGAACGTTTTCCTAGAGAACACCAAATTATCTTGTTTGGTCAATATTTTCATTTCCTAATATATATAAATAAACTCCCAGAGCACATTTCTCCGCGCACCTGCCCTACACCGTGTCCCTCCCAGGAGGTGCAGCGCCATGCAGTGGCAGCTTTCTGTCAGCACCCAAAGGATGCAGTGCGAGACCTGGTGGCTCCTCCTGGCGTCGCTTTGTTGCCCTGCACCGATGAGCTGGCTCCCTGAGCAAATCCCAGCAGGAAAACTCCCTCCTAACTCCCCAGCTTCCTCTGCAGCACCCGAAACAGACAGAGCAGGACTTCCCTAGGCCCTTTTCTCTAATAAAGTGACAGATTTGCCCGTAAAAATAGAGACCAGCAGTCCTCCAGGATTAGGAGGAGTCCTGCGGGGAGAGAGAATTCATTTTACCTTTAACCCTGGGGAATTAAATGAAAAGAGAGGAGGCTGAGGAAATAGCTCCCTCCTGATGAACTCACCTGGGATCTAGCCCCTTTCTTATCCCAGTTCTGTGTGAAACCTGGCTCCTTTCCACCCTGGCATGATGCAGGGGCCCTGAGGTCTGCAGCTGTTAGAGGGAGCTTCACAACTGCACATGAGGGTGGCACAGCCCAGGCTGTGGGCAGCTCTCCCACCCGCATTTATGCCACTTGCAAGGTTCAAAGGGCTCTGCTGGTCTCAGCTGCTCTTGTTCCCAAAAGATCCAGCTTCCCCTTTGGTTAGCATGCGAAAGATGGGATTGAGCAGCAGAAAAGGTTCCCTTCTAAGAATTCGAGGTCCTGTTTCTGTAGTTTTGCTCTTGACAAAGGGTTGGGCTGATATGATAAATAAAAAGCTGAGATCTCCAGGCAGCCACTGCATGATGCCTGGGCTTTTACCAGCTCTCTGCACAAGAATGGTTTTTATGATGTTTTGTTGGCCAGGGTCAGTAATGCAACCTTGTCTTGGAACCACCATCCTGAAAAGAGTCCAAAGACCCCCCACATGCCTTTGCCCACTTTGCTCACACTTGGACTGCCCCTGCTGTGCCCCAAGCCTGTAAGGCAGCACCGTCCCCTCTGTTCCCCAAGCCGCCCTGGCAGCAGATCCATGCTACCATCACCATTAGTGGGCTGGATCTGCTCATGGAGAGGTCAGGAGCTCTGCAAAGAAATGAGCAGGCAGCCCCAAAGGTGACATGGATCTGGTAATCCTAAAGATGACATGAGGCAGTGCTGCATCCTTGTGGTGGTGAAAGCCAACCACAGGCTGTGTGAGCCAGAGCACAGGCAGCAGCAGAAGGAAAGTGATTATTCCCCTGCAGCTGGCAGTCAGGAGGCTGCATCCAGACCTCCATGTCTGGCATTGATGCTCAGCCACGGACATGCTGGGAGCGAGCCTAGTGGCAGCTGCTTGGACTGCTGAGGCACTGGTTGCAAGAGAAAAGGCTGGGAGACCTGGGCAGATTCGTCCTGGAGAAGAAAGCACTGAAGGAACAGCCTATTACTGCTTCTACTCACTGAATGAGTGTTTAGAGTGAGGACAGGCTCTTCTCCAATGTGCAGTGCAACAGGGTGGGCTACAAAGGGCCTTTGTCTGTGTTCAGGTTTTCTTGGCACAGTTTTCCCCATGCAACAGCTCTACCACAGGACATCCCATCGAGGCAAGCTCCACAGTGCCGCGTTAGTAAGAGGCGTGAGACATTTAAAGCTGTGTTGCTAACCCCATCCCCAAGGTGTTTTTGTGCAGGCGGCATTATAACTTCTAGAAATTGCACAGCAACCCTGCTCTCTTTTCCTCCTACAAGGAAGACTGGGAGGTGTAAATGAGCTTCCAGTTTGGGCAAGTGGGTGCTCTGTAGGTAAAGTAGCCTAGAAACAAGAATTTCCATTTTTTTTGGATACTTTCTCCTTTTTAAAGAAGGGTATGATCAGAAATTGATTCAGATGTCACCAAGAAATCCATAAGAAGCTGAAATTGGCAAAGAACATGAAGCACAATTTTTTTACATAAAACATCATCAGTCTCTAATAACAGAGCTTAGCAGGGCTATTCTGCATCATGAACTACAAATTCCGGGTCTGGCTTTTCAGATACTTTGTGTGTACTTTTCATTGTCTCTTGTGAAAGAATAGGGAAAATAATCCTGACAATTAAGATTGGTGATGTGAAGTTTCCACACAGCAAGGAATGTCAGAACATTTCAAAAATATTCATTATCAGTTTATACATGCAAAGAATTTTATCATTATAATATTAATAGTGTGTTAGCTGAGAAACACCTCAGGGCTGAGTAATAGCACCTTTCGAATATGCATTTTTTGATTGAAGTACCTAAGTTGTTCTCACAAACAGGATGTTGTTTCAAGCCTTGATAACTCACAGCATTTTGCATTTTCATTAAACGTTGCAGTTCTGTTTGCATTCAAAAGCAATCATTTCAACATAGGTTAGGAAGGCAGCTTCTGCTAAGCCTGTGCAAGTTGAACATATGACTCTCAACTCTGAGAATCCAACTGAATTCCTGGGAAATTAGTGAGGCCCCACGAAATTCAGAAATACCAAACAGGAACATGGCTGTCCTATATCAGAAAGTTTCTGAGGGCCTATTAGGTATTTCAGCCTGTTGATGTAGAGGTTTTCCTTGATCCCAGTTACAGACAGATGTTCCCTCTTTAGGTAAATTTCTGAACACATTAAGCCTCCAGAATGAATCTCTCTTGACTTTCAGTCATCTCTTAAATCTTTATGGACATAGTGATTGATGCCTGTCGATGCACTGATCTGCCAGAGTGAGCATCCCTGTGTTGTCTCTTGCTCTCCAATGAATTCAGCCCCAGCAGAGGAAGAAAAATGGAGACAAACCTGGCAATTTATACACCAAATAGGTAGATCAAAGTTTTTAGAAGTGACTTTCAGTGATTTTTGGTACCCAGCCTGAGGCCGTTTTAAGGAACCTCTTTCAAGGCATCTTAAATGAGCAAGGCATGAGATAGTCCTTCATGCAGACACCAAGTTTATCTGCAGAGGTTTGAGAACTTTTGGGTAAATTGACGGCTAAAATCCATAGATGCCAACTGTTGCATCACCCTGCCCTAAGTCCTGGCTGTTCATCTGAACCATTCCTGACAAATGTTCGTCTCATCCACTGCTAAAAGTCTCCAATGCAGAGATTCCACAACCTCTCTTACCCATTCCTGCATGTCAGTAACCACATGATAAAATTATTTCCCCGTGTTTAAGTCTCCTTTGACACACTTTTAGCTCATGACTATTATTCTTGTCCTCAGCATGTGTACACCACAGCTAAATCCTTTCACTTTGGCATCTACCTTTTATCTGCAGAAATTCTTACCTTATCTCCCTTCAGTCATCTCTTTTGTAAGCAGACATAATTTGGAGATTATGCTTTTTAACATTCTGATCTCACTTGGTGACTGGTGCCAGATGCTCACCAACTGGTCAGTACCTAGAGCAGGAGAGGGGATCCCCAAGCAGGATGTAATCCTCTGTCTACAAAGCTGTGACAACTCTTTGACAAAGGAGAGGAACCAAATAACCAGATTTGTTTCATTGCTGACAAAAAGGGGGGATGTGCAGTCTGCAAAATTCTGTTCTCCACTCCTCTGAGGCACTTACAGGGTGAACACCATGGTACCTCCGTCTAAATGCTAGGATGGATTTAGGGGACTGAATTACAAATCCCATACCTAGAAGCAACTGGGCATATCTTCATATCATATTGCGTATTTGCAATACATCAGTTACCATCTGCAAACCACTGCTCACATGGTTACTGTTTAGATTGAAGCTGGAAAAACTGGAGTGAGATGCATTCCCACGCTAACACAGACGGAAGTGGTAGAATCACATCAGCAATGAATTTAGACCATAAAGATATAATACAAGGGAACCCCGCAGCATGTAACAGTATGTACTGTCAAGAATTGAATAATGTTGGTAAACAATCTTAAAATAATTATAGTAATTATAAGTGTTACACATGCGGGAAAAATTGTTTGGGAAGTAATTAGGACCTCATGCACAAAGGTTGTCTCATCTTCCTGGAAGTTGAAGAAAGTATATAAAACTCACAGGATTCAGGGCTCCTCTGGCCATTTCTCTTGACTACCTCCTGGACAGCTGGTAAGTCCCATTCACCTCAATCTAATTATATTGAGCAAGATGTTGCTTTAACGTGAGCTGGGATTTAACAGCAAAGCACTCTGCATTTTCTAAAATTATAAGTGGGATTCTTTATAGAAGAGTCTGCTAGAAATTACTTAATTGTATTCTTGGACTGTGTTCAGCTGTAAAAATGCATATATGGGGATTGTAATCCTTATTAAAAATGAAATGTAATTTTCTTATTATCAGATAACTGTATATATCTATACGTTATCCAATATGAATGGCATTTTAACCTAAATTCAGTTAAAATGTAGGTAATATTGCCCTGGTTTTGGCTAGGAAAATTTTCCTCCTTTTTCATTAAAAAATGTAAAAGATCTGAACTATTCAAGCCAGTGTTGAATAACAATTATGTTTGCATCCAAAGCATGGATAGAACCAAGAGTTCATTTCACTAAAAAATGATGCCTACTGGTTTTCTCCATCAGTTATCCTTGCAGCTCTGTTCATAGCTAGAGCCTCTCTCTTTGGGCTAAGACACCTTCATCATAGTGCTAGGAAGGAGAAGGATCTCTGCAAGGACAATTGTTTTCACGCTGAATGATTTCAGGGTTTTTCTGATGAGAGTATCTGACTCTGGGCATTGAAAGACAAGAAATACTAGACAACATAAGTAAGGGGATTCCCCAAACTTTTTGTCCTAATCAGTGACAGAAACAGACATTTCACATGATTTACTTAAACACCTACCTCTGAATGAGCTTCATCACACTCTGGAAGTGCCTGTTTCTCTCCAGGACAGAAATGAAGTGACTACAGATAATCTTCTATATCATGTAGTTTTTAACTTTGACAGATAAATCCCACAATGTGTTTATATAGTTTCCTGTGAATGGCCTAAAAGAAGGATTCAGGGTCTAGGCAATAAAGTAGGCACCAAAAATCTCCAAGAAGTTCTTGGCTCTACCACCAATGCTCTCTGCAAACCGCCTGGAAATACCTGGAGGTGAGATATTCCTAGGAGCTTGGGGCACTGAAGCTGGGTCCTTCCACCTCCCGCACAGCAGTCCCAGCTCGCAGGACTAGGATGATGGCCTTTCCTCCCAGCCCTGCCCTGTGCAGGCTCCTCAGCATGCGTGAGCCTCTCAGAACAGAGCCTCTCTGTAGCTTTGTGCTGATAACAGCGCCCAGCGCAATCTCAGCAGAGGCGCAGGAACCCTATTACAAGTGATTATCCAAATGAGGGCTGGGAGTGCTCTATCACAGACACCAAAATGATCCCAGACAAGGACATTTATCCATTCTCCAGCACAGGGATATCAAGTACCCATTCCCATATAACCAGTGGCTTCAGGGCACCAGCAGTGGTTCTGCTGAAGCCCCCAGCCACGGCTGCGGTACCTCTCCAGTTTTCCTTGGTGGCTGCCCAGTCAGAATGTGTGTCTGGGAGAGGGAAAAGAGGTGCTGAGCCCTTGGGAATGGCCTGTGGGCAAGGGCTGGAGGGAACTAACTGGGGTGGAGAATGGTTAGAGCCAGGCTTAGGTGTTCTTTTGGCAGGATGAGAAGGAGTCAGGGTGATGGGGATATGATAAGCAAAGCAAGGGGACAGAAAATAGGACGGGGAGCCTGGACTGACATGGGAGCATCATCTCCTGAAATTAGAATCTCATATCTCCTCTGTGACAGCATCTACATTACCTACACAGCCCCTATAACTAAAATACCTGTGCTGGGCCCTTATCTGTTTGCACTGTTTGTGTCTGTGGGGGAGGGGCAGGGCATGGGGTGCCAATGTTTCCCAAAACACTGCTGTGCTCTCACTGTGTGCTGCAGGTTTGCCACCATTTCTCCCAGATGTCCTTTGGTGGGGGGTGGCACGCAGGATGCTGCTCCTATCCATGCGACGTGCAGTGCCCACAGCCACTTGCTACCAGCTGCAATGACCCTTGTGTTGTATCCTGCGCTGCCTCCAGAGTCATTATATTCCCCCCTCCCGTCGTTGTGACGTTCCCGGGGCCGATCCTCAGCACCTGCCCACAGGAGACAGTGGTGGGAAGTTCTGCAGTCTCGCAGGGATGTGCACCAGCCCCGCTGACGTCTCTGGGGGCAGAAGTCCTGCGCTCCGAGCCATCAGCAGGGAGATTCATCCCCAGCTACCTGCCTCAGTGTGCCCCAAGGTGCTCCTATGTGTTTTCTTCCCACTGGATTCATCCTTGCAATAGGCCCAGCTACAGACGGTACCGAAGACCTGATAGTGAGAGGGAAGAACACATTCCAGAAAAGGAGAAACCAGAAACAGAAAATACAAATGCAGCAAATGAAGAAAAAGAGACCTCAGAAGCATAGCACAGCAGCACCAACCCCAACGAGCATGTCCAAAGGCCTTGTGCATTCCTAATGCCTCTCTCAAGTAGATTTACCTGTTTTCTTTAAATTATGCTTTACATTAAGTTCGTGGTTTTTTTCCTCAAGTACATTCTCAGGCCAACAGGCAGTTTGGCCAAAAAATGCCCCCAATTCTAATTTGCATTATCATGAAACATACATTATTTCATTCTCAGAAACATTTTACTCTTTTTGCATTGTTTTGCCAGAAAAATGCAGGCAGCAGTTGTTTCAAGATCAACACAAAGGTAGTCAGTTAAGACATTATAAACCCTTTCCCTGCTAAAGCTAGTTAGACTGGTCTTTGCACTTAAGAGAATTAGTCACTTCACTTTTTCCTTTGATAAATATGTGTACACATATATTATATAAACATATGCCATTTGTTTCTGCCTTTCAACCTCACTGCAGGAAAGCAGTCTAGTGGGAAACAAATCCTGTATTTATATTTTACTTTTATTTAACAAAAAAAAATTTGTTAAATAAAAGTAAATTTTTGTTGCAACCAACAAAAAACCACAATTATTTGGTGATATGTGTCACTGGCATCTAGGAGAAGCCTGAGTGCAGCATGAGAGTGACGGAATCTGCATCTCAAACTGTGTCACTCCATCTGTTATTTATTCCAGAAGCCTTGTCCTGTCCTTTCCCTTCACATTAAAGTTATTCTGCATTATTATTGTTGTTTTCTCATTTTCTCCCTCTTTGTGTCCTGATTTTCACACACATACTGGTGAAATTTAGATGTCAAACATCAAAACCAAGTCTGCCAGTCCTGCTCACCCATGAAGTGAGAAAATAATCAACTCCCTCTGCAGTCCCCAGCTCTGTGCGCAAAACACTTTCACTCGACCCTCATCCTGTTTCTTGTGGTTTTGAGATTTCATGGCTTAACCTGCCAGCTGAAAGCAGTAAGAAGATGAAGAGGGATGATACTGAAAATTTTCTATATTTATTTAGGTTCAGGAAAAAAATAATCAGCTCTCCCCAATTCTATGCTTATTTTCTACTGATGATTTCTACACATTTTAAGCGCAAGCATTACCCATTAGGTCCCAGGAACATGCGGATACAGTTTGACATCTCTGCCCATCCTCACAAGCTACCAGCTCGTTTTAACCCAAGGGAGAGAAAATTCTCAGGCAAACTCATTTCTAACTTAAGCATAAAGTTGTTTAACCCCAGTGAAATGTGACAGCTGGCTAAATGCTAATTCCCCATTGCTGGGCCAGTGAGCCATGAGCAGATGCTGTGAACATCAGGGCGTGCACCTTGCTCTGCAAGCAGCCTGTGCAGTCCCGTCCAGACACAGTTGTTTTTCCAGAGACTTCAAAGGCAAACGGAATTGCAGGAAACTTTAAGGCAAGGTGAAAACATGCGAAGCAGCCTGGATCCCTGCCAGTCTCCTGGCTTACCCTGCCCTGTCTCCCTGGGAAGCTGCCAGGCTCTGGGAAGACAGAGTCTGTCTGTCTGTCTGATGCTGCCTCTGGAATTTCATCCTCACAGTGGTCTGCTCACATGGATGTCCACCTAAGAGACGAGCAGCCCATGCATACCCCCTACCCCTCTGTAAATCTGCATTTCCTAAAACGAGCCCCCCACATATATAAGGTAGTTCCCTTGCCTAGAAGACCAGCCCTGCTCACTGCAGACATGCCTAGCTGCACCTTTCTAATCAAGAAGAGCTTAAAAATTCACCTCATCACATTTTTTCATCACTCCTCTGATTTTCTGCATGCCAAGGGAATCCTAAAAGGGCAGAAATTGGAGCAATTTGAAGTTTTCTGTTTATAAGATGGGAACTCTTGCAAATTTACTTGTCTTGCAGATGTTACCATGTGCCCTACTTTATTGATCCGATATGGATCAATTACCGTATCTCGGAAGTTGAGCTTGTGAACTGTGTCTCGGTGTCACACCCTAGATAAGACAGGAGGCAGTACAGAGATATTAAGCTTATGTTGTTTGCGTGGCTCACGCAAAAAGTGTTGTGAAAAACTTGGTAATGAGGTCGTCAGTGGGGTGGAGCTCTCAGGAACCTCCAGTCCCAAAGACCCTGTCCTGACTCATTACCTCCACCCCATCCAGTCCAGTGGTTCAAGGAGTTTAAGGATAATCCAGTTGCACAACAGGGCTCGGGAACCCATTTTCACCTGCTGAGCATGACTCAAATTATTATTATTTTTTTTTTTAGAGTACAAAGCCTGAAAACAGCTAACTTTGTTTTTTCTTGAGAATGAAGCAGCTTGCACAAGATATTCTGTACTCCGAGATCCTTGCTGAGGATTCTTAGAGAAGAGCCGCAGGCCATTCATCCTGGGGAATTCGAGCTTGATCCCTTCTGGAGAAATTTGTGTGTAGCATCCACCCCCACGCACCATAATGCTCTGCTGCCTGGAATACAGATGTGTCATTTGGGACCATTCTGCATGAATTGACGCACGTCATATTCACAGAATCCTCAATGTTCTGTACTTATCTGCCTAAGCCATGCCTTGAGACATTTAGATAAACAGTCTAACAAAAAACGGCATTTCTGATAATACTGCATCTTTCTGCCAATTTAACCTTCACTCTTGGTCTTTCCTCCTTTAACTGCCTCTAACCACCTCCTGCAAACACGTTTCATTTCTTTCTTTGGCAATGCCAGTTTTAGTGCCTTCCATTCATTTTGCCTTGCATGTAGGAACCCAGCTGTTCCTCTGCCTTCCCCTGCTCTTTCCGTCATTAAGAAGGACACCGCCTTTCATTTTCACTTTAACATCCCACATTGTCTTCTCCCTGTTTCTTGCAAGCCTTAATTCTCTTTACACCCGCATGGCACAGACAATTATCATCTTATGAGATAACTGATGCCTGAAAGCCACCTAACCTGTCTAAGGGCACCGTATATATAAGGGTGGATCTAGCATTTAGACACACCTAATTATTATTAGCCTTATTACTGATAACCTGTCATTATAATTTCAATACTGCACATTAGCCAAACTTATGACAGAGCCAGGCAGGCCAAGGCATGGGACAGACAAGAGAAGGGGCAGAATGCATCTTGCACACAGAGAAGGTGCTGGTGGGAAGGCGCTTTTACTGTTTAAATCCCTTTTCAAGTTGTGACTTGAACTACAAGGAGAGCACTGAATCACAGCCTGGCTGAGGTGGGAAGGGACCTCTGGGTCCATCTGGTCCAACTACTGCTCAAGCAGGGCCACCCAGAGCAAGGTGCTCAGGACCATGTGCAGAAGCTTTTGAAGATCCCCAAGGAGGAGACTCCACAGCTTCTCTGGGCACTGGCCTTTATGGCAGCTTTTTATTCATGTTTTAGCCTTATTAACTTGAGTTGGAAGGACAAATGCAATGCAGATTCTTACTGCAGAAGAGAACTTGGCACTGTAATTCAGATGTTTCTTCTGGAAGGTATAGCTCTAATATGTCTTTTTATTTATTTGGTGACAAGAGCCTCCTCTGTCTCTAAATTTAATGTGTTTAACAGCACTCTGTGACATCAGAAGTGCTCTTTCAGAGCAATAGGCTTGAAGGAACCAAAAGTCAGCTGCCAGATTTTCTTTCTGAGATTAGAATGTTTAATTAGCTAATGAACTAGAATGAAGATTTAATTAATAGCTTTAGAATTAATAGATTTTTAAATTGGATGCTAGCACCACACCTCTGTGAGCCATAGGAAAATGCAGGGATAAGGATTCCCTCTGACAGTATTAATGCATAACATGAACACCAAGAAAAATATTTAAAAAGAAATACTAAAAATGGATTATTGACAAGGGCCGAAGTCCTGAGGCTCTACACTCCAAAGGCTGGACCCCCTGTCATCAGAACGGGTCTATATACAACTCTACCATACTTGTATTCTACGAAGGCTCAGCTAACCTCTGGCACTTTTCATGGTCTTCACCAAGAGACAAAATTGCTGTTCTGGGCTGTATTTGTCTGAACAGGCAGTGACATTACATCCTTACCACCTCCACAAACCTCTGGGTTCTCACTGAGGTCCCTCACCCCTTTGCTGCAGCCCTGGTACAGAGAAGACATGAATCTCTTCTTCCTCAGAGCCCAGGTCTTATGGGGTGGGACGGGGTGGGGCTACATCGTGGAGAAGCCTCATCCATTCCACTCTGCCAACTCTTCCCATGTGTGGGGATTCAGATGGCCCAACATCCTCCCAAAAAGCACAGCCTCATCACTGCCCAAATGAGGTGGCTTTGACCTGAGGAACGTGTCTGGGTGATAGGTATGCCGTGTGCGGCTCAAGAGGTGCACGTTGTCTAGCTTTGATATGAAGCTAAATTATACATGGACATGCAAGCTGCAGTTACACCTTGGGCTGCAATTTAGCATGCCCTCAGGTTTTATCGAGGAGAGCAGTACTCACCTATTAAAGAAATTCAGTTCTGTTTTGTTTTTAAGATGAAAGATGCTCAGTGATATTACAGTAGTGTAATTATTGCAGAGCACCAAGCATCTCATTTAGTGGTGGGAAAGAATTCGTCAGCTTCAGAATTACTTGTGTGTACAACTATTTAATCACCGCTTTTTGTTGTACTGTAGCTAGAAAACCTTTCTGTAAGAGAGGAAATCCACATAATAAGAAAGCTGTATTTTGTCATTAAGTACTTAAAGATGAGACTCAGTATCCAGGGTGTAAGTGGGACATGAGCAGGCTGGAGTTGCTGACTATGAATTCCCCTTGGAAGCAGGGTGAATTATGCTGAAAGGGATTAAGTGACAAATGTGGAAAAGGCAAAAAACAGATGAAAGACATCTTAATGTCAACAAAAAATGGAACACAGTGGTGACTGAATAAAGGATCTCCATGTAGGTGGAGTTTCTGAACTTCCAGTGGTCTCAAAGACTGACACTGCAGATAGACAGCAGAAATTTTATGTTCACTTAGAAACACAGAATTATTTAGAAAAGATTTGGAAAAGACCTTTAAGAGCACCAAGTCCAACTGTCTACCTGACCTACCGATTCCCATCACTGAAGCATGTCCTTTAGTGCCACTTAAGTATTTATGGAAAGGTCTCCAGCCTCCACTGAGTGTGTCTGCGGCCTACAAGAGAAGCTTAAATACATATTTTTGGATACCTAATTGTAGAGATCTCCATCTGGAAGTAAGTCTCAACCCAATGTCCTCCTTTCTCCTATGGAAACCACAGAGTTTCACAACCGAGTCCAGCTTTTTTTTTCCAATATAATAGCACTGAATATATAGATAATGAAAGATCAGGCAGTGGTGATCCAGTCCTTTGGTTCCCAAATCCATCTTCAGCTTTGAATTAGGCAGTGAAAAAGCACTCAGTAATATTAACCCTCCAGTTGGAGTTTGTTTTGGAAATAGGTTCCAGGTGACAGCTCTTAAACCACACTGGAAACCTGTACCAAAATGTGGATATCAGGGTCCAAAGCAGGGCTGTAGACTAAAATCTGCACCCTTCCACCATGATTCTCATCCTTTGGCTTTTTTGTTTTTCTGCATAATGGTGTTTGCTGTTTTCTTGCAAACACTATATTCCACATCTGCCTGGAATTGCTATGATATGATAAAATCTGCAGAAAAAATAAAGGCTAAGGATAATGTTTTGTTACAATCTGCAATAATAACATAGGCAATTTCCTTTCAGACAAATGAACCTTCAGACCAATTTAGAAAATTATAGCATGGCACAGGTGAGAGCAATAGCAATTATGCTGGCTTTGTCTTTAAGATTTAATCTTAGTATGTAAAGCAGCTGTGTAAGCATCAGAGAGCAATATGGGGATTTCTAAAACCAGAAAGTCAGTAATGCACAACAACATCATCATCTTCATCTTCCCAGAAAAAGTAAGATGAGAAATCTTTTAGGTAGTTCTTCAGCATTACCTTACACTGTAGTGACTTTAAATCTAAAGCTGTGAACCCTATGTCTGGGGTTCCTCAGCTAGACCCCAGATTTACGTTTTTTACCTAGTTTGCAGCTTCTGTATGTGAAGCAAGAAATTCTTTAGAGTAAAATACAAGATCCCTGATGTTTTTTCTTTATATTTCAAGAAGCATTTAGCTTTCACCTGTTGAGGGAAGACGCCCATTTCTTTACTTTTAAAATAATTCTTTGGTGGAAGATAACTAACTTTCAGGTGATGTGAAAAAGCATGCTGGAATATCGCTGATTACCCTTGCATTCTATTTATTTATTTATTTATTTATTTTCAAGTGTATCTATAAAATGTGAAGGTTGACTGCAGTTTGGGCTTGAAAGATTTTACTCTTATGGTTTTCTACCTTATATAAACCATCAATTCACTTTTTTTAAAACTGCCAGGGAAAAGCCTCAGATACCACCACATGGACTGTCAAGCCAGTGTGGTGTTCTGCAGGTAGTATTGTAGGTAGTTAAGAAGCTGTAAGATCAGCAAGTTGTGCATGCATTAGAAAAAACTCAAAATATTTGAGTCTTTATATACTTTTCTAAAATATTTAGTTTAGTAACTCCTTTAATTGCTTCAGCTGTCAGTCACTGTAATTGTTAGTTACTTCTCATTCCCACAAATTATATGACTCATTATTCTATGCAGCTTGCTGTCATATCTCTATTGGCTGCTTACATTCCTCTGGTTATTACACTGATTTGATGGTCGTGAAACACAAATAAAGTCATCTGTTATGTTTTTTTTTTTTTTTGTCAGTTTCAGTTTTAATAATTTGCCACAAGAAGATAGCTAGGAGGTTTATGATGTAAATGTGATTAGGTGAATCACAGCATCAACATTTGACAAGCCTTGTGAATTTATTCTGCTTGAGGTTATGGACCTGTACTTCACATAATGTTTTCTCTGAGACCTCTAATCCCACACATTACATGTATTCTCTCTTCATACTGGCATTCAACATAAATGTTGGAGAAGGAAAAATCAATTTCTTCATAGCTATTTGTATTTTTTTATGTTTATTTTGAAAGCATCTTAGAAAAGGATGAATTCTTGAGATCGTGAACTGATGATAGATTGTAAAAAGCTTGGCCTAGTGCATCCCTTCAGTTAAATTTCTAATTGAATTTTGTGCTCACATGCAGGAGAGCATCTTTTCAAAGGATGGTACCAAGTTATAAACTTTAGTCCCAAAGCCCCTGGACTAGTGTACACAGTGGCTGTGGACATTAATGGCTAATTAATAAAAAAATATTTAATGTGAAAATATTTCCTTTCTTTAAAAAGGAAAATTCCACTAGGCCAACTGTTTTTATTATATGAGATGTCAAATGATAGGCTGGAATTCTGCTTTCTTTATTCTTCTGAGCTATCTTCATAATCACAATTGTTTAAAAGAAATCCACTCATTTTACCATGAGATTTTTCAGCAAAAAGACAAGAGGGGAGGGGGAAGGAGGGGAACGCATGTACCATGATGTGTGGGACTGGAAATTATCTACTAATCACAGGCTGTTATCAAAGCAGTTGCGACAAAGCATGGTATCACTGGGGAAAACATTCCGTTTCACAAGATGTAGAGCATGATTACATAAAGGTGTCTCCCAATTTCTCTTCTCTATGACAGTGTATAAAAGTGCTCATAACTCAGGTGTCTCTAGCTGCCTCTGCTGACTTATTCCTCTTGGTGACTGGGTAAGTCCAATATAACTGTATCCGTTTGTAATTATAGACATGGTTTTATAGGTAGTATTATTATGAAGTTATTTGCCCTATCCCATTTTAGGGCAGGAACTTATTCTGTAATAACATCTTACTTTGAAATTGTCATGTGCAAATAGGGTGGATATAGGCATCACCATGAGCGTGTGGAAAAATGAATGGCAGTTTCAAAAATGTGCATGATAGCAGCTCCTAGGAATTGAGCAGTTATACCCATTTAGAAGAAATGAAAGATGCTGTTACTTCCTCCGTTGCTCTTTCCGAGTTCACACACAGAAAATGAAACCAAAAAAGTTGTAGGAGAATGATGTAAAACCTTTAGTGAGAGGCAAGGTTTTCATATGCCATATGAGAACAGGATACTGGGACAGGTATTAAGCAGAATATCGTTCTTTCCAAGAACTTGGCAATAGAATTAAATAGAAGATTCCCAACTCTCATGGGACCTGACTGATATTGCTACTTTGAAATTGAGCAAACTCATCCCACATAAGCCGCTATTTTTTTCTTCATTAACATTTCCTTTGCTACTTTGTATCGCAATAATTTTCTAAAATTATTTCTGCATCTAGACTACCAGGGTCTGTAGTTTTGACCCTTCACATGCTTTGGCTGTTAAGAAAAGCTTTGTTATGTTTTTCAAACAATGAATGGAACCAAATGTCTGCTTCCAGGTCTTGCTTTCTGGAAGGGATTTGCTTTGTAGTGTTGGCAAGTCCATTGAGAAATTTATTATTTATTTATTTTTTTACCAGTGCTTTAGTAATGACCAGAAGAAAAATCTGAAATAGAAATAAATTCTGTCATTAACAAGAGCTTGGTGCACTTGAGTTCATATTCCAGCTCCTCCACTGGCGTCCTATTTCTCTCTGTCCTGTAGTACAAATACAGTGTGGCTTTGCATCTCATGGAACTTATTCTAACAACACTACCATGTGCAAGAGAGAGTGGTGTTTGTTATCATGGTGGAAGGCATGAGGAAAAAAAGAGCTATATATAGATTTTGGATTAAGAAAAAGTAAACAAAAGGGTAAGATTTAAAGTGGAATGGTGTGTGCCTTAGAAATGGTGATTTTTTAAAAAAAATTATTAGTTTTTAATCACTAAATCTTAAGTTTAATGTAGACTACTTGGAGGTGTATATTTGCACCTGTTCAGATGACTGCCATTCAATACATCTACGCAAACCAAATTACTCTAATACTGTTTGTTCATTCACTCCTCTGGCCTTAACTCTACTGGGCCAGTTCTCTCTACCTTTCAGGTTGACTTGCCTTCTGGAATGATGTCTACCTATGGACAGATGCTTAGCTCCCGCTGCGCTTCACCGTGTGAAGTGACGTGCCCGCAACCATATGTCAACTGTTATAATGAACCATGCATCAGCTCATGTGGCGATTCAAGAGCAATCGTGTACGCACCACCTGTTGTTGTGACTTTCCCAGGACCCATTATCAGCTCATGTCCTCAGGAAAGCTTTGTGGGAACTGCCATGCCTGAAATTGAGGGTCAGATGGGCTCCGGAGGAATGGGAATGGGCTCCGGAGGCGGAGGAATGGGAATGGGCTCCGGAGGTGGAGGAATGGGCTCCGGAGGTGGAGGAATGGGAATGGGCTCTGGAGGTGGAGGAATGGGCTCTGGCGGCTCCTGTGGTGGAGGCAGCTCCTATGGGATGGGGTCCCATGGCTCCTATGGCTCTGGGGGCTCTTATGGTGGCATGGGAGGTAGCTCGTATGGTGGGGAGGGCTCTTGTGGTGGCGGAATCTCTCGTTTGGGAAACTTTTACCGAAACTCGTTTTTTTCAGGATATGGTAGAAATTATTTCCCCTTTTCTAGAGGGTACTATAGGTATCGCTATGGAAACTGTGGGCCATTTTAAGTCTTTAAGAAAAAGTCATGACTGAAGAAATGATAAGATACAAACTAATGATTGATATATAGGCCTGGAAATTAGACATGCCAAGCAGCCTCTGCTCCAGCTGGTGTCAGTAGGAGTTGGGGTTACTTGGGATCTCTCTGTGCTATGTTTTATCTAAGGCTTACAATCCCAATGTTGCATCACTTTGTCATTTGCTCATGTTATGTTTTGATCTTTTGATCTTTCTGAAACTGAAGAAAGTAAAACAAATAATGGGACTTAACTGTGAAAGTTTCCAACTGAAAGAAGAATATCTTGTGAGCCCTGTGCTACTCTGACTGATGGTAGTCCTTGTTGAAATGGAAATTACATTCTTTGTCTCTGTGTTGCCTCATTCTACAAGAATGTATTCCACTTCTTGTTTGTATTAAAACCCTGTTGCATCATAGCACGGTCTTCTGGCATTCATTTTGCTGCAGTTTCTTCATTACAAACCAGTGTGAAAGAAGTTAACCTTGTGCATTGATTCTGATGCCTCAAAGACCATCATCACGGAAGAATTAATTACTTTCTATGGACAATATCACTTGTCGGGAATTCATTAGAGTAACCTTCCCCTTTCTGATATATACATCAAAACATACATACTAATAAATACAACAGAATCATAATTTAGATGGGAAGGTCCTCTGGAGATGGTCTAGTACAACTACTACTCAAAGCCAAGATAACTTTGAAGCTAGGTCAGTTACTCAGGATCATTACCAGCACTACCTTGAATATCCCTGATGAATCGTTTAGACTTCCTGCAAGGGTCAGAATGACTGCATGTGTCCTGACTCCATCAGAAGGTAAGGTTGTGCTCTGATTTATCTAGTCTAAATGGTGAAATAGCTTATCCAATTATGTGTTAGCTAAGTCTTGGGTATAGCAGGCAGGGCCAAAATGAACGGGAAGAAGTTAGTCATATGCAACAGAGAATCAGACTGAAGTTCTTGCACCCTGTATCATGCCTTGAAGTAAGCTAAGAAACTCGCCTTGATGGCTATATCAGTCTTTTGGAGCTGTTTCGATTGTGCTGGTGTTCACAACAAGAAAGAGCTCATGCGTAGGCTGAGCAAGGGCTGCTGTGCCAAGCACAACATTCACTTCCTTCCTCTGATTGTCTTAATCACTGTGGTTTGTTAATTTAATTGGAGCATTTATTCAGGAAATGATCTGATCTTTTAGGAACATCACTGTGAGATCCCTCAGGCAACTGCTACATGGATGCCCTCATGCTCCCTCAGAATTAAGGACCATGAAGCATCTCATGTACACTTGCTGACAGAACTGGCTAGGAAAAAGTTTCTCCCACCACAACTTCACATCTGAATTTTAAATAAATAAATAATTCATAATCTCTTACATAGACCTCCTAGAAGCCTTCTGATGAAACTGGAATTTCAATCCGAAGATTTAGGAGAAACATCCAGATAGCTATACTCATTTTGTGGTACTTATGCATGCAGTGCTGTACTGTAGTGTTAACAGAATATTGCCAGAATTATGTCTCCCAGCATTAGCTTATGGAAAGTCTATCACACAAAATAATGATGTTCTGCTAGTCAGACCACAATCCATAGACTGAAGTAATAATACGTAATATGATAGTTAAGAAACTTTTGTTTGGATATAAATCCTTTGTCTTAGTGCAGTAGTGGTGTTCTCAGCTACAGACTGAGGGCACACACAGAGGTATACACGTGCATGCATGGGGGTCCCAAAGTACCAAAGGAGTTACTGAACTGCTGTGTCTGCAGTTTTAGCTCAGGAACAGCCAACTTTGCTCTAGTGTACTGCAGATAAGACAGAGGCAGCAATGCCACATCAATTTTCGCTCTTGTTACTCGGTGTTTCATTCCTCAGCCTATTAAGTAAGAACAGTACAAGGGGTGTAACTCTCCTTTGTAAATTGTGAGGCATAACCTTCTCTCAAGTCACGTGTATGACAGTTTATATAGATGTTCCTGGCTCAGCCTCAAGATCACGAGCTCTGATCCTCTTAGTAATACACAGGTAAGAGTGCATGAAGCTCAGTGTAGGTACAGTCCCATTCATCCTCTGCAAACCACATTATCCAAAAATCTCAAATTCAAATGAGTACACATAAGTGACTCCTTCCAGGCTGTCACTAAAGAGTGTAGAAATACTTTTCTACACGAAAAGAACAGTGAGATTGGTGCTTTCATGCAGCCATGTATCAGGCTATTGAATTCCACTCCCCTTTGTGTATGTGGAGCTCCACCTGCTATTTTGACTCCTGCTGAGTTCAATTCCACTAAGCCTAGTTTATTAAGCATAGTAGAGGAAAAGAAAAACAGAAAGCCAGTGATATAATTCAATGAGACTTTTAATATGACATGAAATAAGTGCTACAGAACAGAAGAGTGCAGTTCATTAATGGTCTATTCCACAGTCCAAAGGCAGCCAGAAGGTCGGCACTGATAGTAACAGGCACTGCACTTTACAGGGTAAAGCTGAAATCCTGGCAGCCAAGTCCCACTTTCAAATACCGAAACATTTCCACTCCACCAGAAAGGACATAGTACAAGGCCAATAACAATTTAAGGAGAGAAGGCATTATATGAAACTATTATTGATAGAAGGTGAGGCATGACACAGGAAAAAAAAGAGGTGTGGGCCCAGTTTTCAGAGGTATTGAGCAAGGGTGGCTCCTGCTGATGCAAAGGGTTTTCGCCATCTCAAAGCCAGGCCCAGCTGCAGACTCAGACCTCGTGTTCTCATCTCCGAAGTCGATGCGCAGTCTGCAGGTGTTCGGGCCGCCTTAGAAGGAGCTGCAGTTTCCAAGTCGGGATCCACGGCGGCTTCTGTAGGTCTGCCTGCTGTAACAGCTCCCTACACCCGAGGCGCCTCCAAACCCAAAGGAGCCCTCATTTCCAAAGGAGCCTCCTCCCATCCCTGACAAGCCCCCACACCCAACAGAGCCTCCCATCCCTGACAAGCCCCCAAACCCAGCAGAGCCTCCCATCCCTGACAAGCCTCCAAACCCAACAGAACCCCGAGCTCCAATGGAGCTTCCCATCCCTGACATGCTTCCAGCTCCAAAGGAGACCCCCCTCCCAGACATGCCTCCAGAGCCAATGGCACCCCCCATCCCATTAGGTTCATCAGAGCCATATTGGGTCAAAGCAGCATAAGGCTGGGGAATCGAAGTTCCCACAATGCTCTCCTGGGAGCAGCTGGTGAGAGTTGGTCCTGGGAAGGTGAGGACGACCGGTGGGGCATACACCACAGCTCTTGAGTCGCCACAGGATGCAACACAGGGCTCAAGGCTTCTGCTGCAGGCATAGGGCTGCGTGCACGCCACTTCACAGGCAGGCACGCACTCGGAGTTGATGCTGTTCATCATTTTTCTTGAGGAGTGGAGGTGAAGCTAGAAAAGATAATATGCAGTCAGGAAGCCATCACACTTGGATGCAAACAGGTTTCCAGTGTAAGTAAAGTACACCTTATCCTTCTGCTGTAGCTGCTCATCAAATCCTAGTTCAAGCATTCCTTCGAATCTCCATTTCTCTGCAAAATTTTCTACCTGACTGACCCCTTTTTAAGGCTTCTCACTTCTTCTTTTGTGTACCATCCACATCTTTCATTCTTCAGAATCTCTCAGAAAATATTGCTTTTTGAGACTAAGTTATCCGATTCTCATATAATTACTTGCTTAGAAAAGTCCCAGTCATTCTGTTTTCAAAGTAAACCCACAGAAAGGTTTCCTTGTAACTAAGAAAACCTATTGGAAGAAAGGAACAGACTCTTCCCTACTCTTTTTTTTTTTTTTTTCCTTTACCCTATCTTTTCTAAAGACTTTGCCTATTCTACTCTTCTCTTTACTTCAGCTTTTCTAAAATTACTAACGTTTTGTAAGATAAAAAAATATATATATATAAATTTCAAGTAATCTACAGCTACAAAGACATGCATTGAAGTTAGACTTACCCTGTTGTCTGTGAGGAATAAGTAACTGGAGCTGGAAGGATAGAAGACTTCTTAGTTCCATACCCTTTTATACACATTCTTAGACAATAGGAAGGACATGAAGTCATTCATTGTTCATCACATTCTTGTCACTTACAAAGAAAAAGTTATTCTTCTAATCCTTGTAATTGTTTTCCTTTCAATTCATAATTAGTGATCCATTTCTAGCCCTACTTTGAGTGACATCTGTCCAACACCCAACAGTTTCCTTTTGTCCAAACTTCATGAAAAAAAATCCCTTTGGCATGATTCTGGTTCCAGCTGAAGCAGGAGTTGATCTCTCTGTGTACTTCCTTTAATGGCTTTCAGGAAGGTAGCTTACTAATGTGTCAGTCCCACAATTTATTTGCAAGCCTTAGGTTTAGGTATAATACCTCCCAAATTGAATCATCTCCCTTTGATGGGGGAGTCAGCAATCTTTGCATCCCCACCTGTATCTATTGACTGAATGGATGATCCAGCAACATGGCAGAATCAGGCCCCTTGAATTATTCTTGAGCACTGGCCAGGACAAGGCCCTGAAAAAGTCTTTCAAAAAGCAGATAAACAGGATTGAAGTAGCACATGATGACTCCGATGACTCTTTTAAACTCTGAGCCCTCTGAGTAATTTTACCCATGTATGAATCAAAATTCGCTTTGGGATGTAATGCACAGTGCATTGTGATGGGGATGGCTGTGAGGCCACTGCAAGAGCATGCCCGGATCAATAAATCTTTTTGCTCCAAGGTGGACCTCAAGCTTTGAAATGAGGTAACTTTTAAATTATCTCATTTTGCTTAGCACTGGGATCAGGCTGTTCTTGAAAGTCAACTTGCAGGGTTGATCTTTCTGGGGACTCATTCTTGATGAATAGTCAACAAAAACTAGTAAGCAGGATTCAGTAAGTTTCCACTGTAAATCTAGTGTAGGCAGCAGTACAATATTGTGTAGGAATTTGGCTGTACAATTACAGCACAACAGAAAGCCCAACTTTATTATATGAGAGCCATGTCGTGTAGATTTCTGGATGAATTACTAAATGGAAGCTATGTAAATAATTGCAGACATTAGAGGAGTCACCTAGCAAAGGAAACTCATCATTTTATAATTGTTAAAGATTTTATGTGGCGCTTCACATTGTTATTGTCACCTGCAGAAAGGTACAAAAGCAGGAACAGTTTAAGAGTCTCCTACAAAGTTTCAGGGATGGCAAAAACCCTTTGTGTCAGTGGAAACCACCCTTGCTCCATACCTCTGAAAACGGGGCCCACACCTCTTTTTGGCTCGACTTAATTAATGACAGCTTCTGTTAATCACCTTATGATTATAGATCCCTATTTTCATTGCGCCAATGTTAAAAAAAAAAAAAAAAAAGTTGAAAGGCCTGACACAGCTATTGCAGCTACTGTCAATAAAACTGTGACAGCAGAAGAATAACTGGTGGAAAATGAGCTCTTCATAGGCAGTGAATGCTGTGCCCTCCCTGGAAGCAAGGATGTATCTGCTTCATGTTGTGTTGCCATCTCATTCTTCAGTGTGTCCTATTTTTCCTTTGTACTACAATTCTCTCACTTCATCAAATTGTGTTCAGCTTTTCTTTCTCTCCAAGACTCTTTTGGTCGTATCTTTTCCACTAGCTCATTCTACTTTCTAGAGCTTTTTACATAGCCTGTGAGTGACAATTATATGTTTTTATGGTAGTATGATAGTAATTGCCTAAGTAATAAAGGTGTTGTAAAAATGGATAATTGAATGACGCATTCAAAATTAAATATGCAGAGCCGTTTGGTATTGCATCTCCATAGGGCACAGAGGTTTCTGAAGCTGACGACTCAGTACTTTGTGCTGGTGTATGAACAGCAGAAGTCCCTTCTCACAACCATCAGGTAAATCGATTTCCATCAGTGCAACTATTTAATTTCATGTCAAGGGATGAGATCTAAACATGCCACATGTACAAGCACTTTTCAGAACTGGTCAGACTGTTTAATCTTACTTCTCCCTTACTGACAGGGACAAGTGCAGAAAAAGAAAGTGTAAGGGATGAGGCAGTCAGCTAAGCCTGGAGATTCATGTTTCTTTACTTTTACACTCTGTGGGGTAGCACAGCTTTTCTCTTCTAAAGAAGTCTGTTTGATCACCCATTTCACCACTGTATTCCATTTAAAATCAGTTTATAGGAATTACCACGATTCCTTGGGGATGTGTGAGATCCAGTTGATTTAAATACATTACTGAGTGCCTGAAGAATGCAAACCAATACAAAAAGACATTTTATTTGGATTTTTTTTTCCAGAATTTTCTGGGGATTTTGCATGATAACTAAATAAAATCAACCACATAAGCTTTATTTCACTTCTCAGATTTGCCACCTAGAATTTGCAGTATAAATTCCAGAAGGAATTTAGGAATTTCCTTTCACTGTTGCTTTATCAGAGGGCTGCGTTTATGTGCCAACGTAATTGCTTTCAGATCTCAGGGGTGTGCAAGGGAGACTTTCATAAGCCATGAGTGACAGGAGACTAAGAAATAATGCCTTGTGTTGCTCTTTCCTGTAGTTATTGCTGGGAGTAGAAATGCAAAGAGATTGATGGGTGAACCTCCAAGACAAGTCTATTGAATGCTAAAGATATGTCTAAACCTGACTCTACTGCTTTTGACTGACATTACATAGAAAAAATAAGACTGCGATCAGGAAACAAGGAAAGATATATATATTTTATAATTCATGTTGAATTACAAAATCGTTCATGTTTGGACAATCATGAAGGATGAACTGAAACACCAGGTCTGTTAGAAGAGGTATGCCGCTCACACATTCCTGGTCCCACTTTGAGAATCTAACTTTTATATCTTTGACAAAGCTAAGGTGAAAATGGCAATAAGAAAAAAAAATAGTAATTGAAAGATGTTCTGGTGAGAGACCCAAAAAAGTTTTTTTCCTCTTAAAGATTTGAGGTAAAAAGTTTTCAGCTGACAACCAGCTGTGTGGCAATGTGTTTCATAATCAAAGAGGCTTCTAGGTGAAAAGGTGAAAAAGAAAACTTCAGGCGAACATAGTGATGCAACATATTTTTAATGACAGGGAAATACAGCATGCATTTTGTGAAAGCAGTCACACAGAGCATGAAGGACATTTCCCAGGCCTTTGGGCAGGGCTGCAGCTCCACATGTGCCAGCAAAGAGAAGTGCTTGGTATCACCGGGCTGCAGTTTCCCTTGCGAGGTCAGCATGGGCCAGGGGTGCTGGAGCAGGAGACGTTGCCTCTTCAGAAGTTACCAGAGCTACAGCTTCCTACGACAGACCTCCTGTAACCAGAGGAGCTGCCGGCACCCTGACAGCTTCCTGTGCCAAAGGAACGTCCTCCTCCATAGGAGCCCCCACCGTAGGAGCTGCCTCCTCCGTAGGAGCTTCCAATGCCTCCTCCATAGGAGCCTCCCATGCCCCCTCCGTAGCAGGTCCTGGAGCTGAAGGATCTTCCGCCTCTGAATGAACCCCCAGAGCCAAATGACCTACCACCTCCGTATGAGCCCCCCATTCCTAGGGAACTGCCTCCTCCGTACAAGCCCCCCATCCCCAGGGAACTGCCTCCTCCGTACGAGCCCCCCATCCCCAGGGAACTGCCTCCTCCGTATGAGCCCCCCATTCCAAATGAGCTGCTTCCGCCATAGGCACCCCCAACATTAAATGAGCCCCCTGATTCAGCAGAGCCCAGTGACCCCGAATACCCCCTCCCAATGGATATTGGGAATGAGGTGCCCACGAAGCTCTCCTGTGGGCAGGAGCTGAGGATGGGGCCTGGGAAGTGGATAACAACGGGTGGGGGGTACACCACGGCGCGGGAGTCCCCGCAGGAGGTGACGCAGGGCTGGCTGTAGGCTTCGGCCCAGGGCTGCGGGCAGGTCACCTCGCAGGGGGAAGAACATCCACTGCTCATGAGCTGTGATCCTGAATACATCTTTTGTGGTGCAGATAAACCTGCATCAGGACATAAAGCATAAGAACAGTGCTCAGAAGCTGGAGGGAAAAAAGCTTGCAGACCTGAGATCTTACATAAGCACAGAAAAAGAGTTAGAGAAGAGAGTTTAGAAAGATGCAGGCTCATCTCCATTACACATTTTTCTGAGCATGCATGAATGAACACCTGGTTCTTCCAAACTTACTTTCTGCTGCTCTAGAATTACTGATAATCATGGAGAGCAGAGCCACACTCTATGTGTCTTTGGATGCAGCTCGTGCAGTAGATTTTATTGGATCATAATACACAGCTCTGGAGCTAACTGACAATATTGAATTGATCCTTATGCCTGGGAGAATCCAGTCTTATAAATAATTGTCTTTGTCTATAAAGACATACATCAAAATGACTATAAAAATTAGAGTACGACAAAAGGCAAATGACATTGCTTAGCATCCCACTATCTGCAGAAGACTGTCCTCAGTTAAATGAAGAAAATATTTTTCTAACACTTCATATAGAGAATGAAGCAGATCCGACTTACCAGGTCTGGAGAAGTGTAGAGGATGAACGGCTGTTGATGAGACTGAAGTGTTCAGAGAGCCTTTATATACCTTTTCAGACCACCAGTAGGATGTGAGCCACGCTTTGTGCAAGAGCTTCATACGTATTGCCAAACTGTTTTGCTGTATGGATTATTTCATTAATTGTTCTAATTGTTCACTTAATTGACGTGATCACAACTTTATTCTCAGCTCCAAGTCACGTTACAAGCATTATACAAGCATATATATGTTTCATTTTTTCCTCTGACCACAACAAATTCGGCTTATATTGTCCCTGGCCCCAGCTGGAGTTGAAATGGGAACAAGTCTAGGTGCGTGTAAAGGTTATATGGAGCTAATAAACTGCCCTTATACATGATATTACATTTTTCTCTTTCAAAGTCTGGATTGGAAATGGTTGGGTGGTTAACAGAATGCTACCACTCACCAGTGGTTCTGAAACACAGGTAGAAGCAAAAGGCAGCACCCAGGGTCCTTCATGTAAATTGGTATTTCTCAACTGTAGGAAGATTGACGCTAACTGAGGAGTTAACAAAGAACTGCTGACTAGCAAAAACGTCAAATCAAGAGCTGCCCACTGATGCCTGACAGAACTCGTTCGCATTCTGATGCAAGGTTTTAACCATATAAGCTCCTCATGCTCTATTTTCTAAAGGTGTTTGAAAACCACAGAAACCTGTGACAGAAGCATTAAACATAGCGTGACAAGTGGAACAGGCTGGAAACCCAACCAGTTAGTTTCAGAAAGGCTGTAGTCTGTGACTGAGAGTCAAAATCTACAATTACTTTGGATTACTTTGGCTTAGAAACAAAACACTTAAGTTGGACATTTGATATTGCCGGCATGTATCCACGTGACACTTGTTTTAACCCCACAAGAAGGTTGATCATAACTAATGTTTTCCCTGCGTTTCTGGTTATTGGTAAAGGAAATTTTTATTGGAGAGATCTCCTCCCATTTATGGTGTTGTATCTCTGTCTACTAACACGTGATTTTCAAGCACTATTCCAGGAATACCACACCAGTATTCCTGGAAAAATAAATAAATAAATAAATAAAAAGAGCCTTTGCCATTCTTAAAATATTAACATTTCATTTTAGTTTAAATTGTCTTCAGACACACTCTACATGCATCCATTCTGTGTCCAAAAAGTCTATTTTTTCTCAGCTGATGCCTTCTGGACAACAGGAGTGCATCATTCTAGGCTACCACAGCTATCCTGAAGGGTGACAAATGGAGAAGGATGACAATAAAAATTTTCTATGTGTTTTCACACAATGTCTCCTTGTACTTAATTGGATAATACTGCCCATTTGATTAAGCATCTCAATAAGCAATTATTTGGGTGGACGTTAAACAGACAGAAGAAATAACCTGCCCCATCTGAGGAGCTGGAAAAATGAAATTTGCAGCTCTCCCAAGTCTGTGAAATTCTAAATTTAAACAGAATCTTCTGCAGAACAGAAAATGTTTCTCCAGACAAAGCCAAACTCGTATATTTCTCTTGCTTAAGAGAAAGACCGATGTCTTATCTTGCTAAGCAAACAGAGCTCAATTCACTGCAATTCAAATTCATTGCAATTCAAATGAGGTCAGAAGATGGCACTAGTCATAAAATGAATATAAAAACTATTTAAGGATTAAAGTAAGACAAAGGGTGTGTTGCACATATAGTATGATGTGGGGCTGATTTACTAACCATTATCAGTTATCAAAACAATTATTACAATTAGAAGTAGCTTATACAGCAAAAAAGTTTTGCTGGCTAACTATTATGCCCCATGTGCAGAAGCGTGTTGCATATCCCAGCAGCAGTCTGAAGGGGTATATAAAGCACTGCATTTCTTCCAGGTTCACCAACGACTTCACTTCATCTGATTTTCTCTGTGAACCTGGTAAGTACTCTTTCTGAAGTTCCTTTATAGTTACTGAGATGTTGCTGTCACTGTTTAATGGGGGAATGACTTGTATGTTAGTACTCTGTGATGCTCAGCAATGTCAGATTTGTAAAATGTAAGGTCTTTTGTAGCTATTTAGCTGTAGCCATTGGTAGGTAAATGTCTTAAAATGTGTTCTTCCAAGCCACAAAGGGAAGGGGTCAATTAAACCCTTTTAATTTGATAAGAAGGTTACAACTTACAGCTTGCCAGTTATTAGAATATATGTATATATAGACAGCAGCAAGAAATGCAGTTGACTTCTGCTTAAAAATACATGGTCTGTCAAACCTGTTTCCAAAAGAACCCATTAGTTGACATCAAGCAGAAATTTGTCCTTAACAGAACTAGTGGTGGAATGCTAACCAGAGCAAACACTAGTTCAGAACAAAGGCAGGAGGAAGGTACTTTAGAAAGATATATTCTTTTGTGTAATCTACAATGGACTGCAAGAGAAGTTCTATTTGGCTCTTTATTATTTAGATTTAACCATACTGAATAATAATTTCAGACTAGATAAAAGCCAGGTAACTCAACAAGAGTGATTCTTATACTATAAGAGAACAACTTATTCTACCAGGAAACATATTTTGGGTCATCATGGAGGTTGTATAAAGGCATAGAGCTGTGTGTATATGTTATTTTAACTCCTTAACCTGTGCTGCAGGTTTATCTGCACCACAAAAGATGTATTCAGGATCACAGCTTGTGAGCAGTGGATGTTCTTCCCCCTGCGAGGTGACCTGCCCGCAGCCCTGCGCTGAAGCCTACAGCCAGCCCTGCGTCACCTCCTGCGGGGACTCCCGCGCCGTGGTGTACCCCCCACCCGTTGTTATCCACTTCCCAGGCCCCATCCTCAGCTCCTGCCCACAGGAGAGCTTCGTGGGCACCTCATTCCCAATATCCATTGGGAGGGGGTATTCGGGGTCACTGGGCTCTGCTGAATCAGGGGGCTCATTTAATGTTGGGGGTGCCTATGGCGGAAGCAGCTCATTTGGAATGGGGGGCTCATACGGAGGAGGCAGTTCCCTGGGGATGGGGGGCTCGTACGGAGGAGGCAGTTCCCTAGGAATGGGGGGCTCATACGGAGGTGGTAGGTCATTTGGCTCTGGGGGTTCATTCAGAGGCAGAAGATCCTTCAGCTCCAGGACCTGCTACGGAGGGGGCATGGGAGGCTCCTATGGAGGAGGCATTGGAAGCTCCTACGGAGGAGGCAGCTCCTACGGTGGGGGCTCCTATGGAGGAGGACGTTCCTTTGGCACAGGAAGCTGTCAGGGTGCCGGCAGCTCCTCTGGTTACAGGAGGTCTGTCGTAGGAAGCTGTAGCTCTGGTAACTTCTGAAGAGGCAATGTCTCCTGCTCCAGCACCCCTGGCCCATGCTGACCTCACATGGAAATGTTCTCTCTACTCTGTATGACTGTCTTCACCCAACATGTCTGTACTTCCCTGTCATTAAAATTATATTGCATTCAAACTCAGTTCTTTTTTTGTTTCTTTCAATCCTTATTTTCAAGTCATTTTGGAGGTAATTCAGCAGTATCCCTGAGAAATTTGAGTGTCCCGAAGGAGAATCAGTCCCCTTTATTATGCCATAATGCTGTGATTGATGGGTGGCAAGCTATATCTAACACATATCCTTTAGCATGTGCGGTAATGTCACCTGTCATAGAATCAAAAAGTTAAATTAGCTGATGCCTTCCTAGAAATACGGTCTAGTGGCAGACATGTTCCTCTTGCAAACAGGAACCTCCAGTATCAGTTTAAATTAATTGTAATGTAATAGTTCTTCCATGTGAAGGGCTCGGTTTTTTAGATTAGAACACTGAATATTTGGATTTGTGTGCACATATGCCCTTGAGCTCTAGCTTGACTAAGCGTTCCCTGCTCCACTGAATTCCCAGGAAGGTACTATCCTCTAATAATGAAATCATCCTTATGAATTTGGTCATACTTCTCTGCTGACTAACATGAAGCACATGTGTGTGTCTTCATAAGACCCGTATGTGAATAAGTGAAAAGACAAAAACTGGAATGCAAGAATAATAAATGAGATTTGCTGTGATCTCTTTCATACCTCTGAATGTTTGGAAAAGGCAACGGAGAGAAAAGCGAGACAAAAGCAGTGATTCCACACAGACATCACCTGTCCAGTGATGCAACAGGAAAGGGAATCATAGATTTCTACCCAAGTCTTAAGGCAATGGGAAGAAGCTCTTTCCATTCCATACCATACTGCCCAAAGTGGGTACACTAACTAGCTTAAAGCTAGTAGACACATAGACTTAAAGACTGTAGACATATTTGTAATGTCAATATAGACATAACCATAAAGTTTATTAAATAATTATATAGCTTTTGATTAAAAAAAATAACAAATCAGAAATCTTGTAATGCCTTCTTTCCTTCTGGTGTCTGTGCACAAAAGTTTTTATTTCTCAGATATCTGTGTTAGTCTGTGAATTGGAATGAAAACATGGAAGCCACACGTTTTAAGACAGGAAGTTGGTGACACCTTGTACCTTAATTCATAACAAAAACAAGAACAAAAAAAATGTGATTTCAGGTCTATTGCTGAGTAAATTTTTTTGGCCAGAAGGAATCTTCTGGACAATATGAATCAGAAAATATTACCCATTACTTTGTCTTTATTCCATAATTTCTCTTTAAATGATCACATGCATACACACAACACCCACTTCCGATTTAAAGTCAATTGGTAATCATTCATATCTACCAAGTTATTTCAATGGTTAATCATAATTATAATGAAATGTTTGCGTATTCTTCCTTCTCTAATTACAGTGTTGCCTTATTGAAGAAATCTCCCCTTTGCAGTTACATGCATTTATTCAGAGCTCTTCTTGGTCTTATTTCACAGAAACTAACCAGCACATTTGATTTGTTTATTTTAGAGAAGTTCACATGGAACTATATAAAATTATAATACATTACTTCAAGAAGAAAAGCAATAAAGACCCCTTTATATCCAATGGGATAATAGGAGATGAATTCACCACCTTACATTCCAACAAAGAAGACTGAGGTTAGTTTTAGGTGGAAAAAAACATCCCCTTCCAGTTGCTGGAGAAGCCAGGTGCTGACAGATAAAGAAATGAGACAGTGGCATCCCTGTGTTGGAACACTTTTAAGAACAGTTTAGAGAACCTTTTCCAGGAATAATTCAGGGAAAAGTATGAGATGAGCAACCTCACCAGTCTTCTTCCATAGCTGTTTCCTATAATTCCAGTTTTTCCTGAATAATTTCTCTTCATTGAGCTCAGTGCTCAGCACTGTTTCTGAAGAATGTTCTCCTTCTCAAACAATTCCCATTCATTTAATTTTCCTATTCACAACAGCTTTTGTTACTTCACTAGCTTTCCAGTTACCCCAAAATCCTTTGCCAACAGTGACTGTACAACTACTCTCTCATCACTGACTTCATATATGTAAATAAATAAATATACCTAAGGGAATACATGTACGCATGGATACAAGAGTTGGGCTCAAAGGCTCCCTCTGGAGCTGCTCCCACATCACGAGCTGATGCTGGGCAAGCTGAGAGCAGCTCCTCCCACAGCCCTGCTCCTGCCACTGGCTTTGCAGGAAATGTGCCCGAGTCGGAAACATGGCAAAGGATGGGTGGCTGAAGCTGGAGGTGCCGCTGAGGCCGCCAGGTGCAGGTAAAAGCTGTGGGAGGAGGCTGCCATGCGAGCTGAGCATTAGCAAGGGTGCAGGAGGATTGCTGGCAGGGTCAGTGCTGCTGGAAGGAGCTGGAGCTGAATGCCAGGCACTCTGCTCCTCCAAAGCTGCCAGGGACTGATGTATGGGGCTGTGCCCGTAACAACAGCACCTGGCAGACACTATTAAAATCCTTTCTCATCTCCCTCACACAGCTCCAGAACAGAGGGTGAAATTTACATCTGCAGCTCTGGCTGGGCAATAATAACTCTAGTTGTCACCATGATCTTGGGATCTGCGAGCCCAAACAAAGGGTACATGCACACACTGAAGAGTTTCTGGGTTCCTTTCCCCTCCCTCCTTCTCATACATATGCATTTTTGTTTGCTATTGATGTAACTTCTGTGCTATCAATTATCTCTTGGAAGCAAAGGGATTTCAGAGGCTCCTCTAGGCAAGAACACTTACTGGAAATGTTCTGAGGAAATGCTTTCAGATAGTTTTGCAAACACCCACTGATGTTTTATACATGCAAAGTATTGAGGTGTTATGATGTTAATAACAGGCTGCCAGTATTAAACTCCACAGTATTGAATCATAGCGTCACTTTAAAATATATATGTCAGGGCCACCAACGTGATTCTCTGAATCAGGCAATGATAAACAACTTGGGAATTTGGATCTCTCTCTTTTTTGATTAAAAGCCAGCTCTGCATTTGTTAGCCTAATCATACTATTTAAAACAAGTTGGCCAAATATTCACCTTTCCAAATCGGGGCATATTTAGTGATTTAAATGGTACTATGTCATCCAAGGGGGCTGGGCCTCTGCTTCAAACATGGCATGAGATGCTGTTCATCACAGCAGGTCAAGTTGGGCACAGATTGGCAAGTCTTAGACCTCCACATTGTCAAAGCCTTCCTGAGCAATCTTAACTAAATCAGCTGCTCCTCTTCTCCCTGGCCCACCTGCATGTTAACTGGGGAATTACCAGCTTTGCCAGAGCATTGCTCACTTGCCTTGGTCTTCCCACAGCACAACTCTCCATGCTCATTCATTTTTCTGATGCAACTGTGACCATAACCACAGTGGAAGGGACTGGAGGGACGGTGACTTAATCCAAACCAGACCGAGCAATTCCTAGATCCCTCTCATCAACCCGCTTTAACCAAAAGGAGCTTTCTCCCTTCATGTTTCTTCTTTGGCTTGGTCGGAGATCTTGTTGCAGAGGAGGACACCTGTCATGCTGAAATGGGGCTGAGGCTGCCACGCCAAGCCTTTGCACAGTAAGCCATCCTCGCTTGGAAGAGACTTGGACATCAAGTGAGGAGCCAGGGCACCATGGGCAATGCTTGGCCCTGCTAGGAGTGTCTCTCCAAGGCAATCCTAACACTACAGTCATGCAGTGACTACAGTTTCTGTAAACATGTCCTAACAAGCTTTAAACTAGCGAGCGCACTTACTACTAATATTAGGTTAGGCTCTTATGCATTCTTGGAGGTCAGGATGTTAAGGAAGAAAAACAAACCCCTGTTTTCTAAGGAATAGCAAGGATGAGTTCCACAGAGCCTCTGAGCCTGGCAGCATGGCCAGGGCTCCCACGCAAGCCTGACTTTAGTCCCGCGGGCTGTCTTCACACTCTCAGGGCTGCAAGAATGGGTTTGATGCTTAAAACCTTGAAATGAAAGGAATCTGGGGATGGGACTGTTCAAGTCACATGCTGGTGAGAATAGGATAATCAACACAAACAGTAAGCAAAACAATTACTGTAATTACACGTCAAATTTTGTTTGGGGAGTAATGGAACCTAATGCACAAATATGACGTTATTTTCTTGCATCAGCCTGGTGGTCCGGGAAGGTATATAAAACCATTCATGATTCAGAAACCTTCCAGCAGGTTCTCTTCGCTTCTCCACGGTGAACTGAGTAAGTTGGATTCTGATCTAATTTCTTCTTACTAAAGAGAAACAAAAGGAAAAAAGAAAAAAAAAAAAGAGAGAGAGGACTACCATTTTTGAAATGTCTGGGTTTATTTCATGGGTGAATTTTTGTTTAATATTTTGTGATTCTGTACTATTGTCAGGAATTAATTTTCATGAAAGAGTCATTTGCTTATTAATTTGAAGGCACTGATGGACTGGAGTTTAAAATTATATTTGAAATCTGGGTAATATTAAAGACACCTTCTTCTTCTGTTATATGGAGATTTAATGCTTTGGGGAGCCTTAGAATATCTTCACAAGCAGAATACATCCAGCAGCATTGTTCAGACCTTGTGGCTTCTGATTTGTATCTAATTTTGCATGGAGATATGTAGAGTATATATTGAGATAGGCAATACAAATATTGAGACGGTGAGAAAACTGCAGTCGCCCATCGGACTGGAGCCAGCCATTGGGACACCAAATGTCTGTGGATGTGGCCCTGCAGGGTGCCCAGTCGGACTTTGAAAATGCTCCGAGACCCTCTTGGGCACTTGCTGCCAGTCTCAATGGCCCAGGACAATGTCTTGGCATTGACAAATTGTCAGTGCAGCTATGCAGAAGAAATTGAGAATGTCTGCTTAAGGTGCATATTCCTCGGGAAGTTGCTTTGGGTGGTTTTGTTCTATTTATGCAAAGCAGTGCTCTTATGCAAAGCACTCAACAGGCTGTGAAAGAATATATTATCCAGTATAAATATTTTGTACTGTATGTTTGTGTTTGCGTTGATTTCTTAGCCATTCATTTTCTCTGGCTTTCATTCTGCTGAGAGTGTTGCAGGTCAATTGAAGAGGATGGAATTAATAGCTGAATTAGCATGAAAGGGTGGGAACCTGAAGATAATGTCTGGATTAGGGTTTGAGGGTCAGGAGAAGTTTAGGTGAATAATGTGTGTTTTGGCATTGTGTCTAAAACAACAATGACAAAATAAACTAATCCAAGAAAAAGAGCTTGAGTCAAACTGAGCTCCACCCAGGCTTTTCTAATATGCTTCTCAACCAGACAAAAAAATAAGTAATCTCTTTGGCTAAAACTGAAGTATTCCATTCAATCTCAGACAACAGATAGCCTAGCTCCTTCATTTGGCCGGTTGATTTGGAATTTGGATAAGTTTGAAATGACATCTGAAAATGTAGTTTTATTATATTTTCCAAATTGCCTCCCCACCCTTCAATTTGTTCCAAAAAAAAAAAAAAAAAAGGCCAGCTCAGGTTTTTGAATAGTTTCACTCCCTCCGATATTTAAATTCAGGAGACCTGCATTCAAGTTTTTGCTAGGCTTCAGCTTTCCCCTTGTGCTCTCGCAGAAGTCTTGTATTTGTTTAATTTTCCAAGTGAGCTTGATATTAAATATACTGGATAGAAGCCACCTGTTACAAACTAACTCCACTGAAAACATCTTCATTCTTTATGGGATTGACTCCTTTACATATAAGATTGGGATTTTACACCTCTCTGCCTTTTGTCTTCCTAGTCCAGAGAATATGTCAATTTGGCACAGCAAAACCTGCCACATGTTTTCCATTTCTTCAATGCTTGGTGTGGTGTTGCCCTAATTTTACTGTGAATTCAGCCTCTGGAGTCCAATTTACATAGGAGAGCAGATGTTACATATCTATGTTATTTAAGCAGTAGCCTTGAAGAGTTTTTTTGGCATCTGTGGGAAGGAATCCGGCTTTGAAAGGGCATGCAGGGAAGAGCAAAGCAAAGCAGAACAAGATGGGTATTAACCCATCTACCGCCTGGTGTCTCTTCAAGGCTCACATTAGCTTAGCTCCAGCATTGATCCTGTCCTACCAGCTCCTGGGGCTTATATTTGCTCCTTTTTTTGCAGGCCTACAGCACAGCTAAACGATGTCCTGTGAGAAAACTGTGTGCGCTGAGCCATGCGCTACTCCGTGCAACGTGAAATGCCCTGAGCCCCGTGCCGCCGCCTGCAATGAGCCCTGCGTTGTTGCCTGCCCTGACTCCCGCGTCATCATCTACCCTCCTCCTGTGGTCGTCACCTTCCCAGGACCCATCCTCACCACCTACCCACAGGATACTGTCGTGGGCTCCACGGAATCGGCTGAGCTGGCCACGGTCATCGAGTCGGGCGTACCCATCGGTTCAACGCAGAAGGGTGCTGAGTGTGTGCTGCCCTGCGCCGAGCCGTGTGCCCCGAAGCTTGTGACGAAATGTGAGCCCCAGTGTGTGCCCCAGTGTGTGCCCCAGTGCGTGACCCAGTGTGCGCCCCCATGCCCGCCCCCATGCCCACCCCCATGTGATCCTCCATGCGTGCCCCAGTGCGCACCAGAGTGCTCCTACACCTATTCCACCCGCTGGAAGCATCCTTGCCAGAGGGGCTTCTGCAAGAAGCTCTGATCAGCCAAAAGCAGAGTATAATCACAGGAAAAGAACAAGCAAAGAAGTGAAAGGATATGGCGCATGATTTACAGGCATGGCTTTCAGGGTTCTTCCTACTATAGAGGGAAGCACTCTGAAAATCAGGACCCTACTTCTAATTCCCATATAGTGCTTTAGCTTAGATTAGTGCTCTCTTTATCCTTGTGGCTTTGCATCTTACATCTGCGCTTTTAACTTTCTCTACCCAGTTTGACTTCGACCATGATTTAAAAAATAAATAAAAGATTAAAGCACACAAAGAGATTTAAATGTCAGACTCAACAAGAATCTCAGGAAAGTGAACATCTCAATGAAATGCATCACACTGGAATGGGTGACTGGTTTTAGTTTTCTTGTCTCTAGAAATATACTCCTTTCAGACTGCATTATTCTTTCTGCAAATGTTTACTCCACTTTACATTTACATTAAAAGGCTGCTGCATTAAACCACTGGCCTTCTGAATCTCCTTTTTCCTCTGCTACTTATTTGCAATTCTCTCTTGGCGACACTCAGCTGTATATAGGGAAACAGAAGCTGGCCTCAAGACTCTTCCTAAGCCACTCAAAACTTGATGCCCATGGAAAATTAAGGATTTCATTTTGCAGTGCAGGCACCAGTGCAAAAATGGGATGTCTGCTGTATAATCCAGGCTGCAGCCTGGAAAACGGTAAGCACAAGTTCTAGGGAAATGTGGATCTGTGTTTTCTAAGGTATATACCTCAAGATTATAGCAAAATGTGCATTTTTAAAGAATGTCATGTTCTCACATATGTCCAGTCCTATTTGGAAGTCTTCTATGAACAAACAATACTGAGACAGGTTGCAGTTATTCTTCATATTTCTGCATAAAAACTTTTTCCAGCCTGCTTTTGCACAGAACTCCTCTTCACGCATAAATATTAGCAGCCATTTGGGGACCTGGAGCACCAGTTTCTTACTTGCTCCTGGGTGTCCTGGTCAAAGACCCAGGTACTTATGTCTGCCCGGCTGTTGCCAGCAGCAGGTCCCTCTGGGCAGACGCCGTTTGCGATGTCAAGTGGGTCCTGCTCACGCCAAGGAACTTCACATGCTGCTTTTCTTCTAAAGATCATGTTCATTTCCTTCTTCTCTAATGGCTACATATGTGTGTTGGCTTATTTAAGTCATGGTCTTTCTGTGCCTAGGAAATACCATGTCATTCTGGCAATTATACCCACCCAGAAACATCCCAAGACTTCCGCAGAACAAAGGGACGTCAGGGTGCTTCACAAGCACGTACTGATGTATTACACACATAAAGTGGTATGTTAATATAATGTTAATAGTATATTACTTGGGTTACATTCCCCAAGACTCTGTAATAACTCTGATTTGGAAAAAAAGGTTATGATTTCACAGGCATTTATCTCCATGTTTACTAAGGATATTTTTTTTCCCAGTAAACTGATGTTTTTCAATATAAAGTTGCTTTTCTTCTGTTTTATGATGGTAACTTTCATGTCACTGATCAAGATGCATGGCTGTTTCCAGTCATCTCAAGTTTAACAGAGGGGCTCATGAAATACATTTGGGTCCCTTAGCTGAATACTTCCAGGAATACAAGCACACTGTCTAGGAGACCAAATTTTTTTAAAAGATCATTTTTATAACACTTAAAACAAACAAGCAAACAAAACCACAAAGCTGGTTTTATCTGTCTAAGTACACTTTGCTACTTCAAGGGCTAATACCTCAGCAGCCTAAGTGTTTTTGTTAAAGAAGCCTCTAAGACTGCAATCCAGTCAAGCCCCAAGCTCGCAGGCTACAATAACTTAATGCTGTGCATTCACAATTAGCAACATTCTCCCCCCAACTCCCCACCACCACAAACCCAGCTTATTTCCAGAGGTTAAACAAATAGGATGTTAGGGAAGATAGGGAAGCACAGGAAAACAGGAAAATCAGAGCAATAAACCAGCTCATAAGACAAAACACAGAAGCTACTAATGCAGACACTTGACACAAGCCAGGAACACATCTTCTTCCTATAGCTGAAATAGTCTGATGGGGTAATTAGCAAACTTCACCACCACTAGATTTGGAAGCTCCTCCTCATCTCCATCTTCCTTGCCAGCCTTTGGGGACGTGCTCTGGGGCAGGCTGGCATCTCCTGTGGGGCCAGAAGCTGGTGGGGCAGCAGGACCTGGCTGAAATGCAGGTCTGGGCGCCCAGCTCCGTGCCAGAGCTGCTGCCCTCCTGTGGCATCTGCTTGCTCTGACTCGGGCCCTGGGGTGAAGTTGAGGTGCATGCTCCAAGCACGTCCAGGAGCACAAACCCACCTGCAAGTCAAGGTGCATGCCTCAGACCAAGGTCATGGTGAACCAGCCATGAACATGGTCTAGGTTCACGTCCAGAGTCCTTGCTGCCAACTGCATGCCCAGGAGAGCTGCTGCAAATCCACAGCCTCTGCAAAACCTTCGCTGCTGCCTTTTGTAAAAATTAGCCTGGTGAAAAGCCCGCGCCAGTTCCTTCCCTTGATCTCTTTTTCTGTTTACATCGTGAGACAGCTCACTTTCCCTGCTGTTTTACTTTTCACCACTTTATGCCATTGCTAATGTTTTTATGGAAAGAGAGTAGTTATTACGTCACTTTTTACAGAAAAGATAATTGCTTCCTTAAAGCCAAATGAATTGCTTCCATGGAGAAGGTTGGATCAGACTCAGCTGTTGCTATCTTTTGACATGTCTAACATAAACTGTAGTATTTCCTCAACACCACAGCTGATTTCTGGTGTGTGGTTGCTCTGATATAAATGAAATAAGACAAATTTCACCATGGTAGCAAGGAAAGGCAGCTAGACAAGGAGGAGAAGAAAGATGGTTCAGGGGAGTAATGGTTCATATTTGCAGGTGAGGAAGGGACACTGGTAAGTGGCAAATTTTCAGAACAGCATATTAAATATATCTCTGGAAAGTCTGGCCCCCGTGGGTCAGTGAAGGGCAAAAAAGCCCCTTTGGGGTGAGTTCAGAAACCTTCACCTTCATGTCACTGCCCTTCAGAGCTACCTGGCCCTGAGCCATGCACTTGGCTACTTACGGTTATTCTTTAGAACAGCTATGTTAGAATGCAATACAAAGGCCAATACTGTATTAAAAAGATTGACAAGTATCAGCAATTATTGAATTATGAGCAAGCAGCATTTTCAGAGCAGTTAGGAATGTTTCATCACACATTTGGGCAAGCACAATGCTCACAGTGCCATATCCCTCATCAAGATTTAATCAATGCACATGAATCACCCCTGCAAATCTTCAAGGTAATAGTTTCCAAAACTTGAGTCAGTAAAACATGCAAATGAACCAAAAGATATTCTTTCGCAAAAGTAATGTGTAAGAGGTACATCCTCCCAGGCAAATTCCTATTCCCTCCCTGCAACACTGCTATGCCAGCCTCCAAAAATCAATCACCATACTCTAGGTGGCATAAGCAACAGATATATTCCAAATAAGAGAGCTAGAGAGACTTACCTTCAAAATATTCTTTCAAATGTTCACATCTGGAGGTGAGCACCATCCAAAATCAAATCTGACCACAGCATGTCACATACATGCAGACCAAAGCCTATCTGTGGACAGAGAAAAAGACACGGTGTAATTAATATAGCAAAACCAGGCTGGCGACAAAGCTCTTGGTGATGGTGGCTGTGCTTCATTGGAAAAGGTCAGGACACAACTCTGTGCCCCAGAATTACTCATCACTACTCACCATATTTGTGTTTCTGTACTTAATCTGCTCATGTTTTTTCTTTGTTGACCTGCTCACTGCCAATGTTTCAAAATGATCTCTAGATTATGTTGAGTCACTGTGGAGATCCCTGGAGCAACAGCCTGGGAAAGTCTTGGGCTTGCTCAGAACAGGACTTTCAGGAGATGTTAAAGATGGCTTTCTGACCACAGCGATGCACAGGCTTATTAGCATCCTGGTAATTGCTGGAGCGAGACACCCCACTGTTGAGTAATTATTCCTCTCTGAAACGTAACACGGGTGTTATTTCCCCAAGCAGGTTTTGACTGACAGCCTTAGAGCTGGTGGTCCCAGTATGTTGGTTAAACCAAAACTTTATCTTTTTTTTTAAATTTTTTTGGAAGCTCCATAGGCTAAGCAGAGAGCATAGCTATGGCAGGGAGCCCCCACTCTCATGGAGATGGCTGCATTGTGCATAGCTGCTTCCTGGAGGATGCTCCAATGCACATCACCTGTGTTTAGCATTTAGAGAAGGGTTGCACAAGCACATTCACTACTTTGATGGTGCGGCATTCCTGAAGCTGGGCTGGGAAGCCTATTTAGCTTCCTGAGAATAGGGTGATGAATGGGAAGGACCTGTGAGATGGTTAGAGGTGAAGGATTTCCATAATGACAGCTTGGGATCCATCCCAGTGGTGATTTTAATCGGGTCTAATTGATGGGTGTTTGGAGGCAATAGCTCCAAAACATGTGGTATTATACAGTTCATCACTTCTGGATTGTAGGCTTTCTTCAGAAGTTTTTGTTGCTGGGCAGCCTTGCAGCATCTAACCTGAGCTATAGGTGTGTGCCAGGGCACTCCTGGGGTCCTGAGGCAGGCACTGTGCACTGCTGCATCCATCCTGTCCTTTCCAAGGCTTGCAGGGGAAGATCTGGTCTGATCTGACAGGACAATGCATACATTCCCCATTAAAATAAATAAATAAATTAATTAATTAATAAATAAATTAATTAATAAAACAAGTCCAGTTTTCCCTGGTCAGCAAACCATCATCAAAGCTACAGGAGCTCTGAACTCACCCAGAAAACTCATCCCTAAAGTCATATTTTGATGATATAAATTATTCATTTGTTATTGCTGCTGACTCACAGGTGCTAGAGACCAAAGTGCTGACCAGAGGAAGCAGGACTGCTGAGGGTAAATGTTAGTAAAGGTGCAGGTAAAGCTGTTAAAGTCAGCTTTAAAACAATTAGCATGAGCATTGTTCCTTAACAGTCACTACTGTTCTTGCACCTATTAATTGTTAAATAGAAGTACCACTACTAGCACTATAAAGCTGTCCCCTGCAATTTTGAATGCTATTATTTCATACTTATATGGTAAACTCATAATGTCTCATGTCGTGAGTTTGTGCAGTATCTGTCCCTTGAGGGTGTCCAATATAACCTAAGCTTCTAACAATTACTGGACTTTACAGACTACATAAATTCATGAGTCCAAAAGTTCCAATCTGAATTTTTCTACTGATCCCCCAGAAATGTGTCAGCTGTGTCAAAGACAGGTCTGGATTCTTCCTCCAGGAATTCAGTCACATTTGTGTTTTTTTTTTTACTGATTTATCATTATGGCTCCTTGCCATGTGTTTCAGGCTTAGAGAAACTTGACATGCCATCCCAAAAAACTTTTGTCCTATGCATGGAGAGAAAAACCTAGGAGGAACTCACTTCAGACACCTCACTTAGAGCTTAGCCAGCCAGCTGAAGTCCCTCAGTAGTCTACACAAAAGGAAATGTTGGCGTCAGAGCTCCCCAGCTGCTCTTCTGCGTTTCTGGAGGAATCTCCCTCTTTTCACTGGCTGCAGTTTTTAAACAGCCTGGCAGGTTTTAGATCAATGCATCACGGCCCCTCTGAGCTTCTGCCCTTGCAGAGATCTCTCTCCCTGCTATGGTGGATGATTTGGTTACATCTCTTAATTTCTTAGGTGGTTCCTAAGGAATTCCATAGGAATGAGCCCAGTGCAGTATCTGGTTAATGTAGGTGCCTGTAGCTGTTGATGGTAACACCCCTGGCATGGGGCACAGCGCTTCCCCATCCTCACCTGCTTTGGGTTTGGCTGGAGGTAGCGTCGCCTTGAGATACCATGGGACAAGGATAAAATGTAATGGCAAACCCACAGTTCGCCAAAATGACAGACGCTGACAGAGGCTTTGGTTGCAATAGCCACGTTTATCTTGGCAGAGACATTCCTTTCTCTGGACACAAACCCTGCATTTATAAAAATATAAAGTGGGCCTTCAGAAAAGGTCCATTGCCATGGCAGCTGCAAGCTGCCACTGCCAACCCCGATGGGTGGCATGAATCAGCTTTCTGAGCAGGCATTTTGCCTTTTGGCTCGGTGGGATAAAAGAGAGGGTGCCTCATGTGTAGGCTGAGCAGCATAAACGTGCATGCCTTTCTGCAATTCATTCCTCTTTCGTGCTTGTTTACACTCTTGACAATTTAAGCCCTGTCCATTATGGCATAAATTATGTTTAAAGTATGTGGGATGGTTATGAGGAAGCTCTCAGCAATGCTTATCTAGGTTGTTCTAATTTTTCCACAGAATAAAGGACTTCAAAGTACCTCTGTGTGATTAACGTGGTGTAGATACAGTGCTATAATACAATTAATGACATGTTACTACAGTTTTAAGTCTTGGTAATGAGTAATAGTTTCACTTTAAAACATGATCTTATCCCCCTAAACAGACCCTTCATATCTCTGCAGGTCAAGGTTATCAGCTTTGCCATGAAAGACAAATTTTGGTCACACTATACTGAAACTGAGTTCAGAAGTATATACGAGCCTTCCGGTCATAGTACAAATTTGTTCTATCAATTGAAAAGATAGCAAAGGGGATTACCCTACATAAAATGTGGACTTTCATTTTTCAAAAGAGATAGAAAACTGTCCTTGCAGGGTGCTAAATTAAGTTCTCCTTATTAAACATATCTAGCACAAATGATACAAGCCCTACTTCTCCAGTGATAGCTTTGTTATTTCCTTGTGTAAAGAAGTTATGATTCTCTGTGGAAATGGAGAGGCCACAGATTCATCTAGTTTCCAGCTCTGCTTCCAGCCAGAGGATTTGGTTTTCTTCAACTCATTGAACAAGGAATTCAAGCCAAGCTTTTCAAAAATCTGATCAGGGATTTTGCACACTTTCTTTGAAAAGAAACTTTTCAGCTATAACTAGTGACCATAAAGAAACCTCAGTCACTTCTGAGATGGGTGTCACACTGTGTGGGGCTCAGAACTGTCTAACAATTAACCCTAAGCAGAATAATTACAGCAGTTGAATGATCCACAGGTATCATCTGATTTACAAGTAAATGAGATAATCGCCAACAAATAGGTCTTCTAGCCTCCAGGCAGTTGGAGGAAGTATAAAAGCACTTCCAGCTCAAGGCTCTTTACCCACTTCTCCCAACTTTCTCTCTTCAGCAGCTCAAGTAAGTCTGGGCTTATTATTTTGACTACTGCATCTTTACTTTTAGTTTTGGTGCAAAGCTTTGTGACTCTCAGAATTGCCAGAGCTGTTGGCTATAACCATGTCTTGACTGCAAGCAGTCTGCTGTGGGCTCTGTGACAGGTTTGGGGAGGTAATGAGGGACTTTGAGTCCCATGTGGATTTTAGACATTTGCTATTGAGCATATGGGGTCTAAATTCTCTCCCTTGTTTTGTACAGTCTCACTATAGAAGTATGCTGATACTGAAGATTATTTTAGGATGGTTATTTAGCCAGATTTTCATCTAATCAAATGTTCATTATGTAATCTACATCTACTGAAGTTTAAAATGTTAACCCTTTTTCTCCTTTCAAGCATTCACAGATTCATATCTCCTGCGTGTATTTAAGGTCTAGGTGTGTGGAAACACATAGAAGTCCTCAGTTTTCAGCATAGGGCACAATCTTGTCCTGAAAAATAAGTCCAGCAATGTTTTTCTTGTTATTGGGTGGTGGTTGTTGCTGTTTTTAATACAGAAAGTTAGAAGAAAGTAGGATAAGTGTCTGTAAGCGAGAAGGAAGTAGGCTAGCCTGATTCCGGATTTGATCTAAAGCAGCAGCTCTCCCCTTCTCTACAGGACAAGCTGTTTTAGCTGTGGGCCCTGCCTGGTGTCGCTTATCACTGTACTTGTGCTAATATTTGCTGTAACGGGCTCCTTGACTGCAAGCATTTGTGGGAAAACTATTCCGTATTTAATGTATGTCTTAAGCCAAGAAGATGCATTGCAGTCAGTGCCCCAAGGGATGCTGAAACTCACCTAATAAATACAGGGCACCATCGGGAGAGCTGCTGAGGGCAGGATCCTGCTGCTGCACTGGCTCCACGTGCAACCACAGAAGTCTTGGACAATTGAGCTCAGAGCTGGAGCTTTTGCTGAGCCCTGAAATGACTTTTCTGTTTCCAAATATTGTTAGAAATCCAGGCTAAGCTTGGAAATGGGATGAAACTTTCTTGATGTTGTTGTTTGTTGTTCCCCTCAGGCTAGCTATTTACAGAAAACAATGTATTCACATGCCTCAGCAAAGCATCCAGCTTCCTAAGCCTCTCTGCCACTTGTGCTGCCCGTGCACCCCCTGTCCCAGGTGCATGAAGGGGCTGGTGTGTGCTAGCTGTCACTGCAAGGGGCGTTATTCTGATCTTTCCCTTGCATTTCAGACCCATCTGCTTTGCAGAACAATGTCTTACTGTGGAGATGCCTGTGTACCATACAGCAACCCATGCGAGGTGAGCTGCCCTCCACCCCTGGCCAATGCCTGCAACGAGCTGTGCGTGACGTCCTGCGATGACTCCAGAGCAGTTGTGTACCCACCACCCGTCGTCCTGACTTTTCCAGGGCCGATCCTCAGCTCCTGCCCACAGGAAAGCGTGGTGGGCAGCGCTGGACCACTTGGCGTCGGCGTCCCCTTTGGTGCTGGGGGCTCCCTTGGTTACAGGGGCTATGGAAATCCCATTGGTTTAAGGGGCTCCCTTCTTTTTGGGAGTGCGTATGGCTCTGGGAGTGCATGCAATTACAGCAGGTCTTACAGTTCTGCATTCCCACCACTGGGCAGGGGGTATTGTAGCCCATACTCTTACCGCCGGTACAGCACTTACAGCCGAGGAAGCTCAGGGCCATGCTAAATACAGTGGAGAAGTTCACTGCACGGAGCGACCATGGTGGCAGAAAATTATGGATGGGAAACTGGGTCTGAGTCTGAGCAGAGCTGAGACCTCCCAGCTCTGAATGAAGCCAGCAGGAGCTGGGTACTTTCTGAAGCGTCCAGAAAAACAGGCTTAGAGGTAGAGCTGGGCACACACAATTTAGTTCAGCAAAGAAAACTAATTATTCAAAGTGGAAGAAGATAAAAATCCCCTGTGAAAACAACGTTAAAATGATTCTTTTGAAATCTGAGCCCTTTCAAAACAGCACTTTAGATTTTAAAGTAGTGAGTAAAATTGATTAGTCCTAGGGAGAGGTCACAGTTAAACAGTTCAGAACATTTTTTTAACCACTTTTCCTTTGTAAAACTGTTATGTCATTTTCTCCTCATGTAGATGGATTTAACTTAAAAGTTTAATTGACCTGAAGCTCCATTTTCAAGAAAGTTTACTTTTTATTTGGAAAATATAACCAGCTCAACCTATAAGCATGTTTTCCACTTAACACTTCAAGCTTTTGGCATTTTTTGTTTCTACCTTTCCACTTCCGCATTTATTGCACTGTCCTTGGTGATGGGCTGGATGTTCAGCTACACAAAAAACCTGTGTATATCTGTGCATTGCAAGTATTGTATGAGGTGTCCTCAATGCCCTTGAGGTTAATTTAATGTGTCCAAGAATGTGTATGTTGTTTTGTGGTCTTCCACAACACTAGAGCACAAGAATAATGGAAACCTCATTTGTCTTACTATTATCTGCTTTAAAATGGGTATATTGTACAAGGGTTAAAATAGGACATATAACTCAAATTTGCAGCTGTAATAAGGAAAGCAGAACTTGTACCAAATGCGTGACTCTGTATCAAACTTTGGTTTTAATACTTGAAACTCTTGAAATGTCTGTCTTTACTCCCTGCATTATTGCAACTGCTAGCTCTGCTTCTCTCACACATTAAAAGCCGTATTGCACAGCACCAACCTAGTGTTTGTTCCACCTCAGTCTTGAAGAAAATACTTCGCTTTCTCCTGAGCTACCTCTTTTCTCTTGCAGATGATGCGCTAAGTCTCTAGTAGTCACCAAAAAGCAGTTTTCCTCTAGCCAAAAGTACTCAGCACCTTGGAAAGAAGAGCTGCAGCTCTTCACTTTTAGCTCTTAGAATGCTCTTAGAGCAAGAGAACCCCCCCCCATAGATACCCACAGAGTACTGCAAACTGCGGCTTCCACGCTGTTTGGGCCCAGCTCCTGACAGGAGCACTCGCCAGGGCTTTCCCGGGACAGAAACCTACATCTGTGCCTAGGACTGCCACTGGCAGGTGGCTCTGAGCAGCAAATACACTTAAAGTGCAGCGTGGATACCGAGTGCAACTCTTTTAAGGCAGTGGGAGGGCAAAGATAACATCTACCACTACACTCTAACATTGCAAGTGAGTTGTATCCCTTCCACTAGGAATCCTTACAAAAGATCTTGAGGATGTCCATAGCTCGTGAATGAGTGGAGCATGCCCCCAACACCCAGTACACCTTGTCTTTTGCTGTTGATCGACACCCAAAGAAGCCTGCCTCTCAGATGAAGAATCATCTTACCATCTCTGTCCAATAGTTATAGTCTGATGGGAAAAGGAAATCAGAAGACAAAGGTTGCAGTGCAATATAAGCTTTAATTAAAGCAGGGCAAGGACTTCACAGCAGCAGAACATTACAATCCAGAGAGTACAGAACATATTTGTAGGGTTTGCAGCAAAAGGACATGGTTGTCTTCTTCAGGGGCTGCAGTTCATAATAGATGACCTTCTGGTTTTGTTACATTTAAGTCGGGTTTGGTTTTCCACTGCTTGTATTTTTAAAAAATCCCAGACTGCCTGAAACAGAGCAGGTACTTTGAGCAAACAGGCACTTTGTGACTTTTTCCATTATACCTCACAAGTCAGGAAACATCAGTCCACATATCTAGAATGGCTTGCATATATGTGAGCTAATATGTGGTGCTGTTTAGTCTTCTGGAAGCTACTTTAATTCAAAGTGAGGCCTTTTCTGTATTTTTCAAATGTCCTCTTGAATGCAGAGTTGGGATGTTAACAGGTAGCTGGTCTAAGAGGAAGGGGAACAGAGCGTCTGGGCTTGCTTCTCAGGGAGGCAGCGGTGCCAGCCAGCCCCAGAGGACTCCTGCTGCAGGGCTCAGAGGCTGTAGGTTTTCTCTGCCCCCTATGAGGTCTTGGTGCTGGGGAGATCACAGCGGGGCTTCGAGGGGCAGTACGTTGTCTTGCGGGTGTAGGAGGTGTAGGAGTACCGGCCGCCTGGGGCGACCCCGGACCCCGAGGGGCTCTGGACATCCTGGGAGCTTCCGAGACTGAAGGAGCTGCCCAGCCCCAGCGGGGCCGAGCTGCCCACGATGCTCTCCTGAGGGCAGGAGCTGAGGATGGGGCCCGGGAAGGTGATGACCACAGGCGGGGGGTAGATGATGGCTCGGGAGTCCCCACAGGAGGCGACGCAGGGCTGGCTGCAGGCATTGGCGAAGGGCTGTGGGCAGGTCACCTCACAGGGTGAGGGGCGGCTGTAGTTGCAGGTCTGCTGGTAGGAAGACATCCTTCTGCCTGGAGACGAGCCTGAAAGACACGGGGTGGGGAGAGCACAGGTCAAGGGTGGCAGTGTGACAGCGTGGCAAAGGGGAGCCCTCACTTATCCACATCACACAATATTCAGAAAGTTAATTTTCTATAGCTAAGTATAAAATCTGATTGCAATTCATATGCAGAAATACTGAAGATGATCTGTTAGAAGTCATCAAAGCTTCATGAAGGACAGACGACATTTCAGTCTCACAATGTATTTTGAAAATATTCCTGAAAGTATTGTTTTATTTGCAAAGCATTTTAGACCTAGATAAAATTATTAGGTGTTCTTTCACCAAAATTGACAACTAGGTCTTGAAGCCCATTGCTCTCAGAATAAAGCCCTTCTAAGCCTGCCAAGCAGAACAAAATTACAGAACCATTTATGAAAATAACTTTTTCCAATAATATTCAAAGACATGAAATGCTCAGACGTAAGTACATTAAAATTCTTATTAAAGTGGCTTTTAAATTCATAGAACAGATTTAACTGAAGTGCAACTTACTTAGTTCACGATGGAAGAGAAGGCAGGAGTGGAATGAATTGCTCCGTGCTCCAACTGCTTTTATACTTTTCCTCAGAGCAACTCCAGGGTCTGAGCCATACATCGGGCATGCGGTCCTTCCTCGTTACAAAACAAACTTTCCTGCATTTGTCACGTTTATGGGTGGAGGAATCTTTTTGCGTATTTGCTGTCAAGCAATTTTTAGTTGAATGGTCTCACATCCACGTGGCAGTGTGTGGATATCTTACACCTCAAAATAGGGACAGTATTAATCCTTCATTTCTTACTACTCATTGCAGAAATTAACTTCCTTCCTTCACTTGTCAAGCTTCAAAGCACATGCAGATCAGCAGGAGAGAGAACTGCTGATTTGAAAAAAAAAAAAATTTTTTTTGGGGGGGATATAATGTATTGGTTTTGTTCAAACCTTTTAGCTAGAAAGTGAGATGAAACTAATACCTGAATACAAAACCTAAACAAGAAACATTTCTGGTTTTATTTTGTGTGCGTGTGTGTGTGTGTGTATTTTGATGTTTTTTGTTTTTTAAATTCCTTTCATTTTACTCAACAGGTGGAAAAATCTACAGACTGCAGCACTACAATGCTTAAGTTACAGTGATCATCCTGTTCACAGTTACAGAGAAACAACTCTGTGACACAGGAGCCTTTCTGATGTTAATAGCTGATTTCTACAGCTTATTTTGAAAGGGTTTTGTAGGGACTGGAAACAAGATTTAAAAACTAAGAGGTTCAAACAAGGTGAAAAAGAATGTCTTTGCTTAAAGACACTAGGGCAGAATTAATATCATGCACAAGGTATTCCAAAATATATCAATTTTAACCTCTCCTTTATTCTGAAACATCATAGAGGACCCTTTCAGACAGTGGATCCTGGTCCAGCTACATATGGGAGTTTGGAATAAATACATTTACAATGGGAAATTATATCCAGCTCCTCACCTGGTGTAAGAGACCATAGACCACAGTGAGTGGTCAAATAATGGGTGCCCTCCTGGATCTAGGTTTAAATTTAATAATTTTTAAAGGATTTATATGTCAAAAATATTGCTTACAGCATTTATTCATTGAAGTGCTGAATTAGATTACACATGATGACTACCTCTTGACAGCAAAATTCATGTCCCTGCCCTGCTGTGAGCTGTAATCTGTGCCTCTGTGGATGTATCAGGTGGGATGGAAATGCACTCTTGTCTTTGCTATTTATTAAAGAAAGATACATTACCCTGGTCTTGGTCCTGATTATACTAGGGAAACTACAACACAGAAAACAACTTATCAAGTCTAGACCCAGGACAGGGTAGATACATCCCAGTTAATGCACAGCAGCAGTCAAAACAGATTTCCGGTAGGTCCTTTGCCAAGAATTTGGGGAGAGGTTTTTAAGACACCTTGGTCATCCTACATGCACTGGGGTGAGGACAGCCCGCCCTCTGCGTAAGCCTCTCCAGTGCAATGAGGGGACAGTAATCCTTCCTCTCATACCTAGACTTAGCTGGCTCTGATACGGGTTCCTGACAGCAGTGACTGTCCCAGCTCTCCATTTTCATGGTATCTGGGTGCCAACCTCATTTACATAAGCTGTCAGATAATAGAGTTACAATTATAAATAATACTAACAAGTACAAGACATGCCTGAGATCTCCTCCCAAAGTCTCACTTAATTGCCAAGAGATGTTTGGTAAATTATTTGGCCTCCGTCTTAATCATCCCTTCTAGAAATCATCAGTAGTAATTTCCAATTTCATGCGGGGGGGTTAGACAGGCTTGCACAGAACAGTATTTCACCTGCTGGGCAAAATGCTTAATATAGTACAAAACTGCAGAAGGGAAAGGTTGACTTGGAGGCAGAAGAAATCAAACCAAAAAACAAAAAACAACAGAACAAAAACCACTGTAGTGCATACCTAAAGTATGCAACAATCTGTGATGGCAGTTTAGGTGAAATGAGTTTTATGGGCCAACCCCCAGGATCTGTCAGACCTAGAAGACCATACTGGGGAGTCCTCACACTGGGTTCTCCAAGCCTTGCAACACCTTCTCCTTGGTCCTGTGAAATCCCTCTGGAATTAAATCCTTAGTAAGCCAGATGGATCGTGGTCAAGTTTGGCAATACAACACTAATGATCATCTGCATTAGGGTGGATTCTCAAACAGATGATAGAGTGAAGGATGGTGATCCAGGTGGACCTGGATGGCTACAATTTCTTTCCGTATTTACAAGGTGGAAATGACTGTAAAAGCAGCCATCTGCTAGTCAAGACGCACGCTGCATAACAGATACCCATGCTGCCAAAACACTTGAAGGTCTGAGGAGCTCACAAGACGGAGTCAGTTCCTGCTGCCAGAATGAGCACAGTTGAGTGGCAGGGCAGTGGGGTATGGGAAATACCAAGTCTGTATTTTCATGCAAAAACATTGCTTTTTCACTGTGTTATACAAAACCACTCAAGCAAATTGGACTATTTTTATTGGCTTTTAACAATTTTATCATGAAATAAGACTAAATAATGCACTCAGCCACCCGTTGATTCAGTGGGAGAGCTGGGAGGAGCACCTGAGCAACCAACTCCTCTTTCTTTTATTTCCCGTATTTTGACACTGAGTCAAGTACCATTGTTTGGAGAACTGCAAGAAACAGAACAGGAGATTGTCCAGCTCCAAGCTACTGACAGCCTAAATACGCATCTCCAAGACAAAGGGAAGAAAAATTACTGTACACAACCAGAAGAAAAACTCATTTATGGGAACTTAAGCTGTACAATCGATACTGTCAAACATAACACAGAGCTTCTGGCTTGTCCCAGTCTAAAAAATAACAGGGCAGGGATGTGGTGGCTAACACAGGTTAGCAACATGTAACCATATTATTTCTGCACTTCTGTTTCCAAATATGGTAAGCAATGCATGATGATACATGAAATCTTTAAGATTAAAGGATATCCCCCAAGTTAAGGCTGACCAATTTGATAATACTTCTATGTTGGTTCTAAGGCTAGGTACATCAGCTGAGAGCTGGACAAGAGTTTCCATGTTGCATGTGTAAAATTTAAGACCTGTCACATTAAACAGTGCACAATCTAGTAAATCTGATTATCTAAATAAACACAAAAGCCTGTTTTGTCATGCTCTGATCTGGGTATTGAAAAATTATTTCCCATAACAGCATATTGTAGCTAACAGTCCGATGCTAAGGATGGACTTTAAATTTAAAAAGAATGATTTGCAAATATCTCTTCTAAAACACAGATTTCTTTCTCTGTAAATGAATTGCTAGAAAAGCTGAAAAGTTAAACTGAAATAGTAATTAAAGAATCAGACTGCTATGGCTTTGGACAGAAGTCGGGGACCTTTAATGCTAGTTTTGACTTAGTATTTATACTACCAAGAAATACAATGAAACACCAGTATGTGACCAAATCATATACAGATGTTAAAGTTAAATGCAGCAACATATTGTGAAAACTTATTTTGCAGCTTCACAGCAAAGTAAATCCAATGTCCCTTTATTTACAAAAAAGTCAAAAGAGCTATAGCAAAGACAGAAATTCTCCCCACCATTTTGACATGACATCTGTGGACAACAACGCAGATGTAATGCCATCTCGGGTGGAGTAGTTCAGTTACAAGAAACAATATGCAAAGCAATTACCTTGATTGACACATGCAAACAAAACGTATTTGGTGGTTGGAGGAACAAGGAGGACTAATGAGGACAAGAATGCTTTGCTTCCCCCAGGCAAACTGGGGAATGGTATAAAAGCACCTGCAGCCAAACGCCTCCAAACCACTTCAGTTCTCATCTTTTTTTCCATCTGCTGTTGAACCTAGTAAGTAATTTTCTTTGGGGAACGTGGGAGGGTTAAGCTAAAAATGTTGATTCTGTTTACTTTAAAGAAATTCAGGCAGAGAGTGCTGTAAGCATCATTTCGAGATGTGTAACAGAGTAACAGGGAATAGAGTAAAATGTATTTTAGTTTTCTGATCTTCAGTTATAAAGGATTTACTTGGGGCACTTGTTCTCTGAATGTGTTCCTTCACTGTCACTGTTTTGGACAAGGGAAGGCTCTCTTATGCAAACACTGCCATGCTGCCACCCTTGACCTGTGCTCTCCCCACCCCGTGTCTTTCAGGCTCGTCTCCAGGCAGAAGGATGTCTTCCTACCAGCAGACCTGCAACTACAGCCGCCCCTCACCCTGTGAGGTGACCTGCCCACAGCCCTTCGCCAATGCCTGCAGCCAGCCCTGCGTCGCCTCCTGTGGGGACTCCCGAGCCATCATCTACCCCCCGCCTGTGGTCATCACCTTCCCGGGCCCCATCCTCAGCTCCTGCCCTCAGGAGAGCATCGTGGGCAGCTCGGCCCCGCTGGGGCTGGGCAGCTCCTTCAGTCTCGGAAGCTCCCAGGATGTCCAGAGCCCCTCGGGGTCCAGGGTCGCCCCAGGCGGCCAGTACTCCTACACCTCCTACACCCGCAAGACAACGTACTGCCCCTCGAAGCCCCGCTGTGATCTCCCCAGCACCAAGACCTCATAGGGGGCAGAGCAAATCCACGGCCTCTGAGTGAGCAACAGGGCTGCAGCAGGAGTCCTCTGGGGCTGGCTGGCACCACCACCTCCCAGAGAAGCAAGCCCAGACACTCTGTTCCCTTTGTATTGGATCTCTGCTCATGATCCTGTTCTTCACATAATCCCTTTTTACTTTGCTGTTGTGTAAATTTAACTTAATTCCTCTGCATTGTTCCCTGAAGTGTTGCCGTGCTCTGATAAATCCTATTTGTTAGTCCCAATAAAATCCTTTCTACTGCACACTATCATGCTTTATGTCTTTATCAATTTGGTTTCTAAATTTGTAGCCCACTGATGCTAAAATAAACTTTGATGACTAGTCTCTTGCTTAAATTAAGGTCTGAAAAGGGAATCCCAGGCCTTGATATGGATCCCAAATGCTTCACACAGATGTTATACGAGTACTACATTTTTGCTGCATTTGATAGCCTGAGGATCCAAAAGAAAATCTGACAGACAGTGAACACTCCTTCATCCCCCTATTTCTTTAGTATTTTATGGTATAAATGCAACCATCCCAAGAGCATGGTGAGCCTCCACACCTTGCAAAGCAGTCAGAGGTATCTCTGAAGCCCTCCTTAGACCTCCTGGCCAGACTTACCTCCCAGCCACCGTAACCATACCATTTCCCCCAGCTGTTCTCAGAAGGACATGAGGAAGGAAAAGCAATGAGGGTCAGGCACAGCAGCTAAAAAATCAGGGGCAAGAGGAGCCTGGGTCCAGGTGCACATTTCAGGGTTTGGCCTACAGGGAAAGGCTCTATTCAGTCCTTGTCATGACAAGCTCTTTGGGGCTTATCTTCTTCCCTGAACAGAGAAACAAACGCATCCTGAGACAGTAAGCCTGATGAGGATTACTGACTTCCTCTCCCATCAACATTTCTGAGGGCCTGACTTGTGCAGTCTTGAAAACGCTCAGCTTTCTGCAAGCTAGAGTATGTGAACTTCCAGCAGAGCTGGGCTTAGCTAACCACATCACAGCCGTGCTTACTGGCCATGACAAAATTGCATGCTGCAGCCTATTTTTTTTTAAGGAATCAGCCTGCAATATGACCTTGGAGACCCAGGGCAGCAATGCCCAGCCACAGTGCAGCATGCAGATCACAGACACGGTGGTAGAAACATCTCCCCCTTGCTGCTGATGAAAGAAACAAAAGTTCTTCAGACCTGGTGTTCCCTCTACCTGCTGCCCCAGGAATGATGTTCATCCATCTCCTAAAAGTCCTGGAACACGTACCCAAACTCATCCAGGACATGCAATACCATGATGGGTGGCAGACCATAGCCAAGTGGGACATGTCTGTCTGTCTTTTGGACATCAGCCATGGAGTGCATCCCTCTGGAAGTACCCAGAGCCTGGTCTCACCGGGACCTCACCCTGCACAAAGCCAGCTGCAGGGCAGGTGCAGGCGTGGTGAAGCCCAGCTAGAGACTATGTGGTCAGGAATGCAACTCTTGCATTAAAAGACTGCATTTTCACTACACCCCTATGGACTAGGTGGTTGTTACAGGAAGAGCAACTGAGACATCAAGGTAAAACTTCTTAGCATCACTTGCTGATTCAGAGGAAGAGGCGGTAGGAAAATACAGGTGTGCCTATTCCCAACAGTGTTACAGTTAACATCTGGGTGGTTTTTACCATTAGCAGCAGGGTCCTCCCCTGCTAAGCTAGAGAAAAAGGCAGAGAACCTGGCTCCATATAAAAGAAAATAAACACGGAAGGAAAAATGGTGAGTGATGTAATTTTGCAGAAGGGTCACAAAGGTCAAGGAGAAGCTACAGATGCAGCTGAGCATTGCCTGCACTGGGCCTCACTCATGGGTTATGAGCTGTCACCATTAAGCCCACAAAGATCACTTGAGAGCAAGAAATTAATTCAGGATGAAGCCAGGGAAGAAGAAGAAAAAAAAGCAAACCAGACCAAAAATCCCAGCAATCTGCACCACCATCAACAGTTTCCTGCCTCATGTTCTCCAATTCGTAGTGTTTGGGGTTTTATGTTTGTTTGTTCTTTGCTGTCTAGTTTTCTGTGGTACCCTTCAAAAATTTTGATGAAATTCAGTGAAAGAGATGAAGACACTAGGATTAAGGAAAATGATTAAGAAAAATAAGAACAGAACTTTGGGTATTTCTGCAGGGTTATCTGTTTTGTTTGTTTGTTTCCATCAGTCCCCAAAAACACAGCTGAGGAGAGGGCAAGGGGCAGGACCACAGCCACTGCTTCCTTACTTAAATTCAGAGCAGCTGAATGGCTCTAGTACTTTGAAGTTGTAAATAGTGTTTCCTGCTATGCAATCCTTAGTCATCTTTCCATGAAACCTCTGAAGAAATAGTGCTTAGCTGCACGTTTTGATACAGTTTTCCTCGTTTCTGTCAGTGTCAACTAAAGATCTGTAAGTGGAGCTGTTACAGGTCTATGGTATGGATTAGATCTCATCTCTGGTGTCTCTGAAATTTGCATTTTTCCCTTGAGACCCTAAATGGTTATAAACCACCTGTGGCCACCAGAGATCCCTGAACTGTCTTTGATTCTTGTGAACAGAATATAGATATATTTTTTATTTTACTTAAAAGTCTGATCATATTACACTTTAAGATGGCCACCTAGAAATTCCTCTTTCTCTAGACGTGTAGAAGATTCAGGAGTGGTGTGAGTTGTCAGTTAGCTGGTGAAGTCCTCCAAGGACACTGACAACCTTATACTAAAGCAGAACATTCAAAAACTAAGGTTGCCTCCAGAAAAATGCTTTCTTGTTTATGTATTATGAAGCTATTGAAAGGTTATGCATTAAAGATTAACCCATGGAAAAAAATAAGTGCAGTGGGGTACCCTAAGCAATCTTCTGCCATCAAAGAAGTCCCCATCTAATAATTTATAAATGACTTTTCACACTGTTTCGTGAAAAAGCTTCCCAGGAGATAGACTCATATCAAACTCTTAGAAGAATCAGGATGTTAGCAGAATAATTGTCAACTGCATAAAGCTGCTCTTCTGACTGCATTTCAATACATGGGAAACTATTGAATAAATTCAGTCTTAACCAAACTAAGAGAGACTGTATAACAGGAGGAGTGCCCAGAAAAGGGTTGACAAGTAAGCACTGTTTTCCACTTTCTCAAAGTCCTCATGAGTATGAAACAGCATTGTTCAGGATAACATGCTGCTTTACCAACTGATATTTGTTGCATATGCAGCTCATCTAGATGATGCAAATTTTTTTCTGACTTATCATAATTACTATGGTGTTCCCTGCTTCATCATGTTATTACACAATACTACACCTTGTGTTTCGGTTCCTTTCAAAACTTCAATGAGCAGATCCTTCCTAGTATCAATCCACTCCCTTAGTTGTTTGTGGGTGGGAATTAATCAATTTTTTTTTTTTTTTTTTTATGATTTTCTGGTTTTTGCTTACTTCTCCACCCCAAACAGTATTAGGCACCTGGTTGCATGGTCCGTGATGTGACAGTGTCTAGTGAAATTTACTGCTGTAATTCATTATTTGCTTAGAGTCTGGTTGCAGGCACTTTAAGTCTTGCCCTGGAGAGTCATGTTAGAGGGTAGTGCAAGTAAAAATAGATGGAATTTTCCTTCTCCAAATGTGTCCCCTGTACTGGATAGATTACAGGGAAATTCAAGGGCTAAAGCAGTTAATGGTTTCTCAAAATCACTGAAATCCTTTTTAAAGACATCTTCTAGAATTACCATTAATTTTCTTACTCCATTTGAGACATCATGAACAAATTTTGATCATCCCCACGTTCCCTAAATGGGCTCTGCACTTTTGGCTTCCAAAACCAAGGCTGTCTGCGGCCAAGAATACAGATACTGCCATGTTCTAAAAGTATTGAGTCTTGGAGTGAAGACCTCAGACCGATACTGAGCAGCTCAAATGGGGACACGAAGAAGGCAAAATAAACAGACTTGCACCTTGGAGTTTTAAAGATAATACTTACAGTCTGTGCCCCAGCTCTAAGTGGATTTTAAAATAAGTAAATAAATAAAAAGATAAAATATCATACATACGTCAGCAAATTTTATCATAACTGAGCTACCATTCATTACCACAGAGGGCTAAAGACTGGGACTCATTTCATAGAGGCTGAAATCTGGTGAATCTGAATGGGATCAAGAAGTTTAGGGTACGATGACATAGTAAGGTGTGAGGGGAAGCTAGGAATTGCCTAATAGCTGCAAACAGTGAGCAAAATGATTATACACTGTGAGGTGTTACATGTAATCGCTTCTGTTTTGAATCTAATCAAACCTCATGCGCAAAAGGTGCCTCAGATCCTCCAGGCTATCCGAGAAGCAGTATAAAAGCACGCGCTGCTCATCTCTCTGCCAACAGCTTCTCCTGACTTCTCCTCTAGGACTCAAGTAAGTTTTTAATTCTCTGTGCCTTTTTGATATGCTCTTTTAATGATAATTCTAATTGAATCCTACGTGGATATCTGCTGTTGCAGTGACAGGGCCAGCAGGTCACAGATCCTGCTGAGGACCTGGGGTTGGCATTACCCAGTTTCTTGAGGGATTCCCACAGATCTTGCTAAGTCTGAGCTTTGAGCATTTTAAGACTTTAGTTCCTAAAGCTAGCGCACAGGCTAGCTGCAGCCTAGTCTTGGATTCAGCAGAAAGTTAAGCTCAGTTCTGAAGCCCTGTGTGAGAGGGTACTCTTAAATTTTTATTGCTGTCATGCCTACTGTTTTTAATTTGGAAATGCCTCATCACTTCACCTGCTTAAATAAAAAATGTCTAGTTCTAATCAAAACTAGGTCCTGTCTTTGAGAAGTCCTGCATTGAACTGGTGTAGAAAGGTCTACTTCATTTGCTGTACAAACAACAGTTTTCCTCTTTAGGACTAGAGACCTTTAAACCTTTGATAAAAGTGCCAACTGCTGCAATTGGGTAGCTGTAACCAGGGGTGCAGAGAATCCTGTCCTGCAGGTCAGCTACTGAAGAAAGGGTGCTGGGTGCGATGGCTACTGGTCTCCTGAAGTACAGACACATCTGTGCTCCTTTGTAAGAGAAGGAAACACAGCTGAACCTGGCACTGCTTACGATGTAGCCCTTATGGATTTGTTCTGGCACACCATGTATAGACATGGCAAAAGTATAGGTTGTTTGATGTACTCAGGGTGGTTAGAAAGAGATGAGAGTTTGGCAAGTAGAGAGGATAAATATAACTCAAGCAGTGTGACTAAAAGATGGGAAAAGAGCCTGGAACTAAAGCCTTATCTCTGCTCAAGACACTGCTCAACCATATAGCATCTTCATCAAATACACCTGAGCACACACAAATCTCTGTCCAGCTAGCCACTTATTTTACATGTATTTCTCTGTCTTCCTGTGTTTCAGATCCACTTCCATTGCAGAACCATGTCTTCCTACAGACAGCTGTGCAACTACCAGAGCTTCAATCCATGTGAGGTGGCCTGCCCACAGCCCCTCGCCAGCGCCTGGAACGAGCCGTGCATCACATCATGTGGTGACTCCAGGGCGGTGGTCTACCCACCCCCTGTTGTCATCACTTTTCCTGGGCCAATTCTCAGCTCCTGCCCTCAGGAAAGCATAGTGGGATCCTCAGCACCAGCTGGCATTTGGAGCTCACTTGGCTATGGGGAATCTTATGGCTACAGAGGCTCTCTGGTTTATGGGGGATCACAGGGGAGCAAGTTTTCATACCCTTATTGCTCTCAGAGGTTCAGTGGCTACCACTTTAGGAAGAGTGAGCCCTGCCAAACCCAGCAAGAATATACTTGCACCAAGAGCAGTCAGGATAGTGAATGCAAGATCCAAACTCAAGCATAAGATGAGCAAGAGAAGTTTCTAAGATGCTGGCTTAAAAAGGCTGAGTCTTGTTAACAATTTATATTTGTGCTCATATCTGCTTCTGCACTTCTTCCTCCTTTGTTATAAACATGCTCTTCTATTCTCCTTGTGGTCCAGATTTTCAAATGCATTAATATTGCTTCTACATTCAGTCCTATATTTTACACCAAGCATAATGGAAGAGTTGTGATACTCCCACCTGACACTGCCTGATGTCCATCAAGAGCTACGTTAAGGGATGAAAACTGGACTACCCCATCACACTTACAGCTACAGAAGAAGAAAAGAACACTGTGCTTGAAGTGAAGTTTCTTGAACAAGAAGTCTCATTTGTTAGAGCCTCAAATTCTCCAGTTGCTGTATAAACATGTTTTCCTATTGTAAACCCTCCTGCTTTATCTCCTATTAAAAAATCATGCTGCATTATAATATTAGCATTCTAGTTTTCTTTTTCCATCTGTTTTATAAGACAACATGGTTGAAAGAATCTCCTGCACAAAACTTTGGTGCTTCCGTTCTAGTTGAGTCCCATAGCTGGAGGGAAACAGAGACCTTAAATAATCAATAGCATCATGCCGGTCTTCTTCTCAACAATGAGTTTTCCCGTGCTGTTGTTTACTTTATCCCTTGCACTTCTAGAAAACTACCAGGGACAGAAAGCAATACAGGGAACGGAGAGGAGATGTACCACAGTTTTCATGCCTGGACACACCATAACAAAAGAGCATAGGACACTTACCGTAAAACAGGAGCTAGCTAAGCACACCTGGTACAATGTGCAGCAGAGGTGCAGATTTGATCTCCCAGTACACTTATCCTTAAGACAGTGAACTAAAAGAGCCCAGATCTTGAAATCAAGCAGGGTTCTGATAAGAAAAACAAGGTACTATACACTGCTCTGCTAAATAGATTTAATGTAATAGCAAGCTACATCTGAGAGGTTGCTTAGCTAAATGCACTATTTATTGCTTCCAGCTGGTCCCTGAGCACTGCTGGATCACTGCTCCCTACTTTCTGAGAACTTTCTGCACCTGCTTCACTTTAATGTAGCCTTTTCTTGGTCATCTAAGCTATTCTCAGAAACATGAGTTTGTTGACCTTCCTCAGTTTCCAACTTATGCTCCTTATTTCTTAGGTTTCCACTAGGATACTCCTTTTCTCTGGACAGTAATAAGAAGCTAAGTTAGTAAAACATATCTGCTGTTGGTTAATTGCAATCCCAGTTGAGGTAGTTCTATGATCTCAGAAAGCTGGCTATGAAAATACAGAACAGGGAAGAGGATTCAAGTTTCCTGTATCTCAGATTTGGGTTTCATTGTTAAATAACTTTTTGTCTCTGGGAAGCTGCCTCGGTTGCTGTGCCCCATGTAATATTCCCTCTTCACTTCTCTGTGTTACATAGAACTATAATAAGCTAATGTTCATTTTCTATTACTGTGTTATATGTAATGAGAATAATTCTGGTTTAAAAACAAACAAACAACATAGAAATGCAGAGGAAGTAGGGTTGAACTATACTGGCTATTTAGAACTTCACAATAGTCCTGAAAATTTTAACTAAGGGCTGGGCAGTTTTCTCACACGTGGCTCCTTGTAAAGATTAAATCACATACACAGGCAAGCCTAGCATGTTGTAAGCAGAGTTTCCTGATGAATGAATCCATAGGCATTAAATGAACACTAGGTCTGTGAGAGTCAGTGAGATATTAATCTCACTGATCTCTGAGATAAGAGTATGGTTTGGTTCAATTGGTTTGCAGAGGCTGCAGTATCCCAAAACAGAAAGCAAACGCGTGTAGTATTTGGATGCAATCATAAGTGTTTATTGGAAGCAAGAATTATACAGGTTAAGCAAATTAAAGGAAAGTGTACAAGATGGACCTCAGTGTTTGACAAACAGGACAACTTGGTAATCTACATTGAATGTGTTCTGTATGGTGCTCTTCCTTGCAGTTCAAGGTTCAGATGGGCAGGGCAAATCACAGTGCAAGGTCACATCTGTGAATCTTTCATATGTTAAACATCTGGTTATCAAAATAAAAAAATGACTAAAGAAATAATGCATGCCCCCCCCCCCCCCCCCCAAATTAAAAACATACACAAATTGGTTTCAATGATACTAGTGTTTTATTGCTATAACAGTGAGGAACATGTTTTGCTTAGTCAAAACTAGGATTTCTAGGAATGGAAAAGAAGCATTTTCACAGCAGCAACATCAAAAGCAAAAAGATCATAAGAAAGGCAATCAGAAGAGCAGTTCCCATGGGTGCTGAGTAGCACCCACAGGTCTCAGAGGATTAGCTGGAGTCATGGGTGACCAGGGCTCAGGGGAGCTCCTCAGCTCAGATGCACAGCCACGTCTCGCCGTTGGTTCCCCGCTGTTTCTCCAGCCATCCATACCCTCTGCAGTGCTCAGCAGGGCCTGCAGTCCCTGTAGCGATACCTCCTGGACTGCTGGGAGAAGGAGGAGGAGGAGAAGCCCCCATAGGGGAGGGAGCCCTGCAGAGCCCTGGGCTGCTCCAGCCCCAGCCCCAGCGGGGCTGAGCTGCCCACGAAGCTCTCCTGCGGGCAGGAACTGAGGATGGGGCCCGGGAAGGTGATGACCACGGGTGGGGGGTAGACCACGGCACGGGAGTCCCCGCAGGAGGTGACGCAGGGCTGGCTGCAGGCGTCAACACAGGGCTGCGGGCAGGTCACCTCACAGGGGGGGAAGCAGCGGGAGCTGAGCTGCTGGCTGAGGTACGACATCCTTCAGGCAGGGAGGTGAACCTGCAAGGTGATAGGAGCCAGAGTCAGCCCGGAGCCACCGCGGGGACCTCCCAGGGAGCCCCGCCAGGGTCCGTGCACCTCGTGCTGCCAAGGTGGCCAACAAGCTGGAGATTGCCCATCACCAAGTTTTGCAACAAAACCAACTGCATCTGCCAAAGCCAGTAAGAGGAGCACGTTTTCAAGGGAAGAGAGGCATAAGGATGTCAAGACAAGGAGAGAGTATTTGTCAAAGATTCAGTTAAACATTCTTTAGCGTGATGCTCTAAGTCAGAAATGTCATACTTACTCAAAGCACCAAAAAGGAGAAGTCAAGAGCAGCTGTCTGATGTGAGCTGTCTGTGCTGTGAGCCCTTTTTATACTGTTTCTTGAGCTGCCCACTGAGTCTCTTACACCTCGTGAACAAAATCTTAATTAGTGCACAAACACACAGATTACACATCACTCCTCATTCACGCTACTGGTTTCCTCACTGTTAAGAAATATTACTCAGCCCAGGGTTTCCTCAGCGTTCTTCCTTCTAAGAAGTCATCTGTTAGACTTCCCTTGATTTGCAATATTTCTCTTTGTTTGTTTTATCTTACAGCTATTGAAGTTTCAGTATCAGAAGCTGTTTTCATACACTGTATTCATTGCTGTGTTTTAATGCCAGATATCTTGTTACTTTCTCAGGGACCATTATTAATTTTTCCTTGGAAATGTAAAGGGATATGGAAGGCTTTAATCCCTTTCTTTTCCTGATGCAGGTCAGTGATGATCCATTGAATCACTGAGGACACTGCAAACATCCAAGTGATTTGCAGCATTGCAACAGTCTCCTGTAGCATTTAAGATTTTTGTGCTCAGCACAAACCGATGGACATGCTCGTTCCCCTCTTGGTAATGGAGCCAGGTGGTTGCAATACAGCTGTGACACACCACAATACAACGTTGCTTACCCCAAAGCAGAGTACCAGTTCTGAGAGTAGGAGTGCTGTCAGCTCTGCTGATGTTTTTTTTGCCCTGATGAGAAACCAAATGGAAGTCACACAAGATTGTGCTAATCTGATTGTCTTGCTCTTTTTGACATCCAAGCCAAAGAAAAAAAAAGCCAGGAAAAAAAATAATTACAAAAAAGCACTATTTTAACAGTTACTGGAGGTTTTTGCTCACATCAGACACAGGCTCACAGTATTGCTGCAGCCAGAAGGACGTGCTAGCCAGGTCTGTGGTCCAAAGGTTTCAGAGGGACACAGGAGGGAAAGTATAGTGTTCAGGGGCAAAATAAATCACAGCAGATCTGCAAGAATTAGTTAAACAAATCGCCTCTATGCTTTAGTGTGTTGTATCAGACCTGCAGGGAATAGCCGGAATGAGAAACTAGGCAGGTAGAATCAATCTACCATCTTTAGTCTAGGTATAAGCCCTACCATGCTTCACCTCAACATCAGCAAGGATTTAAGGGAAGACATTTAGCCCATGGAGCATTGCACTACTTGTGATACTGAAGAGTGTGTGAAAAATACTGGCTTAGTGGAGCAATTGCATAAGTAAGTTTTCCAGCATATTTGGAATGTCAGAAAAATCAGCAAAGCGTTTCAGGAAGTGAAGCTGTTTCAAAGTTTAAAGAAGAAACAAGAGGGTGTAGGAAGAAACTGATAATTGACCAGACAAAGAGTGAATCAAGCAATCATAGGAGCCTGGGGAGTGCCAAGCACTGTTGTGTTTTGCAACAAAATAAACATGAAACACACAGGATGTCTCAACCCCCCCCAGGCAAACCAGCGGATGGTATATAAGGGCTCCTGGCTCAGCAGCCCTCAGACCACAGCTCTCCGCTTCTCCTCCTTGTTGATCTGAGTAAGTCTGATCCCTTAACCCTCCTTTATCTCCTTAGGGACAGTGGGTTTGGGATGTTCTTAACTGACTCCTGAACTGCAGCACTGTCAGTCCCTAGCTTTGTGTGAAAACCTTTTCCTGGGTATTCTCGCTGGCAAACTGGGGGGGTTGCAGTGTTGGCTGTAGGGGCTCAGGAATGAGTGGGGTCAGCCTGCGTGCTTTTTGCTTTGAGCTCAGGGATTTGCTGCACCTGGCCACGGGTTTCCAGCCACCTCGAGCAGCAAGGGGTGCACAGACCCTGGCGGGGCTCCCTGGGAGGTCCCCGCGGTGGCTCCGGGCTGACTCTGGCTCCTATCACCGTGCAGGTTCACCTCCCTGCCTGAAGGATGTCGTACCTCAGCCAGCAGCTCAGCTCCCGCTGCTTCCCCCCCTGTGAGGTGACCTGCCCGCAGCCCTGTGTTGACGCCTGCAGCCAGCCCTGTGTCACCTCCTGCGGGGACTCCCGTGCCGTGGTCTACCCCCCACCCGTGGTCATCACCTTCCCGGGCCCCATCCTCAGTTCCTGCCCGCAGGAGAGCTTCGTGGGCAGCTCAGCCCCGCTGGGGCTGGGGCTGGAGCAGCCCAGGGCTCTGCAGGGCTCCCTCCCCTATGGGGGCTTCTCCTCCTCCTCCTTCTCCCAGCAGTCCAGGAGGTATCGCTACAGGGACTGCAGGCCCTGCTGAGCACCGCAGAGGGTATGGATGGCTGGAGAAACAGCGGGGAACCAACGGCGAGACGTGGCTGTGCATCTGAGCTGAGGAGCTCCCCCGAGCCCTGGTCACCCATGACTCCAGCTAATCCTCTGAGACCTGTGGGTGCTACTCAGCACCCATGGGAACTGCTCTTCTGATTGCCTTTCTTATGATCTTTTTGCTTTTGATGTTGCCGCTGTGAACATGCGCTGATTTCTCAAACTGTGTCTTTTCCATCCTCACAGGCCAGAGGCAGAGTTATAGGGGTTAGAAACTGAACGATTTGTTATTTAGCCTGAGAACACATGTACTGATTTTCTGGTTTTGTGTTTCACCTGGAAGATGTAACAGAACTCATGTTAGGAAAGTTACTTTGCTCTCCAGGTAGGTTTTATCATCAGCAAAGCCTTTCTGTATATTCCAGAGCAGAACTTGGCTGAAAAAATTAGCTCTGTCAGAGGAAAGAAAACGTACCTTGTGTGAAGTGCTCAGTGCTTGTTGATGAAATGTTTATAATCTTGTTTGAGAAACTGGAAACATTCTTTCACTTTTTGTGGTTTATTATTGTAAATGCCATTTCTTGTTCTGAATAAAAAATCATACTGCATTCTACCATTGGCATTTTGCTTTTGTTTTGCTTCCCATGTTCTTCACACCTCTCCCTTATATCCGTCCCTTATATAAATGGTGATTATAAGCCCTCATACAAACACAGGGCCAGCATAAGTCATGTGCAATGCATAATTTCTCCCTTCCCAGCCACCAGAACCAGAATTATCATCTTACAATAGTGAATGTCATCACAGAATTCCCTTTGTGCTGGGAAGTACGTGTGCCTCAGGACTCAGCCAAAAAATATATATGCTGAATGTGGTTATTTGGGTTAGAATATATCAACATTTAGCATAGGTCTATTTTTATGTTCAGATAAATATTGCCACTTTACTATTGTCCTTACTTTGTAACATGACCATCACTGTGCACAAGGTGCTGGCTGAATCTTACTCACTGTATTTTTTGCAGAAAATGCCAAGATTATTGTGTCATAGGACATATGGGAATATAGCCTAGAAGGACTTTAATAACAGACTGTGTTAAGGTGGTGCCTATTCCTCATTAGGCTATTAGGGTTTTGTTCTGCTTATGTCAGACAAAATAATCTGTTGTTACACAGTTAAATCAACAGAATTATACAAGCACTTCTGATAATTATGGATGATTTAAAAGTCCCAGACTTGCATCATTAATTCTGATCTGGAAAGTGCACCGCAATTTTCACGACAAGTTGAGGGTATGCCAGTACTTCAGCCCAGAGATGTGAATTCTCCTCCTCCTCCTCCTCCGGCAGTGCCTGAGCTAACTCAGGTTTACTCCACTCGAGTCACACTCTCCACGAAGCCACAAGAGTGCAGTGCTGAGTCCTCTTATCCCTATAAATGTTTATCTTGCGGTCCAGGCTAGGCTTTGTGGCCATCCCAGCCACAGTTTGCTGTGGCCACAAAAGCAGTCATGATTTTGGGCTTGAATTATAGTTGTGCCAAGGCATAAGAATTATTTGTAAAGCACTTAGAAATATTTGTGCTCAAACAGAAAGTGCTACTCAACCCCTCCTCCTTAGCAATTGCTCCTTTTCTTTTGCATTTCCCTTCTCTCTTTCAGGTGGCTCATCCAAGTGTGCTGTTATGTGACTCCTCCTAGGGTGTAGTAGACATGCCCTTGCAACCTGGGTGTGCTGTGTTACCAGATGAGACAAATTCCACCCACACTCTATGAGATGTGCTCTCGGATGGATGATTCCATAACCATCCACCACGGGCTTGGAAGAATCATACAGAGATATCTGAGCATCATGAGCAGAGTTAAGATTTCAATTAGACACTGGAATGAAAGGTGTCTGTTTGTTATTCTTGTGGTGGCACTCCATGCCAGCCAGGAATAATTTTTGGTCACCCTTGTAATTCAATAATCCAAAGTCAATTCATGGAAGTTTTTGCAGATACATCACAACATTTTTGATGGTGTTACAATATTTTTTTTTATATAGAAAAAATGTTATGCTAATTTAGTAAATGTGCTTGCTGATAGTTCACATCAAATAGATGTAAGTGTTCCACAGGGATATTGTCATTTGACATACAAGGAGTCTGTGCAGATGTATTCCATGTGTCATGCTAACTTTGCTTTTCAAAGAGCTATTTGTCTCTGAATATTTTTCTGTAATGTATTTGCACTGGCCAAAATCACTGAATGGTTCAGGTCAGTGAAACACACAAAACTTCCATTATATTGGAAAAAGCATAAAGACAGGAATCTAGACCCTGATTTGTGGATCCATATAATTATAAAATTAAAGCATGTGGCTGTCACCCTAAATAACATGAGTCAAGAGAAGAACTTTGGGGTGTCAGCAGTATCGATAGATCCTAGTACGTAGCTTTCTCTGCCTTTTCAGGAGAGCAGGATGGATAGGAGAGGGATGCATCTCTAAGAACAACGTGATTCATTTGCAAGTAGCACCATCCCTGTCATCACCCATTTCCAGACAAAGTGAAACCAGGTGTGGTTCAGGCAGGAAGAGGAGACCGGGTGGGTTGTTTGCCCAAAACATGTTCGCTCCTTCCTCCCTTTGTTTCTATTCCTGTTTTTTGTTTATCTGAGTCTTTCACTATCAGTAGCATAAAGGGCGTCTCAGTAGGCAGTGCTGGGAAACACTGAGAGAGATCTCAAGGTGTCCCTGGGACAGAGGTTTCCCCAGCCTTCCTGCAAGTGCCGCCTGTACAGCCTTACACTGCTGTATTGCAAAAGGTTACCAAGTGCAGGTGGGCGAACTGGAACACAAATTGCATTTTGGAACGGGAGTCTGAAAGTTATTCAAACTCAGGCATTCAACCTTCAATTCCCCAGAAGGAGCTGGATTTTAGAGATGAAGAACACGCCTTCTTGAGGATAAAAATGAGCTATTGTAAATTATATCAATGTGAACACATGAAATGCATAGATTCTATTGAAAATAATTTTACTAGTGAATAACTGAAGAACTGAAGACGGGGTGCTAGATCAGAGGAACAGGTCTGCTGAAATAAGCACCAATCTTCTGCATCAGCTGAAACTGGACTTGAGATTTCAGCCCAAGGTTTTCCTAGGGTGATGCACAGTTTCAGGTGGTCTTGGAAGGTGCGGATAGAGTTTAATGTGTCCTATATCAGTCATGGGAAATAATGTGCGTGGGTATGATGGGATAAATTGCACAATGCCCCCTTATTGGAAGATGATTTGGAAAAGTGGTGTGGTATCCTGGCTATGTCACCATATTCTGTTTATGGATAAACTTCAGAGCAATCTTTGCTCTATGTGGCATTCAGAGAAATAGAGGGGAAATAAAACAATTAAAAGAAGACAGATTCATTGTAGAATGAGGAAAAAAAAATACCTGAAAGGAATTTAGCACTTGAAGATTAATGAGGAAAGGCTTCATACGGCTTTGTCTGTCAGAGTAATAATGACAAGAACACAGTACTAATCACTGTCGCTGAGCAAAATAATTGTATTATCTGGGGCAGTTACAGGTGGAGTGAATTTTTGTTTGACAATGCATTAGGACATCATACATGAAGAATGTCTCACATCCTCTCGATTGCCTAAGAAAAGACATAAAAGCGCTCATAGTGCTGGGCTGCTCTAACCATTTCTCTTTACCTGCTCTTTGCTGTGGAGGGGTAAGTCTGAGCCTTTTTCCTTACTGCTATTGTGATATTGCTGTAGCAATACAGGACTTTGACACAAAACTATGATTTAAAGAAATGTTTAAAATGTTTGAAGCTTTCTTTCAGCATGAGCTGTTTCCTACTTATTTAGTGGCAGGCTGTAAAAAGACAGGAAAAGAATTTTCAGAGCAGCTGATAGTTTAGGATATGTGAATTTATGTATAGTGAGATGTACTGAATTCCCATGTCCTTCAGCCTGACCATTCTTCCTTTAGGAATCTGCCTTATTTTGTACACATTGACTTGCAATGGTGACTACAAAAAAAAAAAAAAAAATTAACTCTGGCTCTGAAACTGAGCAAGGCAGCCACCATTAGCTATAATGTTTTTTTCTTGTTCCTTGCAATTATTTCTGAATTAATTTGAAGCCTGTCAGGCATCATATTATGCAGTTGTTACAGTCAGGACATTGTTCCTACTCTTTATTTCCAGCCGTTCATATTATGGGTTTTAGTAGGGCAGGGTGGAGATCCAGAGGAGCTGCAAGGTGATTGCAGGGGAATCTTGATGCAAGCTGTAGCGTCTGCAGGGCTCTGGAGTAACGCTGTCACTGACAATCAGGCTTGCTCAAATTTTAACTCTGTCTCTCCTGTTACCTCACCAAATGGCTCTGGGCAATGCATTCACTTCTCAGCCTCAGTTACCTCTTCCTTAAAGCTGGAAAAACAATGACTTGCCTCATGCAGATGCTGCAATGATTACAGGTGATGCAGAGGATGCTACTACACAAGTGCTAGCTGGTATTGCTGTTCTTTTCTGCAGATATTTATAAAAGAAATGGTCAAGTGTCACAGAATTCAGATGCACAAAGGGATGGCAGAAAAGAGAAATAGTAGGTAGTGGGATAGCTCAAGTACAAATACACAATTTCTTTGCTCATTAATGATGTTTTTAGGTACCAAATTAGGACCCAGAAGGAACAGAGATTGTTTTGGGAAAGGAAGAGGGCATGAAAAGAAGATGAGACAAGGGACAGCTGAAATCTTCATGTTCCACCTCTTCTCCCTGTCTTCCATTCTTTCTCTTCCTAGCCCAATCTCCGTTATTTTGATTCTTGAACTTTCAGTTTCATGTTGCCTCAATGTTGTGTGTTTCAGATCTGTCTCCATTCCCAGAAGATGTCTTTCTATGGACAGATGATCAGCTCCCGCTGCCTTGCACCCTGTGAGGTGACCTGCCCGCAGCCAATGGTGAATGCCTGTAGCCAGCCCTGTGTTACATCCTGTGGAGATTCAAGAGCTGTGATCTACCCACCACCTGTTGTCATGACCTTCCCAGGACCCACCCTCAGCTCCTGCCCTCAGGAGAGCATCGTGGGCAGCTCAGCACCAGCTGGCTTTGGGAGCTCGTTTGGATACACGAGCTCTCAGGGTCCCAGGGGCTTCTGTGACTCTGGGAGACCGTACACTTATGGGAAGTCATATTCTTCCTATGGGTCCAGTGGCTATGGCACTGGGAGATGCAGATCATGTTAAATGGGCAGTGAATAAAATAAAAGGAGCAATCACTCAGCACAGAGGAGGATGCATCTCCACAAACTCTGTTACTGACATGGCTTTTCTGGGGCATGAGCACCATCTCTGAACACCAGAATTACATGTATTTATCAGGCTAATGATTTAATTTAGTTCTCTGATTATTCTTACCAGTGGATCAATATAATAACATCCTAGGTATATCAGCAGTCTTTGGCTTGTTAAAAGTTGGACAGCACTGTGTAAATCTTCCTCTGCTATGAAAAAGAAAGAGTAATGTATGTGGAATGCACAGCCCTGGAGCAATTCTCTGCTTGAAGTCTTTAATGGGACCCTGGCAGTATATTGCCTGTATTTTTCATGCTCCATCACATCTTCTCCTTCTTATTCTCTCATTAAATTGTTCTGCATCAACATTCTGAGCTTTCTGTTCTCTATTTGTCCACCATTCTTTATTTATATACCATTCTGGCTGAGCATCAATCTTTGTAGCCAGCCGTGACAGTGTTCACATTCTTTCAACAACTAAAGTTGGAAGGTGACCAGGTCTTTTAAGCAGGAGGAAGCATAATGACTGACTGCCTTCTGCACAAAAGTAATTTCATGCTGGATAAACATGCTTTTGTAACTCATACAACTAAGTTTGAAATTTCCTCCAGGAGAGGTGTGGTTCAATGTGTATTCGTTACATGCTAGCAAAGGAAGTTAAATACACAAGTAATTTTGGAGATCTTCCCTGTGTCTTGCTACTTGCCCAAGGCTCCAACTTAATAACACCTCTTAGATTGGTTTTATATTTTCCATTGTTTAAAAATAGCATGTAATAATCTGTGGGTAGAACTTTCCTTTGAATGGCCAACAGGAAATTTTAACTGCATAGTGAATCTTCACTGAAATTCTATGCATTCTTGAAGTTTCTCATTAATACCTCTAAATTCTTGGCAGCTTCAGTTAAAATAAATAAAAGAAAAAATCTTAAGTCTTCCCTGAAGAGCCATACATATAATTCATGTCAAATACTATTTTCTGTCTCAGGCTTACACCTAAATTTCAACCTACTCATAAATGACTGGATACTGGCCACGTTCAACACTTCCCTTTGTTAAACAGCAGCACAGGTCCAGGCTGCTTAGCATGTCATTTGAAGCTGTTTTTCTAGAGAGACAGTTTGCATAATTAGCATAGCTATCAGTCATCTGGTGGCCTCCTGCCTGCATAGGAAGAAGAGAGCATTCGGAGGCATTCACCTCCTACCAATTCTGCTCATGATTGCAGTACCAGCCAGGGCTCTGAGGGACCAGAGGTCAAACATTGCTCAGCACTCCTGCTGTTCCCTGTGTGAAACACCAGCAATGCACTGGCAAACCTCACCATGTTCCAGCAGGCTGATTCCGGGAAAAGTCCAGCGTCATGCTGGTGAAATTTCTTTAGGCAGGATCAAGCATGTGGTAATAACTTCAAAGGGTTTGGAGGTGTGACTTCACTTGTAAAAGTACCTGAAATGAGATGAGGCTACAACGAGGTAGCCAGCCAACACCTCTTTCTTGTTAGGATGTGTCTGAAGGCTTTGTCTTGTTTTTATGCTTCCTCTGTCCGCAGTGCTCTGTATGATTATACTTGAAGTCACACAGATGCTGTCAAAAAAGCCCACTCATTTGCACAGGTATGCAGAGCACTAAGGCAACCAAATCAGATATTTTTAAGCCACATCACTATGGTATTGATCACTACAAAAGAGGCTCTTTTCAATAATGGTGTCAGCAGACCTGGATGAAGATGCTTCACCTACTATGCTATAGAAAAGACGGGCATGGGAGGCAGAGGCTGGAGTCTATGCTATAAATAGATCATTGGAGTCAGTACTAATTGAACAGTGGACTCTAATGATTTTGAATGGCACTTGAAGACAGAGCACTTTGCACCACCATTATTTGGCAGTCCCTTGGAGAGCAGGAGCTACAAAACTGGCATTGCTGATGCTCATCTGCCAGCCTGAATTTGCATGTTAGGAGCATACACCAGAGCAAGGACAGAAGGACAGTTCTTTAACCACTTTCCATTGTTCTGCTCTGCTCCTGACCATTAGCAATCTGCCACTTCCTAAATGCACAGCAGGCTGAACTTGGATTACGCTTGCACCTGGGTGTAATCACAGAAGAACACACGATGAAAGATAAGAGGACTAATTTCACTAGCAGCTGGAATGCATCTCAGGTCAGACCACATGCAGACTTGAGATGGGAGGAACACTGTCTGCTGTTTCTGGTGTTCCTGTGGAGGAGTGCTGGGATCAGTTTGTCAGCCGCTGCAACACAGGGACCACGTCTGACTGAGGTCCCCCACAGGTCTTGGTCAGCCGTCGGAAGTTCAGGCTGGTGGCACTTAGTTCCAGTGACTCAGACTCCTGTTCCTCCTGTCAGTGAAACAAGTAATGACCAGAAATGGGAAGCAATAATAAATGAAATCAGGTCGCTGTCTCATCTGAACTATAGAGGTCACTACACTCTCCTCTCATCTAAATGTGTTTATACCCTAGTACAAAGTAATGCTATCAGTAAAGGAGATGCAATTAGAAGTTGATTCATAAAGGTGTTGCAAACATAGCCCAAAGAGTGTATCCTCCTCCACACTAAATTACAGCTCAAGACAGATATCTGTGGGAGTTAAACCTCTCATGTTTGATTTAAATAGATGGATTCATTAAATATTTACTCACTACTAGAGCCTGATGGTTTGTTACATGGCTCAGGCTCTCACCACTGGTAAATGTCCTGCAGGTGCAATGGCTTAGCATAGCAGAACCAGAAATGTGCCCTGCTGAATGCCAGCTTCCTTCCAGGGTTTAGACCTGGAGCAATTAGCAAACCGATCACTTACAGTCAACCTTTCACCTGTTTTGCAGCTGGAGGATCTGAACTTGAATGTTTCAGATATTTTAAAATGTTCTATCAGAGAAACCTGAAGAGATGACTCTTTTTTAGCTAATTCTCCTCTTTTACTTAAAAGACAACCTCAGAAGTCATGTCTTGAATCTGTTATATGTCCTCTGTCCTGTATATTACTAGCCATGTAATGCAGTCTTTCAGCTAAAATAATCAGAAGTCCATGGAAACATGTCAGTTTGATTATTTCATTTTCAGAGTTCTATTGTGGGAAAAAAAAAAAAAAGTAATTGGAATATATTCCATTTTAAACACCAACAAATTGACTAACAAATGGCAGTGAGAATAGTGAACTAGACTACAGGTAAATTTGAATATTAAGATGGAAATTAGCGTTACTGAAATGGTCTCCATCCCGATGTATGCCAGACAGGAATATTCCACTGTGAGCTCCTTATCCCTGCTATTTTCCTCCTCTTCCTACAGGAGATGAGAGCACCAGTGAAGACCAAACCTGGAGCTAACCAGTGGCATAGAAATCTGGAAGCAGAGACTGTACACTGAATGTTAGATTGGGACATTGGAGAGAATCCAGTTCTGGGCTTTACCAAGCATTTCCCATGTTACCTGGGGAGAATGTTAACTAATGTTTTTCTCAGTATGGAAAGCACAGCCTTTAATCTCTGTACAAAAGATGCTTATCTGCTAAAAAGGGAAAAGAGCAAAGCTGCTCATGCTTTGCTTGTCTTGTCAGCTTACTCTGAAAGCACCTGAGGGCAGGGTTTGGCTTTACTCTTTGTTTGCATAGCACTGAACATGCCTCATTTGCAGCTTCATTACAATTAGAATTGGCTATATTACCAACAGCTCGGAAGCTCTGAGCGTCTTCTGCTCCTGATACTTACTGAACTAGTTATTTCTTAGAGGAAACAGGGATTATTCCTTTTTCCTACTAGGACAGACAGGCTGATGACTACAAGAAGGGATGAGCATTGTATTCGCTGCTTGGGATGTCTGGAGTTAAAGCACTGCTGGGCAATGTCAGGGCTGTAGGTTGAGCATTGTATTTGTGAATTTACAGGTGCAAATTCACATTTGGAAAGTCCTCTGCTGGACAATGATACCTCAGTGGAATTTGTGGTCATGCTGAACTCAACGTGGAAACCCACAATTATCTATCTGAACGCTCATGGAAAGGCCCCACTGAAATCACATTTAAATAACAAAAGTTAAGATACTACATTATTTCAAGCCATTAACATCTTCAAAGGATGAACAGATCCTCCTCAGGGTGTCATTATGGAAATGTTTATGACACTGTGTAAATTCAATCTGTACTAAAATGTTTTGTAGCAGTAATTCTCAGTTAACAGCTTGGTTCTGCCCATGGCAGAACACCACCCAGAACAGGCGCAAGGGAAACCAGAAGGCTTTCTGTGATGCAACAAAACTTTAATGAGAAACAAATGCCTTTGAAAAGCAAGATATCACAGAATATGAAAACAAACAAACAAAAAAACTGTTTCCAGACAGTTTCAAAGAATGTTCAACAAATGTCCTGTTTAGAAATATTGCTGTCCTCAGCTGGCTTTCCTCTGTCTGTTGTGCCACTCCTGATGAAGATAGTTGCCATTACGAGGGATGCTTATATTGCATATGCTGCCCCACAATAGTTTTTTAAAAATGGGAAAGCTGGAACAGGTGCCAACAGTGAACAATAAACTAGAAACCGAAGGGAAAACCAAAAGAAGATGAAAGATCAGAAATGCTAAGTGGCAGCAGCTCCACTGCAGGGCTGCCGAAGCGCTGAACCCACATCCTCAGTGCTCTGCGTTTGGGTCTTCATGCAAGACTCTGCCATGCTCTTCTGCCTTTAGCATGGCCCGCAGCTGCCACGGAGGAGCTGCCTGTAGCGTCGGGAGGAGAAGGGGCTGCAGTACCCACTGCTGAGCGTGGAGAGGGCTGAGCTCCCATAACCGTACTGTGCTCCATATCCTAAATAGTTCCCGTAACCATAAGAGCTCCCGGGGCTGTAGAGGCCCCCCAGCCCCAGGGAGCCCCCAAAGGCGGGTGCTCCGGAGGAGCCCACCACGGCTTGCTGGGGGAAGGAGCTGAGGATGGGGCCGGGGAAGGTGACGACAACGGGTGGTGGCTGGATCACGGCCGTGGAGTCAGGGCACTGCTGGACACAGGGCTCGTTGCAGCTGTTGGCGATGGGCTGGGGGCAGGCAATGCTGCTGGTAGTGGGGCACAGGTCATAGCAGGACATTTCTCTGCAGGGGAGGTGATCCTGAAACACAGAGCACAGAGCTGAGTAAACACAAAGTACAAGTTGTACTGGAGCACAACATTTGGTACTGGGTTGCTGAGGAACAAGCAAAATGATCGCCTGATGCACAGGCAAAATTGATGAATTCACAAACTTTTGCATCAATCATCACCGCCTTGATCTTCCCTATTCAGTAATCCCTGCAATTGTATCATCCTCCAAGCCTTCTGAAATTGCTGCTTTCTTCTTTTTTTCTTTCTTTCTGTCTCTCTCTCTCTTTTTTTTTTTTTCTTAAATTCCCTCCTGGAGGAGCAAAGCATCAGCAGTAAGTGTTACTAAAACAGAAGTTCGCCTCCCTGAGCAGTGCAGTTTGAAACCCCAGAGCTGTAAGATCTACACCAGAGCTGACTTCTTCATTGTACCAAATGAGATAGAAGCAGGTTTTGAGTCAGGAAACATGCAATGGAGACATAAACTCAACACTGTTTTAACTGCAGATTTCATGCTCCTTTTCTGGTCCCTGTCTACTTTTAAGCTCTCTGGGATAATTTACTTCCAGTTGTTCCTTTTTAGCTCTACGTTCCCTTAATCTCTCTAATCCCTGTGGTAAAACCCCCAAAGTATTTGAGCTCAAAGGAGACGCATATACTTGATATATTATATAAAGTTACCCTATGAAATTGTTGTGGTTTAGCCCGGCTGGCAGCCAAACACCACACAGCCGTTCGCTCACCCTCCCCCCTCCCTCTCCGGGATGGGGGAGAGAAACGGGAAAGTGAAGCCTGTGAGTTGAGATAAGGACAGTTTATTAAGACAGGAAAAATAATAACAATAATAATAATAATAATAATAATAATAGTAATAATGTGTACAAAGTGATGCACAATGCAATTGCTCACCACCCGTTGACCGATGCCCAGCCTATCCCCGAGCAGCCGGCCCCCCCACCCCGGCTGGCCACCCCTATATATTGTTCAGCATGACGTCAGATGGTATGGAATACCCCTTTGGCCAGTTTGGGTCAGCTGTCCTGGGTCTGTCCCCTCCCAGCTCCTGCTGCACCCCCAGCCTGCTCGCTAGCAGGACAGAGCGAGAAGCTGAAAAGTCCTTGGCTTGGTGTAAGCATTGCTCTACAACAATTAAAACATCAGCATGTTATCAGCACTCTTCTCATCCTAATCCAAAACATAACACCCTGCCAGCTACTAGGAGGAAAATTAACTCTGTCCTACCTGAAACCAGGACAGAAATATTTCTCTCCACATATTTCTTGTCATAGCTGTACAATTTCATACTGAGTGTGGAGGAAATTGGGAAAATGTAAGCAGCTGATTTCCTTCATCAGATAAAAATCCAGTTTGCAAACTACCATTTCCACAGAAAGACTGGCTATTAAAGCTTGTGGCTTACCACTGCTTCCAGTAAAAAAGAGGAAATATTTTGTTCATATAATAGCCATGCAATGCAGAGAATCAAAGCATTGAACTCAGTGTATCCAAATAGCAAATCTGGATCTCAATTTGCAAGTGGATATTTGACAAATACACTGGATCAGACTTCCTACCTTCCTTGCTATTGTCTCTGGGTAAAATAACTAGGGTTTAAAATAAGCAGGATTCAGTTTTTACCTATCTGTATAAACTAAATGCAAGCTAGGATTATTTTGTAATAAAATTTCCATGTAGATAATACTCTTTACTCAGCTGAGTCCCTGAACAGCTTAGATTATAGCCATGTCTTTCTGATTTAGTTATTAACTGAAGTGGTACAGGAGAATTCTGCATTTTAAAGCTTATGCCTTCCTATATTTTCAATCTGCTAACAGGACAGAAATGCCAAAATATGAATAATAGTGAAATAAAGGCCTCAATCCTTTTTGTGACTCCTAAAACTTGCAAATATACCAAATATACTTTAAACAAAGGGGGGGGGGGAGGCAGGGGGGTATGACACAACAAAATAGTCCTGCAAACTTAACATGGTAGTACGGTACGGTATTCTAAGGTCCGGTACAAAAGCATTTTGGCATTTAGAAAGAGATGAGACGTACCTGATGTAGAGGAGAGTCTGCAGGAGAAGGAGATGAAGTAGGTCTGTGTACCCACTCCTTTTATACAGCTTTTCAGATTGCCTGGGGGGGCTGAGGCAGTGTACACATGAGGTCATAATCACCAACCAGCCCAAATTTGAAGCATTTAACTTCCCAAAATGATGAAATTGTTGTTGCTTGCTGTTTGCAAAATCACCCTAAATCTCTGAATAGCATGATATGCACATTCCAGCTCCCAGGTCTCTTTCATCTAGAAGCTTAATTGACCAGCTTCTTTGCTGGTATCATTCCACCCTCCTCACTGGCATTGCAAGCGGAATTAAACTGGTTCTATTTATTTAGCACTTCCTTCATTAACTTCCCGTAATGATTTTAATCTGTGCTATAACTTGCTGTCGTATACATGTTTGTATTTAAGCACTTCGGAACTAGGCTATAATCTAATCTACTCACACATTTTGCAATGAAATATTCAGTGAGGTGGAAGACACCTTCTGATCCTGTTCCCACCCACAGTCACAAAATACAAGAGTGAACCCATACCGACAGAAAGCAATTTTTAAGTGTTTTCTTCCCAGACACACTGGGTAAGTGGCAGCAAAAGCAATGGAATATTATAGCAATGGATATTTTTTCCTCCTCTTTCTTTCCTGATTAGCAGAACATCACCTGCAGAGTGCATACTCTTGCAGAGCCCTGTTTTGAGTTCCCAGATCTCAAGTGACTTGTCTGAACCACTTATTCAGGCTTCCCTGATATTTGCTGGGGAGGGACAAGAATTGCTGCAGGACAATTCATCCTGATGCTTACCTTACCAGTATTTGTATCATCCTCAAAACATAGCAATTTTGCTTTCATTGACACACAACAAGCTTAAATGAAACACCCAGCATTTAAACGGGGAAGGTTCAATGAGATGTATCCCACCCATATTCTGAAATTCTCCCTAATAAACAGTGCCTCGTTCAACCTCAGATTTCCTTACTTGCTTACGGATCAGTTGTTTGTTAAATAACATACACCGCAACATTTCTGACAGAAATTATCTTTAAATTATGAGATTCTTCTTCCAGACTTTGAGACAGCCCTGGAGGATCACAAGAACAATAATACTCACAAAGGGTGTTAAATTGCTTTTTTGTGTGTGGTTTTTAAGCACTTCATAAAGCTTCTCTAATGGTTTATGCATGAACTGGTGCGTCATTATTGTAACATAAGTATGTGGTTGTACTCAAGAAGCCCAGCATTTTGAAATACATTTTTTTGAAATTGTACTGGTCAAGTGGACTCTTCCTGTTCTTTTTACCAGCTCATAATTTCTAACCCTAGGATTTCAGCTGATTTCTTATTACAAAGTAGGTTTGCATTTATTTGTTTTTATTTGTGTACAGGCTCCTTCAGTGCTGATGTTGCGTGAATTCACAGCCCCTTAGCTGTCTGCATCACAAAGATCTGCAGCACCTGCCTCTGTCCTCATGTTTTGAAAGCTTTTACTAGGACTTTCCAAGTCAAATTCAGTTAACTGTCTACCTCATTTACCTTTGTTGTGATGAATGGATTTACCTCTCAGATATGAAGAAACAGAACTGGATATTTTGGCAGATAAGGCATGAGTCTGGGTGATTTTAAAAAGTACTTTACAATATTTCTTTTGATTTTTTCCCTGAAAGAGCGCAAGGTGGTCATGTTCAAATGTGAGTTCCAACCTCATGCAAAGATTGTTGATTTCACAAGAAAGACACCACATTTTGTCTCAATTATACTTTATCTAGCATGGGTAAGGAAAGATGGAAAGAAAACCTGCATATGAAAGCAGATGTCAATTATGGTTGACATTTGAGCCACCATCATTATGTCAACTATATAAACTAGAGGTAAATAAGTGAAGCCAGCATAATTCCTCCTGTCATTCTAATGGAGTTAGTGGAACATTACCAGGAATATGAATCTTGCCAATTAAGTGTTAAGATGAAAGAAATATTTGTTTTGTAATTTGCATTTCATGCAGCGTGAGAATTTGAATCAAATAATAAACATAAATATTGAGCAAAACTGTTTCATCATTTTGAGGTGAACCACGCATGATAAATGTGGGCTGGTGTTAATGGGAGTCTCAGGTCCTTCAGGGAGTTTGAGGAAGTGTATAGAAGTCCCTCCTCAAAGCTGCCTTGTGATTTGCTTCTCTTGCCTTCTTCTTGGAGCAAAGATATTTTTTAGATATCAAACTGTTGGGTTTTATGTAAATTTGAGTTACTCCTCTTTTGTCATTTACAAGGCAGCAATGTTATATGCTGTTTTTTAAGGCTGAACTGGTATTTTTAAAAATCTATTGTCAGGAGCTATCAGCTCTCCACTAGCCCAGATCTTGGGTTATAATCTTCTAAGCAGAAACCAAAACCCCAGACTGCAGTCCTACAAACCACTCTGCACTCCTACACTTCAGTCACAGTCAGGTCGAACAGAGGACATGTCCTCTTAGTTTCTTGGTCTTCCAGCTGCCATATCAACTTAGTTTGTATTGAAGAAAGTCAGACATTAAAAGGACACAAGGAAAGCTTCCTTACTCAGTGCAAAAAGGGCCTCCTGGGTGTTAGGAGCCCAGTGAGCCTTTAGGCAGTTCATTCACTGATGGACAGCATCAGGATTTTTGCACTAAATTTCAGACAACATGGAACTGACTTGTATCAGAGAAAAGGCTTAGGATAAGAGCAGCCATCTGTCTGGTGAAGCATGTGGCCTTATATATTCTTGTGTTTCCTCTAAACAATGATTCATTCTTACATAAAATTTGTTTTTCTTAGAAGGCTCATACAAATCTGAGGAACTACATTGATCTGACCAAGTAGATCTTGGCTGGGTAGCTGCAGTCAGGTGGGATGGATCTGGAACCAAGTCAGTGCTCCTGTGGATACAGGCTGCTGGGCCTTACCCATAACCATGAGCTCGAAGCTTTTTGTTGCAGGTGATTTGGGCTATGCTGCAATTAGATGCTGTCATGTTGTCAACTGACCAGTCTGTGTCTGGTCCCAGTGCCAGGAGCTGCAATGAGCCGACTGCCCTGACCCAAGGGTAGTGATTCAGCCACCACTCGTTCTCATCACCTTGCCAGACTGGATGCTTAGTTCCTTCCTTCAGGACAGCATAGCGGGATCTTTGTCAGCACCTATCCTTAAGGGCTCCTCTTGTTAATGGGAACTTTGGTTATGGTGGTCTTTACCACAGCAGATTTTCTCACAGATTTTCAGGACTAGACAAGTTGTACATCCCTTCTGGCTGTTGTTTTGGTGCTGGATACCATTATGGAAGCTGTGGGTCTTGCTAAAGCTGGAAAAGCCAGTCAATTTATCAGTGATGACTAGAAAATAAGAACAAACAAAAGGCAGATTCATACCTGGCTTTTTGGCTACTGGGTGCAGAGGAAGTGCAGTATACACTGTCTCTGTAAATGGAGAGTGGAGCTGGACATGCTCAGCAGCTCTTGCATTGCTTTCTTTATATTCTGTCTTCAGTTTCCAGTCAGATGTTCACTGAACACTCCTATGGTACGGTTAGCCATGCTTCTTATTGTAGTAAAATACGTAGCCTGAGATCTTTTGGCAGCTGAACCACAGAAAGAAAAACATCTTGCGTGATAACCATCTGCTTGATCAGGAGACTGTTACATGCCTTACTGATAACAAGAAAAGATAGACCACGTGTGGTGCAGAAGACAGAAAATGCATGGTACGGTATTTTTACTTGGTTTGAGGCTACCAATATAATATTTATATAAATTAAATTTATACTTTATATATATATTACTTAAACAGATCTAAAGAACTCCCAAACCAAGGAACTCAAACAGATATACTGAGAAATTATGCAAATGGTCCTTGTTGTGGTTTTGAAGTGTTGCATGCACACAAAATTACTGCCAAAAATTACTAGAGAGAGAAAATTTAACAGTATGGACCCAGGCTGATCTGTGCAAGAGAGACACGGAATCTGAAATTCATTTGTCATCAACCACCGAGCTTCCATTAAGAGCCGTCGTGGTGAAATTGTACAACATTGGATTACAAGTCTGCAGTGCAATAACTAAGGGCTCAATCTTCAGAGTGTGAACATGTAGTTCAAAGTATTATATCACAGACTCATGAGTGGGGAATCTAATAAGGTAACATGCAAAGAAAGCTGTTTTTCATCTATGGCAAGTACATTGTGACCATGTTGTTGTAGTTCAGTGATGAAACAGGTCTAGCAAGGATGCCTTGTGAAGACTTTCACCATGTGCATGTTTGCACAATATTATTGCAGCTCCATGTACAACAGGCAGTTTTACTCAAAAAAGTTGGCAAACTCAGAATGGATGAAAACAGTAAACCACAACACACTTATTTTAAATGATGCAATGGAATTTTAATGAGAATTAAAAGAACAAACGTATCACAATATCAAGAATGTATATCCAAGATGTCAGAGTCAAATGCATTTTGAAAGACACCAAGTTACATGTCTCACTGCATTCAGACACCAGTATGATAACATAGAAGATAACAAGGAACTGAACCCATGAAGATATCAGAGAAGAATTCAAAGGAAAAAAGGAGAGGTTGGAGCCTGCAGAAGGCAAAGCACTGAACAGGATTTACAAGTGCTTGCACAAAGCTGACATTCCTCTACTCGCTGGCAAATCTGCATTTTGTTTTTCACAGGTACTTTATTCGGTGGATTTTCTTGTTGTGTTTAGCAGGGCCCACAGCTTCCACGGCGGTATCTGTTGTACCGGTAGGTGTAAGGGCTGCAATAGCCAGAACCGAAGGATCTACCATAGCCAGACAGGCCCCTGTAACCCAGGGAGGAGCCTCCATAGCCAGACAAGCCCCCATAGCCCAGGGAGGATCCTCCATAGCCATACAGACCCCCATAGCCCAGGGAAGAGCCCCCAGAGCCATACAGACCCCTATAGCCCAGGGAAGAGCCCCCATAACCCCCAAGGACAGGTGCTCCGGAGGATCCCACAACCGAATCCTGGGGGAAGGAACTGAGGATGGGGCCGGGGAAGGTGACGACAACAGGAGGCGGCTGGATCACGGTCGTGGAGTCAGGGCACTGCCGGAAACAGGGCTCATTGCAGCTGTCAGCGATGGGCTGGGGGCAGCTGATGCCACTGTTGTAGGTGGGGCACAGATCGTAGCAGGACATCTTGTAGGGATGGAGGTCTGCAAAACACACTGATGAGTAAATTAAAGGTACAAATTCGATTGGAAAAAGAGTTTAAAATTTGGACATGTGGACTAGAATAGCGGCTTTACCTTTCAGATCTTGGCTGTACTTCCTTCTCTTCAGTACAATTTATGCAACAACTCTCCTTCTTGTAAAAATCTGCATTGCCCAGATTGCACACTGAAAAGTCACTTCTTTTATAGTCTCATTCCTAATTTCTTATGCCTGCTTTCCTATAAGAAGTAGCTCTTTGTTCTCCCCAACTCCTGATCACTTACAAGAATATTATCTAGCACCTACTCTGCAAATTACTTCCACTATATTTTGCAGTCACTCTTACATTGTCCATGTCTAAAAGGCTGTTTAATGCTTGTTTTATAATAGCAAAAACAAAGCAGAGTAACCTGAATACCAGTGAAGCTCATGTGGTAAATTAATGGGTAGCTGGAATAACAACTCTGGGATATTGACTTGTAACTTGCTTCCAAAAGCAATAGCTAAAATTGTTCTACCAGTATGCTGAGCCTCCTATAAACACAGATTAAAGAAGGCATTCCCTGCCCTGAAGTACTTGCAAAGTAGTTTGAGAGTCACAGGGTAGGTAAAAAGATTATTTGCATGATTTCCCAGATGTGAAACTGGTACACTCAGTTACAGCTATGTCTCTACTGCAGATAAGCGTGTTGGGATCTGAGCACTTCAGAATGATTATGACCATAGGATCCGATCTAGTCTCCAAGAAAAAACATGGGAAGACTGGGACTCAGTACCTTCTATGAACAATTTTTTTTTTCATTACTATATTGAACCATAGAACCATAGAAAATATTAGATTAGAAGATATTCCTGAAGGTCATCTAGTCCAACTCCTTGCTCAAAGTAAGGACAATGTGAAGGGCAAGTTAAGATTTCCTAGTTTCATCTCTACATTCTTCAGACAATATTTCTGTATCCCTTCTGGGTAAGCCTGTCCCCTCAAAATATACATACATATAAAATAGACACGTATAAAAAATGTACATACAAATTCCTTAAAAAATTCCTAGTGACAAGAACAACTTTCTGCTGAAGTTTTGGACACTGCTTTGGTAGCTCAAGTTCGTATTAACAGGAAATGACCAATTTTGAAAATTCTAACTTTACCACTTTAAACCTGAATACATTGATGTCTGACACTAAATAAGAAAAATAAATTCACAGAGAAATAATCCAACATTATTAAGAATCTTAGTACATTTATGGATGATTCCATAAATATCGAATTAAAATAGTCTGGAAAAAGATACTTGGATTCTAGGAGAGGTCACATAGAATGATACTTACCCTCTTCACGGGGGAGAATAAAGCAAGCAAAGTGGAATGAAGAGCCCTGGACTGGGAGAGTTTTTATACTGTTCCCTAGATGATGGGGATCACCTAAGGTACAATTTGTGCATATGCATAATTGGGGCAAACCCAAAACTAATATGACACGTAGGTCCTCAAAGTTTTGCTGACTGTTGGTTTGAACTCTCATGAAATATGATAAGTGCATTTCATCACAATAGTCTCTTTCATCTCAAATGATTAAATATCATATTAATTCCTGTTATCATTCCATTCACATCCTTGGTGGTACAACAGGAATAACGCTAATGCTTTCCATAGCTTCTCCATTATTAATGGCAAAACATGGCTGCTCACTGTGCGGCTCATCAGCACTGTGGTCACCCAATGTGCACATATTTTTCCATTAGAAAGCTAGGTTATCTGGAAATAAAATAGAGTTAATTGGAGCAACTTTGGGGGTCATCATTTTTTATCATTTGCACTTTCAGCTTCTCAACATGAGCCCAATATGACACCCAAAAGAAAGCATTCTAGGGGTATGCCGCAATACAGATAGAGAAATCCTTTACATGGATTAAGGCTGATCGTTGACAGAATTGGAACAACCTGAGAAAAATGTGCAACTGAAAATGACAAATCTACACTGATTTTATGGCTTATGAAATCATGTATTTTTTCTATAAATTTGTATTTCACTTTATACTTCTTTATTGAAGAAAACAGTCATGAACTGTTTATAGCAAGGACACTAATGACCTTGAATTATGCATTTTAATGTGGTGTAATTTCATAATTGCTAGGCACCTAAATCCAGGTACATGTCATTAATTTAATTGTAAGAAAGCATTCTTAAACTATTAGTGGATAGTTTGCAGCATTTGAAAAGACTTGTTCCCTGGAAGCTTAGAAATATTGTCCAGAAAAAGTTCTAACCACTTCAAAGGCTGAGAAACCCACCTCATAATTTATGGTAATCTATGGCATAGAATCTGCAGTATTAAAATAACACATCTGTAAACAAGGGAAAAAACAGCCTTTATTTTGCACGATATGTTCCAGGTTCATAATTGTTCTCTATTTGGAGAAACTGCCAGCTCAGCCTTGTTCTGGAGTTGTGGCTTACAGTGTATTACAGGTCATGGATTCCTGAGAATCAGTCAATAATTCAAAGCACTTCTGTCACATTTCATTTATTTCACCTGTGGATCCATTTGTACTGAAAAAGCTTATGTTTCCTTGGGCCTATTAAATATTCTCAAAAACTGTCTTTGTGATAACAATATCAAACCAACAATACCTGGAAAAAATCTCTTTGACGTTGCCAATCCCCTTGTAGCTTTAGTTAAATTCAGAAACTCATTCCATATTTTTCTTGAAACAGAAACAGAAACAGAAAAAAAAAAAGGAAAAAGAAAAGCAAAAAGAGAAAGAAAAAAGAAAAAGAGAAAGAAAAACAAAAAGAGAAAGAAAAAGAGAAAGAAGAGAAAAAGAAAAAGAAAAAGAAAAAGAAAAAGAAAAAGAAAAGAAAAAGAAAAAGAAAAAGAAAAAGAAAAAGAAAAAGAAAAAGAAAAAGAAAAAGAAAAAGAAAAAGAAAAAGATTTCCTTCCTATCTGCTTTGTGAAATTGTGCAAACTTCTCCCCACACATTTTTGACAGAGAATCCAGCTGAGTGACTGATGGAAGGAGAAACGCATTCAGTTGGTATCTGTATGAAAAGAGCTCCCAGCACTCCAAAACTCAGGATTTGTCAGTTTTTCTGCTCACATTGCAATTTCCACACAAGCCCTATCTAGAACACTAGACTGAAGCAAACCTTGCAGGTGCCTGGAATTGCTGCTGCTCTTCAGAGCTGAATTGTCCCCTTTTTGGCCGCTACTGCCCCCCACGGGTGCTGAGGTCCCCACCTGTGGGTGGGGAAGCTCAGCATGCGGAAACCACCTCCAGCCTTCCTACACATTGAATTGACAGTCTTTAACTTCTGTTCTGGCAGGCTGTAATGTGAATTAGATGTACTTAAACAAAAATCCTGTCCACGACAGCAGTTTGTTGTCCTGATAAATCCTTGAGACACTCTCCAGGCATTAAGTTAATACAAGAGGAGCCAGCTTAATAATTTCTGTTGTAATTTCAAAGAAGTGACTGGAATAATGCCAGATATTAATTTTCCACAACAAGTCACAAGATGAAAGAATTCTCTGTCATCTAATGTAATGTTTAGGCCCTTTTACAAGAGAATTTTGAAAGGTCTTATAAACTGCAATGATGAGCAAAGCAATGTCATCGTTTTGATGGGTTACACATGTTTGACAATGGGCCGGGCAACCAGTGCTGATCTTGTACCTCCAGCTGCTCAGATAGAATATAAAAGCTCTTCTCTCTCATAGCTCTTCCAAACATTTCCCTTGACTTCTTGGTGACTCAGGTAAGGCTGTTTCTTCTCTATTGCTATCAGTGTATCTTTTTATTGCTGGTTTTAACTTCAGCTGATGTCCACCATCCATATTGTCAAGTGTATCAGCACTGCATTGGGATAGAGATCCTAATGTCAGCCCTGAGCTTGTAGATACCCTTCCTTGGTGCGTGAGGCATTGCAGAGGTACTAGCTCGATGTCAGAAACACTGGGACATGCACAGCACTACCCTGACTGCAGTGCATTTACCCTATTGCAAAGTTTGTATGTTGTGAGGTTCAGCATGTAATATGGGCATTACCACTGCAGACATCCATCCAACTTGAGATCAACAAGCTATGCATCTGAGGAAGCTTTGTGTGTTGTCCTGGTACAGCAAAGCTTCTGTCTGTCCATTTGTCTTTCCTTTACCTTCTCACTTCCATGTTCTTCCTCAAAGCCCTGCTAGGGTCTTGCAGGACACAGTGGGCAGAGTAAAAACGTAACTCGAGAAAATATCTGAATTTATAGGAGAAAATGTAGACTGAATTCTGGGGTTTACAGAGGAGTTCCTTTTTGTCCTGGGACTAGTAATTTCAGAAGAGTATTTTCAAAGACATTAGGGCCCACACTGTTGATTTTTATAATGAAATCTTATGGCTTGTATCAGTGCAGTGGCTGCCTAGGTGGAAATTGAGATGATAATGCTACCATCTGTCCTTTATTGCCAGGTCAAATAGCTTTGTAAGCAATCCAAGCAGGGAAAACCCCATAATCTGTGTTCCAACAACTCTCAGCAAAATTGGAATGAGTGAGAAGAAAAAGCTACTGTAATTAAATTATATATAATAACCACATCTCATGTAGACCTGATGAACCCAAATCCAGGTTTTCCTACTGACTCATCAAATGACGTGGAACAAAGTAACTTTGCTTCTCATTCTCAGTTCCATGTGTGGACATACATCTAAGTTCTCTGCTGGATCGTCATGAGGGATGATAGATTCAGAGCTAGACAAAGTTTCCCATGTGCTTTTCTAGATGTGGACGCTGTTTTTACAGAATTTTCAAAATTCTTTTTCAGAAAAAGGGGATTATGAAATAGAGCAAGCTTACAACTGGGAAATCAAGCTATTTATTCAAACTCCTATACTCATTAGCTAAATGCAAATTTCTATAACTATTTTTCTTTTCAAGTCTTTGTCTTCCACTTAGTCTCATTATCAGTGTGTGTTTTGCAGACCTCCATCCCTACAAGATGTCCTGCTACGATCTGTGCCCCACCTACAACAGTGGCATCAGCTGCCCCCAGCCCATCGCTGACAGCTGCAATGAGCCCTGTTTCCGGCAGTGCCCTGACTCCACGACCGTGATCCAGCCGCCTCCTGTTGTCGTCACCTTCCCCGGCCCCATCCTCAGTTCCTTCCCCCAGGATTCGGTTGTGGGATCCTCCGGAGCACCTGTCCTTGGGGGTTATGGGGGCTCTTCCCTGGGCTATAGGGGTCTGTATGGCTCTGGGGGCTCTTCCCTGGGCTATGGGGGTCTGTATGGCTATGGAGGATCCTCCCTGGGCTATGGGGGCTTGTCTGGCTATGGAGGCTCCTCCCTGGGTTACAGGGGCCTGTCTGGCTATGGTAGATCCTTCGGTTCTGGCTATTGCAGCCCTTACACCTACCGGTACAACAGATACCGCCGTGGAAGCTGCGGGCCCTGTTAAATCATGCAGAAATATCCCATGTGAAGAACAACTAGCAACTCAGAGATAAAATTTTGATCCACAGCAGTGGTCTCAAAAGAGATGTTGTGAAGTCATGATCAACGCAACCTGCTGCAGTGGAGCTGGGAGCGCACAGCACATCTTTAATTTCTTCACTTCTATTCATGGTCTCCTTATTTCTTCCACCTATGTCTATAGTTGATGGGGTAAAATATGTAATTTCTACTCCTATGAAATTGCACTTTGGTGTCCAACTGAAGAATAATTATGGATGGGCCTGTCTGCACTCTAATGTTTATGCTTGGTATTGTGTAATGCTTTTCTGTGAAAGTTTTTCTCATTAAAGTGATTCTTCTCGGCATCAAAGAAATCAACTTTTGGTTTTAATTTCTGCTGGTATGGATAAAAGTTTTTCCCTCTAGACAGGGAAAACTCTTTCTGAAGAGAGAATCTCAAATCTTTACACTGTATAAGCTTGAGAAGTACAGCTGAAGTGATGCAGCCATTAGTGAAGATAATCATCCTTTGCTGCATGGAGTGCACATATTTGAAAGCAGAAATCCTCCCTCCCCAGCTGGCCTGGGTTACAATGACAACAGAATGTTTAGAAAATAGCTACACTAAACCTCCCTCCCCTAATAAGCCACTGCATGATCTTCCCTAATTATAGTAGCAGCAGAGCCAGGGGTTTGGCTGAGCAGGATTTGAAGCAGATTATGGGAGAAATGGGTCACATCTGAGGCCCTCAGGTGTGAAGCATGCATCTGAGTGGGAAGGAATTTAGGGAGGTGGGAAGGGACTAATGTAGATTATTGACATGGGGCTGCTGAGATGGGGGAAGACAGGAGGAACTGCACCAAGAAGAGCCCCTCCATGCAGGCTCTCTGAGGGACATCTTGGATGAGAAATATCAAAGGGAAGGGTAGAAGGTCAGGAGAAGCAGGAAGTCAGAGTTGTAGAATAAGTGGGCTGAAAATATGGGTTTCTGTTGAAAGGAGCTCCCATATAGGAGGAACAGAGAAATACAGTGCTGAGGATGCGTATATGGGGTTATGATCTTTTTCTGCTGTTCTTGCTAGCAAAGATGAATTAGTTGTTGGTGTGGCTGTATGGAGAAACAGTTGTGTCCTCCTGCCCCCCCGCCCCCCCAAAAAAAAAAAACAAAAAACAAAACAAAACAAAAAAGAACACCTCTGACATCTTAGATTTCCTGAGCATGTAAAAAGACCATTAGCCACACTTAAAGCTTAAAAGTTTCATTGCGCTGCCTGGAAAACATTCTTTAAGAGTTTGACAGAAAGTTAGCTCAATTTACTGCAACATCTGTCCTGACGACAGAGTTTGAGTGGTTGAGTGAGCACCTGAAGTTCAAGGAGATAAATCAAAGACCTGTCTGGAAGAAATTATTAGTGAATTCTAATATCTTTAAGAAAACATTTAAATTCAATAATCTATGATTTCATTTCTCTAACACTGCTATTCTGTATTAGTGGGTGTACTACCTTAATCTTTCTGGGAGGCTATATTCTTAAAAAATGTTAGTTTGTGTTTGAAAAATAGAGAGACTACGACAATTCTTTCTGTACTTCTTTCAGTCCCTGACTATTGCAGGGGGTTGGAATTAGATGATCTTTAACATCCCTTCTATCCCAAAGCATTCTATGATTCTGTGCTCAGTGTTTGCACACTGCTCTTGTACACTTGAAATCCTTAATTTTCTTACTTTCAGGATGTGAACAGGCTGTACAGCTGTTACAGGCTTTTCATCAGACAAATAATTACAGTAAAAACATGAGAAAAGAACACCAGAATGTGGCAATTTTGATGCAACAAACTTTTAATTAAAGTGAGAAAAAGAATACATTTCCAGAGTTTCCAAGAGGTATGAAACTGGTCTGCAGCCAGGGATACGTCCACATGATTGGTTTTCCTTCCCATGTCTTAGCTGATGTGAAAAAACAGGAACCATTATCTCCAAGTTTTTGTTACATGTTTATCCTGGGCAATATGGAAACGGAAGGGAGAAGCACTGGATCGGAAAATGAAAACAGAATTAAGGGGGAGAAATGCAATCAGGGCTGAAGGAGCACATCTCCTTGTTCTTAAACCAGAGTAGTGAAAGCTTGGAGGTCTTCAGTTGCGACCCCGTTGCATGGTGTCTGTTGGTTCTCACATGAAGGGAACATTACTGCATGATTTAGCAGGGCCCGCAGCTTCCACGGCGGTATCTGTTGTACCGGTAGGTGTAAGGGCTGCAATAGCCAGAACCGAAGGATCTACCATAGCCAGACAGGCCCCTGTAACCCAGGGAGGAGCCTCCATAGCCAGACAAGCCCCCATAGCCCAGAGAGGAGCCCCCAAAGCCATACAGACCCCCATAGCCCAGGGAAGAGCCCCCAGAGCCATACAGACCCCCATAGCCCAGGGAAGAGCCCCCAAAGCCTAGGGAGCCCCCATAACCCCCAAAGACGGGTGCTCCGGAGGATCCCACAACTGAATCCTGGGGGAAGGAGCTGAGGATGGGGCCAGGGAAGGTGACAGCAACTGGGGGTGGCTGGATCACGGCCACGGAGTCAGGGCACTGCCGGAAACAGGGCTCGTTCCCGCTGTCAGCGATGGGCTGGGGACGGCTGAGGCCACTGTTGTAGCTGGGACACAGGTCGTAGCAAGACATCTTGTAGGGTTGGAGATCTGCAAAACATGGACATTTATGTTAACATTAGAGAAATATCAAACATTAGATTATGATGAAGCAGTCCAACAGGGCATCAGTAATACATCTGAGAAATAAACATCTTCTATTACTATTCTTTTTTAGCATTGTAATTTGGAGTCTGGTCTTAACTTTAAGAGAGTAAAGTGATGTACTTTTCAATTGTGATTTATTTTTTTTATTTGCAGGTAAGCTAATTTCAATAGTATAGCATTACTACTAGTTGATATTTTCTTCCTAAGTTGGATCTTTAATGCTACTAACTCAGCAGAATTCTGCTGAACGCAGCCAGAATTATGGCAATGTGTATGAACTATTTTTTTTATGTCCTAAAATACTATTATGGAGTCATAGATAGTCAAGGAAATCTTTTCAGCTGTAAGATGCTAGAGGTTTGCAATTAAAAACTGCTTAAAATACCCCAATGTCCTTTTCTGGAACCTGGCTTCAGCAGGGCCCCGTAATGAATGAAAAAATAAACATTGTTTTCAGAAGCAAACAATTTACAGATCACTGACAGCCTGGCAGTCCTGAAGAGGACTTGGTTCTAAGTTACAACTAGGATTTTCTGACAACAAATTAATTTTTGCAGTTTGAGAGAAATCAGACTTACCCAATTCACGAAGGCGAGCAAAGTGAGAGAAGTGGATAGAAGGACCTACTGGAGAGAGCTTTTATACAGTTTCTTCAATTGCCTGGGGGATATTAGGCATCCCGTGCTTGAGTTCATAATTAGGTACCAACCCAAAATTGTAGGACACGTAGTTTCTCTAAGTGCTGAAATTGTTTTTGCTTTTTGTTTGTGCATTGCAGGCACTTCAAACCCACACATAGCGTGACATGCACACTCCACCGCAGGCCTCACCATTATCTCTGGGAATTATTTTTTATTATTCCATTGCTCTTTAGGGGAGGAAGTGAGCTGACTCGACTTATTTAAGAGTCCTGCATTATTAAGATGACAGGAGTACAGTAATTTCTTTTGTACGGTTACAGGTCTTTTAGTGTAATCAATTCAGGTGACAGTACACCTGGAGACAAAATGAAATTTCTTTTAGGAGCTCACATAAAGACTAGAGACTTTCTGCAAGCTTAGCACTTCTATCTCCAAATATGCATTACAAGGCAAACGCGGTCAGGAACAGGAATATCTTTTAGTGACTTTTGGAGGATTTTCTACTCGTTGTCTGTCTTTCCTGGGAACAGAGAAATATTTCAGCTGGCAATATCAAGTCTCTCTGGAAACTATTTTCTGATTTTCTTTTTTTTCTTGGAGCTTCATTTTCCTTTATATTATTACATTTTCTTCTTCCATTGCTATTTGTAAGGGATACGTATCTAGGAATACAGGAGTACAAGAACCAAGTAAATCAGTTGTTAAGGTGTAAATACTGAAAGGAAGTCTAGTGCTGATACAATATGAAGACAGAGACTATTGTTCCATGGGCCTTTTTTTTGGTGTCATTAAAAGTTCAGTTAATATATGCAGATTTCTTCTTGTGTACCGATGTATACTGCAATAAAAAGGAAGCTAGAGGTTTGTTTGTTTGTTTTAAGAGAATCAAGTAAAGGAAGTTCCAAAAAGTGTTATAACCATGAACTGATTACATGAAAGACCCAAGTGACCTTAACTTACTTATTTTAATGTGATATTTTAATGTGACAATCTCTCATAATAGGGGGTGTAAGCATCTAGGCATACTTTTTATATAATTATGACGCAGTAAATACAAGCCAGTAATGGCTGTTTGTAAGGTATTAGAAAATCCCTTGGAATGTCCTCATAAATCTTTGAGACATTTTTATTCAGTATTACAGTTCAGGAAATCTCCTTATGCATCTCCAGTGTTGGAAAAGCTCATAATTTAGAAATAATATGTGATATGAAGATAACTATGTTGATAATTACAATGATTATGATAACCATCATAATGATATGGTATTAAAATAATGCCATAAAGAAAGAAACCTCAGCAAAAGCCAGCCTTTGCTTTTCCCAGTGCATTCCCAGCTCATAATTGCTCTCTACTGAGAGATGCTGTCAATCACAGTTTTTGCTGCAAGACCAGCTGTAGACCAGGATCGAGGACTCCTGAGGAGCAAGCTAGGAATTAAAGGAATTTCAGGAAAATGTACCCTTTCAAACTTGTGGATCAAATTGAGCTGAAATTTTTGAGTATCCCATAGTACTCATTTCAGATATTCACTGGGAATCTGTCCATTTAAGTGTCGCTTCAATGATACTTTAGACACTGATACCTAAAAGGTTGTGTTATTTCCTGTTTGAAATACAAGTGAAATAAGAGCAGCAGAATGTCCTTTAACAACAGTGAACAGTCTTTGGTTTACACAGAAGGTCTCAGCAGTTTTGAACAGCCAAAGAAAACCTGTTCAATGTCACTGCAGATATGCCAGAAGGACAGAGGTAAAACGGAGAAGAGGAGCAGACAGGACACCAGGATTCACGTACTCTGGGATGAATCCACTGAATTGTTAATGCTATCGGTCTGTGGCTTAGGCAGCCTGTAACTCTGAAATCTCACTTCAAAGCTCTCCTCTTCACTTTAAAAAAAAAAAAAAAAAAAAAAAAAAAAGCTTCAAAGGCTTCATTTCTAAATATTTACATTTGGGTTTTCTACTATATATCTCCTACAAAAACACATAGTTATTGCTTTGTCACAAATTCAGATGTTAATTCAATGTGCATTTTGAGGATTATTATTTTAAGCTCTCCATCCTTAAAAATAAAAATATCTCTCCCTTCAGAACCAAATTCAGCTTTAAGTTCAAGTCTGAAGGTCAGGTAAAATGTAAAGACTGTTTAGGACCTTTGCCACTAGGTGTTCAGGGATGCTTGCAATATAGCTTGATTCAAAGGGTGTAGAGAAGCCTCCATGGATTGCAATGTGAACCATATCACATCTCAGAAAAAAACACCAAGCACACAGAAAATATTGCCTGCCTTCCTGATGATTTAGTTATATTATTAAATAATTTATTTTCTCCTTATGAAGAAAGAAACCTTGTGTAAGGTATTTGATAGAAACAACTCACAGCAGGTTATTTCTGATATATCATCATCATATGACAGAGCAAAAGAAGAATTAACTATGTATAAGCAGCTTAATACATGGTGCAACTCCAAAGAGGATAGAAAACTAATATTAATTTCACAAATCATATTTTACAATGAAAGATGTATTAATTTCACACATCACTGTTTCAAATGAAAGACCAAAAAAAAAAAAGAAAAAAAAGAAAGAAAAGTTTGATGTAATGGTTGTGTTATGTTACATGATAATTGGAATCAAGTAATAAACAAAAACAAAGCAAAAGAATTTCATCACTTTGTGGAGGTATCAATACAAAAAAATGTTGTGTCAGCTAATTGCCTCCACATTCACAAAACCTGCCTCTCATCCCTCAGGCAGTCTGCAGTGTATAAAAGCACTCTCCACTCAGGGTTCTTCCAACCTCAGCTCTTCATTCGTTCTCAGTGAATTTGGTAAGTCTGAATCTGCTCTTTACAACTATTATACCTCTTTGCTGTACAATTTAATCGTGGATGGTCTCTTCAATTAGTACTAGTAGATAAAATTTTAGATGAAAAGATAAAGTTTACAAAAATTATTCACAGGGCTATGGATAGGTGTTTTCCACATTCAGGGCAGGCATTTAATTTCAAAGTCAACCAAAAGTTTCTTGAAATGGCATAAAAAGATCATTATCAGTTTACTTCCAAGAGCTGAAGAATCGATGTGACTAGTTAAATACACATTCCTCTTTTCTGTTTGTTTACATGTGTTTCTGGAAATAAAACTTTGAAAAAGCTTAAATCTTCATGGCTAATGGGAATGTTTTCAGCTTAGAAGCAGAACTTCCATTATGTACAGTTTATTATAGATCATTCAAGTTGCTTTTACATTAATTCAAGATAAACCGGCACGAAAGCGATCAGAAATCAGGCACTGAGTTAGACAGAGGAAGACACAGAAAGTAAATGAGAGATGTTGAAAATGTGCTGTTACAGGTTGATTTAACAAAGAGAAAGAGGGGGGTCATGGAGAGAATTTAAGGATTGGCAGATGAACAGATGTTTCTTGGTGTTAAAGAGGACAAGTCATTGAGGGTGAGATTGGCAAAAGAGCTCAGAGCTCAGTATCAAAACAGTGTTGCTAAACTAGTCATAAATCTCAGTGCCCTGTTTCAATGTTTGGAAACTGGAGACAATAATGTTTGCAATTCCCTTGTAATGGTCTCATCAAACAAGTTACTGAGCAAATATGAATAGGCAATGATTTATAATCCCTGTTTCCACAAGGCTCAGCACCAAGGAGATCAGTGGGTAAGATGAGCCAGAGTCATGAAATCATGCATAACACGAAACCCCATTCTTGGGGAGTCCAATTCCTTGCTGATCCAATGACTCACCAAAGCATCTCAGCAAATAATTTTCCTACTGCTTCAATTTTCAATTCTAATATACATGGGTAAATTGGTGTATCTCAAAGCACTTTTGTCCATGCAAAGGCAGAGAAATCTGTAG